>NC_142110.1:19426460-19763960 GCF_056152115.1 Neolamprologus brichardi
ACCCCTAGCTTGGCTGGGGCTAATGGTGGAGGTCTGTAGAAATGAAGAACATTTTGTAAGTGTGGTGCATCACGCTGCGCCAATATCTGAGTGGAGAACTCTGTTAAAACCCTCTGCTGCCAACTGGAATATGGTGGAGTATGTTAGTTTTCCAGTCACACTGGAACTGTCTGTTCTGAACACTGAAAATAAATTGTCTATTTATGTTATAGTATCTTAAAACAAAACACTAACGGGTAGACATGTCTTTTTTTTTTTGTACTAAGTGTAAAGAAAAATACTTTTTAGAAACTCTGACTGGAAATGTGTGTCTATTAGAACATGACCCCCCCTAAAACCCCTACAAAACCTAATCTTTTCTTTAAAGAAAGAAGAAGAAAAGAAAAAAATCATAGTTACAGGTGTGTTGACAACAGAAGAGATCTTTACAACATGTTTCACATGTTTCAGACACCTGGGCTCTACTATGTTGTAGTTTAGCTTGTTTGCGGTCCTTTTCGCTCCCTGAGCAGTAACAACTATTTCAATGGTTGTGCAATTTCAAAGACAGTAGCATGAAAACACTGCAGAGATCCTTCCTAAATTCATTAAACATGAACATTAAAACTGTGCTGGATGTGGATGTGTTAAGTGCTGCACCTATATTTTCTATTTTAATCTATGAGAACTAAATGACTCCCATTTTACTCAGTTTGATGGTTCAATGCTAAAATATCAACTGAAGGTTAACCTGCAGTTCATCTTAATTCTTTTTTTTTATTGATAATTTTTTCAAATTCAACCAAAGACTAACTTGGAACTGTTGATTTGCTTTTGCTTATTCCCATTTTGGCTATAGGGGCATTTTACTTCTGGCTAAATAAGCTCTCCTCTGTAACAATAATAAAGGATATTTCCACTTTATTACAACTTGGATCTTACTTGAGGATTCATGATCACATTGTGCTCACTATGGTAACTTCTGAGAGATGATAACATGGTGGCAGAAAATAGAAATAAGCAATTGTAAAAAAGAAAAAAAAAAGTACTTTATTGGTAAGGGTACCCAAAGCATACTATATGGATAAAAGTATTTTTCCACATTTCTTCATCTTTAATTCAGGTCTTTTCAGTCCCATTGCTACATGTGCAGAAAGTCAAGCACCTAGACTTATTTCTAGTTATTCAGCCTGCCTTTAAAAGCATTTGTGAAAGAATGGGTCATCTAAGTGAAGTTCAATGAATTCAAGTGTATTACTGTAATGGGATGCCACCACTGCAAAAGTCAGTTAGTGAAATTTCTTCCTTCTTGGACAGTTCATGAAACTATTTGTTTGTTTGTTTGTTTTTCAAAGAACCACAGTAACTCATCCACAAAGTGTCAGACAACGTAATTGCTGAATGTGGACGCGTACTTTGCATAAAAGCAAAAAACACTCTGCGGACTCAATAATTGCAGAGCTCCAAAGCTCCTCTAATGTTAACATCAGCACAAAAACAGTGTACCGGGAGCTTAATGGCATTGGCTTCCATGGCTGAGCAGCTCCTGTAGCTATAATGTGGAGGTTTGCCCATATAGCGTATATCTTATAATATGTTGTTTCACAGAGTACACAGAAAGCTGCTTGCTGAAGTTTGTTGAAGTTCAATTATTATTATTATTTTTTTAATAACAGACGTTTACAGCAGAAAGATGGGGCAGTATTCGTTTTTCTTTCCAGATAAATTCAACTTGAGACAAATTTGAGATGTTTCAGCATTCTCATGCCCAACTTTTTAAGTAAAATGTCACAAATGAAACCGATAGAAAGGTGTTGCTATAAAGTACAAAGAGAATCTACATTGCGCCTGAAGGTGTTAGCACATCCAAACCCCTTTAAGACCATAAATATTTGGTTTCACAACCTGTATTCAGTTTTGGCAGAAGTAGTAGCATTTCTTTAATTGATCGCTTTTAGAGATGATGACATGTTTAAATTTAGAGGATGTCAAGGTTGCTGTTTAGACCTGCTCTCAATCTTTATGCTAAGCTAAGCTTTTACACCTCCCGGCTCTAGCTCCAGACTTGACGCATAGATAATGAGAGTAGAATCTGCCAGTCTTCTCTAACAATTTAACTGTTGTGAAGTAAACGAATCGGGCTTATTGGCAGGGATAGCTCAGTAGGTAGAGTGGTGGCCCCATGATCGGAAGGTCAAGGGTTCGAATCCACTGAACGGCTACCCTGAGGTACCCCTGAGCAAGGTACCATCCCTACACAGTGCACCCAATGGCTGCCCACTGAGTGAATGGGTTAAATGCAGAGAGGAATTTCCCCACGGGGATCAATAAAGTATACATACATTAAAATGTCAAATTATTCCTTTAATACATGCAGTATGAAAAAGGTAAAAAGTCGATCTATCCTAGCAGGTTATTTTAACCACTCTTTGCTTTTTGTTTGTTTGTTTACATTTAATCTACAACACCACGTTAAAATCATGTGACAGTGAAAGAGCATTTAGGCCAGATTATCTTCATTTACATGTTAATTAATAGATTTGAGATGTAGAATGACTTTTGCACATTTATGATTACACATAAAACCATGTAGCCTAGTCATTTAAAATGTAGTAGCTTTTCTTTTTCATTTCAGCAAAGGCACAACTCAGATGGATTAAACAAAGCAATTACATTCATAACTGTGCACATTTACTCAATTAAATAGCTTATTATAACAAAAAGTTTCTAGCGTGTATTTTTACACTGCCATGTTTTCATTGTTCCTGAAATAGTGCCTAAAATAACTCCAGTTAGAGCCATTAAAAGAAATAGACTCAGATGCAAACACATTTCCACACATAAAAAGCTGATGCGTCTTTGATTCAATGATGAATTGCATTATGAAATATAAAAGAAAGCTTACCCCTGAACCCTAAACACACATTCTTCACTTTATTGCTCACTGCCTGTTGGTACAAGAGTGTTCCTGCTCGGGGTTCAGTTGCCCGTATCGGTTGTTCCAACAAACATCCAAAGCTATTATTTTCATAAATTTTCTCCCTTCGAAGGAAAACACACACATTAAATTTGTTGATTGTGTGTGTGCGTGTGTGCGCGTGTATGTGTGTCCAGGTTTGAAGCCAAACTTTATGCCGAAGTCTGTTATTCAAACATTCCAACCACGCTTAATATAGTAACTGGCAAGTGCATTAGGAAGCATAAATCATTAAAAATCAAAAATAAATAAATCAAGCACTCTGCTGACTTTGACATTATTTTGTACACAGCACATGTTCGTAATATGCTGTGGTCTGCTGTCTTGATTGTGGCACGCATGGAACAGAAGTCAATTATCTCGCTCCAGTATGGAAAGGAGCTTCTTGTCTGTGTCAAGCCGGGCAGTGATCACAACACAAAGAGGAGGGGAAAAATAGTCAAATCTGTACCACTAATATTTTAATTCTACACACAGTTAAAGCTCAACATTATTAAATGGAATTATTAGGGCTTTTACTTTCCCTGTTTTCTATTATGTTTCCAAGTGTGGATGATATTACTCTCAAAACCCGATGTGGCTGATAAGAAGAGTCGAACTGAGGATTTTAGCATGCAGAGTGAAAGGATAGCTGTCTCCACCCTCAAGCCTCCTCATCCACTCTGTGTTGGCAAAAGCGTTTTGGAGTCACTAAATGGGGAGAGATCCCTCATGCAAATCACCTGATGTGAATAGGAAGTTACTCAGTGTGCCTCTTTGTTTTTGGACACACAAACAAGAGTGTAGTTCTTTTGTGAGGGTGTTTTTGAGATGGATGGGATGGCTTGATGAAAGGAGGTGCATGTGAAGCCGGAAACAGCAAGTGAAAAGGGTGGGTATTTAAGAGAGGGGCTGACTGAGAATGCATTGGAGAAATAGTGGGTACACTGTATAAGAAGGAGCAGCTGCCGGTGCAAGTTGGCGACAAACTAGGGCAAAGCTAGTAAAAAAAGAAGATATTCTGTGTATTGTACAAATGATTAAATCCAATGTTTAATTTATATTTATTATTATTAAATGTTCAAATCATTCATAACTTTACATATTTAACAAATGACCTTTCCAGACTTTTGTCGGCTTTCGTCTATTTCTATGTAATGGATATATGTATGAGACCCATGCTACTTTGTCAATTAAACGGAGGCTCGCGCTCATCCTCCTGTATGTGAAAAGCATTGTGGACGGGCAGCAGAGCAGAAGTAAGATGTGTTTTGTTAGTTGTCTGAAGCCCAGGGGACCGGAACCATATAAGCTCCCTATATTATTCCCTGGATTGAGAAAAATAAATCCATTTGTTTCCGACAAACATTTTGTCATTAAAAATATGAGATAGAAAAACAGAGTCTGCTGTGTGTGCCTTCTTCTAAATCTGCTATTGTTTGGGTGTCAGGATCATTAGTTCATTGGGATATATTCAGCAAGCTAATGCTTCTGGTCCATCTCGCTTCTGGGAGCAATGTGCCCACTTTTCCAATTCATGGAAAATGAGTTATGAGGTAACATATCTGCTGGAATGGATGAACCTTGCCTGTGTTAAGGCCAAGCATTTACCTTATGTAAATTTAACACATTATCATACTGCTCAGAGTTCACTGTATGGCGAAATGTGTCAGGGACATGAGAGCTTTGTGAGCCATGGGAAGCTTTTAATTTAGGTGAAGGAGTCACAAGACTGCCGGCTTCCATTCATGAAAGCTGAAGAGAAGAGGGAAGACAGAAACATGGAAAAAATCATAGTCCTATGGGGTCATTTACTTTCTTGTCCTTTGAACCAATAAAATGACTCAACACAGTCCATTTCTCAAATCCGGTGCTGCAAAGAGATTTTAGGGTGTCTAAGTAATGAAATGGATCTAAGCCAAAGGTGTACAAACCAACTTTTAATTTAAATTTGATAGGATAGTAAAGAAAATTGTTTTCTCCAGCTTTTGTTTCTGTTAGAAGGGTGTTCTGAAATTTCTTTGAAATATCTCCACTATCCTGCCTCCTTTGCTGACTTGTAACTTTCGTAATGGACATTCAGGTTAACAGCTTGGCCCTTCACAGATACGACACGTGATGATATGTGAAGAGACAAGAAGGGGTGGCAAAGAAAAGAAAGAAAGAAAATGACCCAAGTGAAGGGATGAAATCTAACATCAAGGAGTGAAAGATCTACTGATCTGATTCTTGAGATTAGCCAGACACCAAGTGAGAAGGATTGTTGTCTTCCAGACACCGCACTTCAATTACAGACTTCTCCTAAGTAGAGGCAGGGGATGTTTAACAGCCCCGTGGATGACAGATTATTTTGGGGCATTCCTTTGAACCTTTTTGTTTGTTATTCTGGGATATAGTCTGGATTCTGGATGAAATCATAAAAGTGCTACTGTGCAGAGGGCATCTCTTAGCAGCCCGTGCGAACAGAAAAGAAATGCAGCCAGCGCCATGATGATGCAGGTTTCAAATTAAATTTTCAACAAAGCAGAGGAGCAGACAATACAGCACAAGGCCGCCCACAGCACAGCCTGCTGTAATTAAGAACACATAGTCTTTCTTTGTCATGTGATCACTTGGAGTGGTGTTTTTCTGTGTTCCTATAACTTTGTTTTGACTGCTTGTCTTTGTGAAAGACCATCATTTGGAGGTTTCTCATCATCTGTTTGATATTAGTGGTGAGGAACACATGGCCATTCAAAGGCAAAACCCTGTGTGACATCATAAACCGCAAGGCAAAGTGGGGATCATCAAGACCCCAGACTGAGGACTCTGAACACTACCTGACTGCCTTCATCCATCTTTAGCTATATTGTTAAAAAAAGAAAATAAAACGGACCATCGTTGGTCTCGGCTTCTGATGTGTCTTTGGGCTTTTTTGCCGAACTGTCTCTTGTCCTTTCTGCAAAGACAATGGAGAACTTTGTGCATGACGACTGAAGGAAAAAGAAGAATATGGCCAAGTCCCACAGATTTTTTTTTTTTTACCTATATATAAAAACAAACCAAAAGGAACATTAAAAATGTCCAGTTAAAGAACTTCAAGTACCTTTAGAGTCACAGATATCAAAATGAGCTATATCTTTATAAGCAGACAAGACAGCCTGGGGAGTAATGACGCCCAATTTGGCATGCACACCTGTTTATATTGGACTGGGGCACTAAGCAGTGCTTGTAAAATATGAGCAAGGTTAATACTTATGTGGTGACGCCCTCGGGCCTCACAGCTACATTAAGGACAGCATCAGCAGTCTGAGATGATGGGATGGGTCTAACCCCAGGCGCTGCTGTATGTGTTCATGCGTGTGCGAAGCTCATTCGACGGATTTATTTGTCGGGTACTTTGTGTTTCTGTCTGCATGCATGCGTGTGTGTGTGTGTGAGAAGACCGACACATCTCTATGGGAAGTGGGTTTCTATGTGGACACATTTGGTGAAGGAAGTTCGAGGACGGCCCACACGCGCTTTTGTGCTGCTCAGTGTCCAGTGGTTGGCTAGGCCACGACTTCTCCTTGAGGTTATTTTTCTCCTCGTGTTTTGTTTTTCGTGAAGTGAGGTCGGGGTTCTATAAGCAGACTCCACCTGGGGGAAAAACTACAGGCCACTTTAAGTGAGATTATCTTAGCACTTCAAACCCCCCCGCCGGCATCTGTCAAGCAAAGCAGAGAGACAAGCGTCCTGAAAGAAGCGAATAATGAATTTCACAACAAAACCTGTAACTTGATAATACATTTTCCAGGCCTTAAGCACATGTTATTTCCTAGGACAAAAGCTGACTCATTATTTAGCAATTCATTTTTTTTTTTATAAACCATGATTTATTTTTTATAAAATGGAATTTGGCATATCCCAGCATGCAAATAATAAGCCGAACTGACTGAAATTACAGCAAACTAGCTCAGTCCAAACCATTGAAAACCAGAAAGGCTTCAAGTGCTGGACTTCATGATCTGTTTTGATAAAACAACATCAATGCACTATGCAGCTGAAACCACAGAACTTGACACTCCACAGCTGTGATTTGTAATTTTTATCTTATTATTATAATTTTTTTAGTTCTTTGTTAACTTATACAGCATCGAGTATTCTTAGCAACTACACCAAAAAAAAATCCACAGTTAGTTGTGCACCTTGTGCCTACTGTAAACTGTCACATTGCTGCATCTGCAACAAGGTTTTAGCTCTTTCCTCCACTAAACAGCAACACTTTAGAGTCAGTTTCAGAGGATAATTCGGGAGTAGCCAACCCCACTAGACAGCCAGGGCCAGTGGAATTCAGTGCCAGTGTATCATCCTTCCCTGTCTAGCCTGTGGAAAGAGCAGTGGTGGTGGTTCCATGATGTGGGTCACATACATGGAAAATTCTGCTGAATCCATTGCTTTTCCATGGGGATGGAAGGTCACCGGAACAACACACAAACGGCTCCAGCTCAACGTGTAGCTAAGCGTGCTGCATGAAACACTGGGCCCTGTTGTTCAAACAAATTATCTCGTGACATTATGACATTTAATGGCTTTCTCAGCTGTGTTAAACCGGGCGAGTAGCGGAGGTTTAGGCAGTTCTGGCAGACAACCAGGAGCAGCATGTAGAGAAAGTTTGCTTAACGGCAGTGAACTTGTCCATCTCCTGCTCAGAGAGTCGATGGCTAACTCAGTCTGTCAGCAAAGTGCACCACAGAGAAAGTAACATTAGAGAAACTGGTTGCCCAGCACTTGTATATTTCTATCTCCATCTGTGTCAAGGGCTGGAAGTGGGCTAGTGTACATGCCTTTGAATATGTAGGGCATTGGACACCAACTTCATGTGGTTTGGGAGAAGTTAAAGGCTGGTTGGGGCTTTAATCCAGCAACCCTCCTCCCAGTTTTCCCCTCTTTTTCTTGTCTCTGTGGGTCTCAACCCCCACCCCCTCATCCCCACCTCACCCTCACCACTGACTCCCCTTTACCACACAGACCCATAAGCACCCCAGGTCCCAAAGACCGTCATCTCCTTGCCACCACCCCCATCGCTGCATCCACACCAACTGGGCCTTGCCTCAGCCGTGGCCTCCTAATGGCTGATGGATGTGCCGAGGTCAGAGTGATGATCTAGACAAGTCCTCTGGTCCATCATTGAGTCTTTGATCAACATACTTAACCCTTTCTTCCTAAGAAGCCATCCCCCTACCCTCAGTGGATGAGAATGTGGGGAGATTGGGTTACACCGTGCTGGGTAGTGGGCAGGCTGACATCCCTTTGGTAACACATGTCTTTGTTTAAGGCAAGGCTCTGGCACTGACAGTCTTCTTCTAAATCCCCGTGCTTCTATAACGCTCCACCAAAGTTACCAGGGAGAAAGTCTGAAAGAGAGTTCATAAGAAAATCGGCAGTTTTTTACTGAGTCAACCACACTGGTAAACCAGTCGACAGCAATTTTGATTTTCTTGGAAACCAGCTTGAATGAAAAGATTAACAGAAGATTAATAAAACGTTTATTTAGCCTGGCAATGCTCTATTCTAATATTCAAACTAACTTCTGTTATTTGGAATGAACCTTTAGAGTTTCTTTATATTTTAAAAGGCTTTACTACTGCTGCGGATATCTCTGTTTGTTTGAATGCTGCTCGGTGTATTGGAGAATACACTTTAAATCTGTTCCATAAGTTGCTTTTTGTGTAGCAGGTGTCAACTTGTTGAGCAGAACCACACAGCCATCAAAACAACAGTGTGTTTTTTAAACTTCTTTTTGTGATACCACAAAGTAATTGAATTTAACGAGGACTCTTAGAAACCGAGTACAGATTTTGCTTAAAGCCAGAACTTGGTGATTATATGGTCGTTATTTACAGATAATCTGAACAATATTTATTTCCATGCGAGTCTATGTATGATACTTGTTTTATAATCCATCTTCTGTGACACTTTAATATGGCTGTGAAGTGCCATATGTGTTATAAATCTAATTAGAGGATAAAGGCTCATTGAATTATCATTTCAGATATTCTGCTTTGAGTTCTGTAAACACAACAAATCAAATTTATGTCTGTACATAATAATCCCACACATTTTGTTGAAAGCTGCGAAAGATTAGGAAAATATTTATTGGACTTTGAATTCCCTCCTTGATGATTTTAATTAGCCTCTGACCACATACAGACTGAAACTGCGGTTTGAAAGAATAGTTGCTCAGTATGTTCATCTTAGGATCACCTTACCAGATTTCGGATATGTTCTATCAATTAGCAGACTTGGGCAGAAGGCAGAGGAAAAATTAATATGGTTCTAATTTTAAGTGTCATGGTTTCTGCATTTGGACCTGCATATCATCCTTCCAAAGAAAACTTCTACCCTGATATTTTTCTGTTTTATTGAGCTGAATTGCAGTAAAATGTGATCCACAAATACATAAACGCATTAGACCTCATTGGGAAGTGCTATTAGGTCTTGGAGCAGCAGTAAAATCCATTTTAAACCCCTGCCAGTTCTCTGGCCTGCAACCTGCAGTTACACCTCTCATCACTCGGACCATTAAAGAATATGACCTGCTTTACATGCAGCTGAAGTGATGGGGTGCACAGACTCCAAACGTGCTCCCGTCCTCTCATGTCCAGAATGTCTGCTTGGCCTTCAGTGGACTTTTCCCAAGCGCACAGGTTGTCGAGCCAACGGCAGCTGTCAGATGGTGGTTGTTGGCAGGGTGTGGTGCCTGACTAGCGGGTCTGACCAGACACTTGTGCTGCTGCGCTGAGCCATTAGCAGAAAGTTGACCCCAAAGCCTTCCCTCAGACTACTGGTTGACGTACTGTGGTTGTCGGGGTCCATGATAGCATTGGTGAATCACAGCCGAGTGGATGACCCGACCTTCCAGTGGTCACGTCAGGATTGGCTAATTCTGACAGAAGATGTCTGGGCTTCCTTTACATGTGTGTTTATCTTTTGAATTTTTTTTTCTATTAATCTTTTATGCACAGCCCGAGTAACTTCACAGCTAAACAAACAGTGATTTGTGACCCGCAGTAATCCTGTTCTTGAGTCATATCCCTTCTTTTCTCTTTCCTTAAATATACTACTCGAAGTTCCCTCTGTAAGATCTTCAGATTTGGCAAAAGAGTAGTGAACACATCTTAAACCAGAGTTGGCTTAAGTGGTGACTGTCACTATGGCAACGTCCTCATGTTTTCAGTTTGAAACTGACATCTCAGTAGGTCCTGTTGTGTCCTGATATGTGGGGTTAGAAGCTGTTCTACATGTATGAGGTGAGTTATTAGGAAGTTTGCTAATTACAGGGGGTGAATAAGGTATGTAGTAAATTTTGCAGATTAGAGGCTGGATGTAGCAAACTATCTGTAAACTTAAACACACTGTCATGGGGACTTTACAGGCCCCATGATGGCAGAATTGGACAACCACAATGCCAAGACATGGCATGAAAGAATTACTTATCAAAGTCATGAAAATGAAGCCGATGAATGCAGGTTTATGAAATACTAAGAGATCAGCCAAATGCAACGAAGGAACCACTGTGCCTCATTCCATGCTTTCCATGTTGCATTGAAATCTTTCCACATGTTATGTGACCTCAGATCAATTAATTTTATATTAAAAAGTGCTGACATAGTGGCAGAGGACTCAGGCTTAACACAAGCTTAACCCAAAGATGGTTAAAGTTTACAACTTTAGTTATCTAAATATGTGAGGGGGGGGGGGGGGGTATTTTCTCTTCACAGCTATGATTTTACATATCATGGAAATATTTTTAACAAAATGGCAATACAGAAAAACAAGTATATCATAAACACAATAAATGCATGTGTGTCTGTGTGTATTTGTTGAAGGATGGGAGCAGGGTATGGGTATTTTTTTGGGTCTGATTCTATGGCATATGAGGCACAATTTTTTCCTGGCTAGTGAGACTGTGCAGCCCACTCTCATGGCTCTTAGAAATTAATGTATTGCAGTTGGAGTTATTTTTGTGCCAGCACCATGCATCCTCTCTTGGGACATGAAAGGCAAAGTGGAAGAAAAGCTGACATTTACATTTCTGAATACCTTGAGTTATATGAAATAACTACATTCATATCAATGTCTCAAAAGGAAAGCCCTGTCATGGGAACAGATTTCCATCTAAAGTTCCAGTCACACAGACTGGTTGTTAACCTCCTGACAGCCACCCTCCCCCAGGGAAAAATCTGTACTCCAACATCAACCATCTAGCTAATGAAAATTCAGTCGTATGTAGCACTTGTTGGCTCTCCCAGGCATTTGGGATTTCCAGTGTGTCGCCGACTGCTCTATCGGACTATGTGTTGCTTGTTGTAGGCTTTTAGGTTTAGGTTTGCTAAGAGTTCTTCACAGTAGTACTAAACGAAAGTGTCCTAGCTTAGGTAAATTCGATATAGAGCTAAGATCCTATTAAAGTTTTTAAAACATGTTTTGGTCTTATTTCTACAACTTTCTAAAATCAATTCATCCTTCCTAATCTTACAGGTATATATATTGTTCTGCAGCGTGAGTTGTCAATAATTAGTTAATTTTCTTCTCTGTGAGTGTTGTTAATAATTATTCACTGATATTTAAGGTTTGTGACTTATTCCATGTCCAGCATTTTCATGACTACCCACTTGAATATGTCAAAAAAGGTTAGTGTCAAGCTGTAGCGACAACACAATCAGATTGACGTCTTGCTGCCAACTCAACTACTCTTAAGATAAGATGGGAGTAGACCATATTAAAACAAAGGCAAAATCCATAAAACAGTACACAAACATATGAGTTGGTGTTGGTGACTACATATTGATGAAGACATGAGAGCGGTGGCCTTCTTTTCTAACTCAATTATAGTGCCAACAGAGTTACTGATTACAGATTATACTGAACTTGCAGTGAACTTGTACAGCAAACACTGTGACAGAAGGTATTTTAACTGTTTATTGTTGATTAAAGTCTAATATCTGTTTAAGGTGTTGCTGCATTTAAAGACATTAAAGACATTTATCATTAAGTAGAGTGTTATTACTAAAATTATGAGCAAAGATCTAGAATTATTTAAATCAGAACTGTCACTTGAGCTGTTTTACATGCACATATGCATGCATAATGCAAACACAGAAGATGAGCATAAAGTAACACAAGGTAATAAAAATATCTGTGTAACATCAAGCAAGACATATTATAGATGATAAAAAAGTGATAATACTGGATGAGAGCAGAAAAAGAGAGAGTGAGTAAGAGTAGGGCAGAAGCAGGCCGGTCTAAAGGGTTGGCACATTTATAAGCAGTGACCGTGAGAGACTCCTTTCTGGCCTATGGTTGGCTCTTTCACAGGTTCCTCCTCTCCAGCACCGAAAAGTTGTTACAGGGTGGCGCTGGGTCTTATTTGGATTCATTTACAGCCCCCTGCCTGAAGAGCTTGGTTTTGTTAGGGATGTTGCGGTAGCTTGCTCACTCTTTGGTTTAAAATATGTTGCATGTCAGTTATTTGATGGTTTGGCTGTTGACAAGTGTTGGTTAAACTCATTTGGCTGCTCAGAGAAAGAAAAAAAAGGCCTCCAATAAGACTGAACACTTGAATACATTTTTCAAATGTGACATATTTTTTCAGCTCTGCCGTTTCAACATTGCATGAATGGTTTCCTTTAACCATAATATAATGTTGCTGGCGCAAAATGTCCGAAAGAAATATTTCTAATTATGACTGGGGAACATAATCTGTGATCAGATATCAAATGAAACCAACGTGGCATGTTTTCGTGTGGAGAGCAAAACTCCACTCTACAATTTTGGCGAAGCAATGAGATGTCTGAGATGCTCACTGACACTTTGCTCTGACTCAAAAACACTAGGAATCATCTGCCACAGCAGCTCTAACATTTTCCCGAGCTTTCGATAAACAGGTGCACC
Source organism: Neolamprologus brichardi (assembly GCF_056152115.1). Taxonomy (NCBI): domain Eukaryota; kingdom Metazoa; phylum Chordata; class Actinopteri; order Cichliformes; family Cichlidae; genus Neolamprologus; species Neolamprologus brichardi. Next base: position 19,439,311 of record NC_142110.1, read on the forward strand.
ACCGCGAATCTCGTGGAAAGAGTTTAGAACTAACCCTCCATCACTCCCAACCCACATAAAGACCTTGTGGATTGCACAGGAGGACAGTGGTAGATATATCACGTGGAAAAGTGATACGGCATACTACTATGGTTCTGTGCCAAAGGAGCTAGGAGAGCCATGTGCGGTCAGAGTGGTGAGGGGAGGCCTCACAGTGTTGGCAGGCACGTGCGCTATACTGCACCAGATGCTGGTTTATGATCATTTGTGTTAGGCAATTGCAGATTTGAGTGTTTACCTGCTTGGATTTTAACCATACTGACACTTGTGTATCGTTGTGTACTGTGTAACAGTGACGCTTTGGTATGATTTGATATCACTGCAACTTTGATCTGGTTAAATTTATAATAAAAATATATCACAAGTTGAGTCCGTCATTACAAAGAAAAACACTTATTAGCTAACGAAGTGCTTTTGGACTGAATAAATATTACTAATGTCTTAGCTGGAGTATTTATTTGAAGATTTTCCAGTTGCCATATATTTTATATTTGGACATTCCTAAGGAATGCTTTTAGTGGTTGATATATAATTAGTTGCTGTATAAACCTGTTTTAATAGATGTTTTATAGACTCCTTTCCACAGACAAAAAAAGGTAAAAATAAAATAAACATTCAAAGAAGCATTAATCTATCATTTGACAGATTATCACTAGTTAGGCCTTTTGGTTTATTCACTTCAACTTTTTAAATTCAATAGGTTATACTGATTTTCAATTTCAATATATCAGTTCAGTCCAGTTTGCTCGACTGCGACCCAGATAAAGACCAGTGGAAGAGAATGGATGGACAATAGATAGATAGATTCAAAGCGTCAATAGATGATATGATCTGACCGTGCCACCACAAAGCTAACAATGTGACAATAAATGACACTGTTTAAAAGACCATTCATATTTTAACCATTAAAATATGTAATGCCAAAATCAAAGTTGTGCCAGTGTAACCTGTCCATCTTGTGGCCATCTTACAAAAACGTCTGCCAAACACGATTCTTTGACTTTCTAGCAAAAGGGAAAGTTGTTTCCCAGAATTTTTGGATATCATCTCTTTGTTAGTTACACATTACAGAGAATTGTACAGGTAAGTTCTGGTTGTTTGTTTGGATCCCCTTGCCCATTACCAGGGAAGGTTTATAATAAATCATGACAAAGTTGTTCATTGATTACGTTTATCCTATGAATAATAAAATCTATCTTGACTGGAATGGTCTCTTCTGGAAGGACAATCCTACTATCCACGGGGCACAAGGAGTGATGAAGTAGTTTTATATATACAAAAGTGATGTGAATCGTGCTATGGCCCTTAAAGTCACCAGATCTCAACCCAGCTGAACATCTATGTGAGTTTTTTCTTATATTTTAATTTAGACAGCACTTTTCGCCACCCTTTTGAAAACATCAAATTAGGAAATAGACTATAGTCAATGCCTGATACTGCCAGTGTCAAGGTACACTGAAACAGAAGGAATATGGTGGTTCGACCTCTTACAATACCAACCAACCCCTGTCTCTAGATGCACTTGTGTCACAATTAAATCAGACAACAACAAACTATAGATCTCAGTAACAAGCACAATTCTTACAACTTTGACTGTGACTACGAAGACTTAGAGTCTACCAGGTTACTGAAGGTCTTCAGAGCTTGAAAAGAAAACAAGTGGACTTTAGGTTTGGGGGAATATTTCACCTCTCATTGAAGAGGTTTTTTGACTTTCAAAACAACTGATGAAGAGTCCCAGGTAATAAATTTAACTTAATTACTTAAAAACTCTCTGCCCGCACAATCAAGTTGGAGAGTCCTAGGTAATCTAGTTTAACTGGGACTCCCAGTTCTAAAACAACTGAGGGAAACAATAAAACCATTCTACAAATTCAGGGTAAGGGTCCAGGGCTTCTCATCTAAAGCTAGACTTGATTACCTTGGACTCTTGATAAGTTGTTTTAGAACTAAACCAGCCTTTCAGGCAAAACATCTTCACAAACCTAAAGAAGATCAGTTGCCTTCTCTTCAAGCACTCAAAAACACAATCACTACCACGGGGATAACGTATACGTTAAGTAGTCTATGACAGTTGGAAAAAAAATACCAAATGTGGAGTCATGATCGCAGGATTTCCCTGCCTTAAGTGCCCATTGCAGTCATTAGTCCTGGGTCACAACAGCTATTCAAGTCAGCAATCACCATGGTCCAGTTGTTAATGATTGTGTTCCCCGTGCTGACACTAAGTGTTGAGTCAGGTCAAATGGACATTCAGAGGAATTCCATCTTGGAAATTCCAATGCTCCTGTTCCCTCAGGTTCACATCATGGAGAGTGCAAGGGAAAAAAACTGGAACAATGCGATCTGGAATCTGGGAGGGAGTTTGTCACTGCTTTTTCACAGCTCCTGAGATATGAGTTAAACATGCGGAATGTTAATCTGTCAATGTGTGGTCATGGTGCGTTTTTGTAAGTGATTGTGATTTGAATCACGAGGCCCTGTGGCCCTCTCTGCCTATCAGGAGCGATTAGAGGTAACTGTTTCTGACACCCTGATGGCCATGAGAGACATCCCTTGCCCGCCAACAAAGCCGCATGTCACACACGGCCATCTTGTTTTCTCCCAACAGGCCTCTGGAATGTTGTTCATCCCCTTGGTCTCCTCAATAAGACCATTCTACAAATTCAGGGTGAGGGTCTATTGAATCTTAACCCTCCAGGCCGATGGATGCAAAGTAGCGCTCAGCATGTGAAACTATGTAGAACGAATGCATTTTAGCACCCTTTATTTGGCCTTCAATAGACTGTCTTCATTGACGTGGGCACTCTAAAGCCCGTCTCAGTAAACGTGTCTCCAAAATGAAAAGGTGAAACAGCAGGGAAGACATATGTGATCATCAGCTGAAGCTCCAGAAATCTGAACAATACAACTGGAAGCACAGGACTGTTTAAAGACGGACAAAAACACCGTACAAAACTGTTTGAATGAAACGTATCTGAGATCCCAAAGCCAGAGTGTACCAGTCATAACCTTCTCTGGTAGCTCATTTGAAGTAAGTGAAAAATGCATTTTTTAATCCCAGTATGCAGGGATAAATCCATGCCATGTTGGAAAAACATTTGCACCACAGCTCTGGTTTGTGGCTGGCTATTGTACGGGGAGTGGTATTTCACTTATGAAGTGATTCCGTTACAGCTGTCCCCTCAACCATCCCCCCTTCTGCATGCACTCACTTACTCCCATTCAACCACACACACACACACACACACACACACACGCACAGAGGCAGAAGTATTTAAACACAGTTCTCCATAAAGAACTTTGGGAAGGTTTCCTTTGAATTATAAAAGGTTACAGGTTATAGGCTAAAATGTGAGAAGAAATGTAACAATTTCAAGCTCTAACCATTTTCATCAAACTAATTCCAATAGTAACATTTAAATTTTTTGGATTACTTTTCTTACCAGTATTTTAAATTGGTCAATAACACAGAAATGTCCTGTGAAGGCTGTAGATGTTTCGTATCAAGCCTTCAGGTGTTGACAGCATTTTCACCATAAACAATTTTTACACTGCAAGTAATGCTAGAGTCTGTCATTTTTCACCCCTCATTTTAGAAGGAAAATGTTATTTAATTTCCAGCAATAAAACGGCCTTCTTGTCTAATGAAATGGCCACCCATCTACATCCAGTCACAGACATGGCAAAATGGTTTTATTTAGAGCAGTGTGCATTGATTTAATATGCAGTTGCAGAATGGCAGCCAGTGAAGTCCTGGCTGACTGTTGTGGCCTTTGCCATCTTGGTGTTCATGTAAAGGTTAAACTAACAGACAACACTGCACGTTCATTCAGTAGCAACGTCATGCTTTTGTTAAACCTGCCATAAAGTCCTACAGCACACCCTGCTTTATCATCTATTTAACTCTTACTATACACTCTGTGGATCACAGGGTTGTTTTCCCATAGACTCCTCTATCTTATTTCTGAAACCATGGGAGATACCTGCTTTTGGCCATTAGGATGAATACAAGTATCACACAATCACTGTTGATTTCAGGAAACAACAACATAGTCCAGATTCACAACACACAAGAAAAGATTATTTTAGACGCAACATATGCCAAGATGCGCATCTGCAGTGAGATCCAGCAAAACTGCCACGTAAAACACAATCTAGTCTGACTTCCTAGATCCTGTGAAATGACATCTTTTAACTAATATCAGCTGAATAATATATTTCACTTAGCTGGGTTCACTTAGCTGGCTATGTGGGAGGAAACTAATCTTGAAAAGATTATTATATTTACTTTTTTTTTGGCAAAGCTCTGAAATGGTATGGGAGGTAATTGTGGCTTCTGTGGTCAGATGTTTATTGTTTATGCTTAGTATTTATCTCTAATTAATGCTGTGCTGATGAGCCCTGTCACAGACACCAGTGAACAACAGCATGGTCTCACGCAATGTGCGGATGATTTACTCCCCACATACAAGGCCTTGGAGGGCAGCAAAACGCTGCCTCCAGCTTGTCTCTTTGAGTCAGAGCAGGAAGACAGATGCTCTAGAAACACACACAGAAAAACCGAAGACTTCCCGCAACTTCTCAACTGCTCGTCTTTTTTTTTTTGGAAGCTCTACTTGTTTTCAGCATGTGGATCAGAGCAACATGCCGTTCAAAGACTTGTTATTCAGAATCACAAATTGTTGCAAGTTTTCCACATATGAAGGTTTGGGACCCACATGGAGACCAGTAACAGAGGTCACTGCAAGGTCTTTATGACCCCTTTCCATGTGGCTACTCCATCCAACAAATCTGTGTCATTATATTATTGTGTTCAAATGATTTGCTCACTGATGTGTGACTAATTTCAAAATAATGTGACTTGTCTTTCCTAAGAAATGGAACTGTTATCCAGTTGGAAGTTAGAAAATATGCTGTGTGAAACTAAAAGTGACTGACACTGATATTTATTATGCATCACAGCCTCCCTTATTTATCATAACTAACTAACTAAAGTACAATGCACAGAAACTGTAACTTTTGGTTCAGTGCTCTAAACCAGGTGCATCATAGTAGTTTTAGTTCATAAGCCACATAAATCCCACCGCATCATGTTGTGGGGCAACATCAAATTGGGATGTTTTACTGTCCTGCTCTAAACTCTTGATGCATCCTTAAGCAAATGGTGGTATCAGAAATAGAATATGGTCAAGAATTAACTAAAGATGTGAATTCATTTCCACAACCTAGCCACAGGATTCCACGAGTCAGTGTACTACTAGTGCCCGTCCCAAGTCTGGATAAATGGGGAGGTTTGTGTCAAGAAGAAAATCTGGCATAAAATCTCAGTCAAATTCAGCATCCGGATCCTAAAAAAATGAGATTTCCACATTGGATTGGTTGGGATAACAAAAAGCACCTCCAGTGCTGATGGCCAACAGGATGCCAGAGGAACTCTTACTGATGGCTAAAGACAAGGGAGAAGGCATGTTAGGAGGCAGCACAAGAGAAGAAAAGGCCAGAGTGTGGAGGTGAAGGTAGGAACTTTAGATACACCTGCCAGAAGAAGGTGGCACTAACAAAAAGACAGGAGGACGAGCTGGAGGTGGCAGAGCTGAAGATGTTGTGAGATGTTAAGTGACCAGAAAGGACAGGATCAGAAATGAGTAAAGCATGGGGACAGTTAAGATTCAGTGATTTGGAGACAAAGTTAGAGAATCAAGGCTGAGATGAATGGACATGTGTAGAGGAGTGCGTATATTGGACAAAGGATGTTTAATTTGAAGCTGCCAGGTAGGAAGAAGATACAAAAACCACAGAGGTTCATGGATGTGTGTCAATGTGTTTGAGTTTTGTTTAAAAAAAAAATCACAATGCAACATGAAACATAAAAAGCGAAGAAATATATGTTTTGCACACCAATGCAATTAAAAAATGAAGCTGATAAAATTAATTGAGAATACATTCCTCAGCTAGAATGACAGTCACATGTGCAAAATAGTCAGATTTCTATTAAGCAATGAATTCACATATTGCATTGTTCTAACAGTTGAATGCCAGTATTAACTCTACTTATACCCAAACAATTTGAAGTTTCTGCAGTGCGGTGTAGAGAAAATGTAATCATATTTATTTTCTCTAGATTTTTTTGGAATTAGATCTGTTCTGTCCAGTTATGGTAAATATGTTAAAGACGTGTGCGGTTTGCTAAGTCAAGCATGGGAGGCTCTTTACCGGACTCGCCCTAAATATACTTTGAAGCATTTAACATGTTATGCTCCTCTACCCTATAGAGGAAAACACTGCTATACTTGACTGTTGTCTGGACTAAGGATCTCCCCAAGGGACAGAGTGGACTGCTCCCTTAACCCGTCCTATCAGCGGGGCTCCACCAACATGTATAATCTGCAATGCGAAGCTGCCTTTTACTGCGTGCTGCTGTTATACCACTGAAGCCTGACAGTGCCAAGGCCTGTGGTGACTTGGGCGTTGCAGGCCTTGCAGTTTGTTTTTATCTTGTTCATGGGCACCAAAGTCATATTTCACCACCTGAGGACAGGAGTACTTGGTTCCAAGATTCATTTATCCATGTAGCTCACTGTAATTCATGCACAGTGTGTCACAGTTACGATAAGCAGAAAACTGAATGTTTTAAATCTACCTAATTAAGCCATTTTCGATCAGTCCTATACATTAAATGAAGCCTACATCTCAACAAAGAACGCAAATAGATGAAAGACCAAATACAAAGAACAAAATCTCATCATCTTGTCAAGACAGCTCAAGACAGCTGGCAGAGCACAATACTGAGACTCAAAATAGTCTGTCATCTATTTGTAATCTGTTAACACATTTGAGCGTCTAACAGAATATTTGTGGATTTATTTCCACACATAAAGTGTACTTTGAGGAGGGATTGGAAGTCCTCAGGGCCATGTTAAAAGACTTGGCCTATATTGACATGCGGTGAGATACAGAACCTGGAAACCAATCAGGTTTACTCAGACTAGGCCAGACCAAACCAGTCTGAAGTAGTGTGATCCAATTGAGAATGAAGAAAAAACAAACATTAGTTCAAGTCGCCAGTCCAAATATAATGCTTGAAAGAAAAGTGTTAGTCAAAAGGAACTTTCTTCCCTGCGCAAAAATACTGCTTTTTTCGGCATGCTCACTTGAAAGTATTATCAGAATTACATTAAGTAATAAAGCCTGCTAGTTGCAGTATGTTGACAAGACAATAAATCTGTTTTTATTTGCAAAAGGAGAAAAGTGCAGCTTTCATCAGTTCTTCCACAGTGCCCAAGGCAGGTTCCTTCTCCGTGGTGTGGCCAGCACCCATCTAGCCACACAGGAAGCATCTTCTACTGCTTCCCCTCTTTTCTCTCTTTTCTCATTTCCCTTCTTTTACTTGCAGTCTCCTCCTCACTTGCCCATGGTGGAAACTATTAATAGGGCAGGGTTCCATGGAGCAGTGTGGCTAGGTTATCATTCACACAGCTTTCCTTTGCTCTCTCTCTCTTGCTCTCTTTTACTCTTAGCACAGTAATCCTCAGCACACAACCCAATATAGCGGGGGGAGACTCATTGCCCTCTGTTTTTAGACGTCCACAGCCACAGGATAACGATTTTTCCTGATACACGCGTGGTGAAAATGCGTAAGACTTGACCTTTTTTTTCTTGGGCCTTGGTGTGTCACAGACAGGGGTGACATGGGAAGGAAAATGTGATGGCCAACCAACTGCAAAACAGTTTTGCAGTGTCAACAGAGGAGCAATGTAAAGACCCGAAGGAATCCTTTGTAAACAGACAACTTAGAGTTTGCAGGACAGGCAACATTTTAAGACATATGTTTGCTCCTAGAAAGAGATATGTTTAAGATTGTCTTGTGACTGTTATTTAATTGGTGACACACAGTACAGATAGACAAGAAGTGTAAGGAAAGAAAACAGGAAAGAGTTTTGCTGATAAAGACCCAAACAGGGGATCAGTTGCTAAGAGCATTTTTATCTATGTAGTATGTACCTGGATCACATGTCCACTGGTACATTTGTTTGTTTTTTGTGTAAAAATTTGGACATTTGAAGCAACTTTTTTGTGCTTGGCTTTAAGCTAATACCCCAAATACATATCTGTACTTCAAATATAGCCAAGAAACAAATGTAGGAACAGTGTTGTGAGAAAGTCTTTACCTCCTTCCAGATTTCTTACAAAGAATTCATTTATTCTTGAATTTGTTTCTTACCAACCAAATTTTTGATATAAGACAACAATAACATGAGTAAATACAAAATACAGTTTTTCAGTGATGATTTAATTTATTAAGGGAAAAAGTTATCCAAACCTACCTGGTCCTATGGTAAAAAGTAATTCCACCTTAAACCTGATAATTGTGCCACCTTTTACATCACGGTGGAGGAATTTTAGTCCACCCTCCTTTGCAGAATTGTCTTAATTCTGCCACGTTGGAGGGTTTTCAAGCATAAATGACCTATTTAAGCTAAAGCGGGATGTTTTATTCCATGGATTTAAGTCCAGATGTTGACTAGGCAACGCCAGAACCTTTTTGTTTTTGTTTGTTTGCTAAGCCATCCAGATATGGACTTCCTGGTGTGTTTTAGATAAAGGCCTTGCTGCATAACCCCATTGTGCATGAGTTCCATTGCATAAACCGATGGACAGATATTCCATCACGCTACCACCACCATGTTTGACTGGGTGGTAAATCTTCCAAACTAAAATCTTCCAAAAGATTCAGCTTTTCTCTCATCAGTCGACATAATATATTCCCAAGATGTTTATAGGCAAATGTGAGACGAGCCTTTGTGTTCTTTTTTGGTCAGCAGCGTTTTTTTTCCCTTGGAACACTCCCATGGATGCCATTTTTTCCCAGGCTCTATCTTATTGTTGAATCATTTACACTGACCTTAACTGAGGCAAGCGAGGCTTGCAGTTCTTAAGAAGTTGCTCGAGGTTCTTTTGTCATTGACGGGTTCTTGGAGTCATTTTCCACTTGTGGATAGTGGTTCTCGCCATGGTTCGCTGGAGTTCCAAAGCTTTAGAAACAACTTTGTAACCCTTTCCAGGCTGATAGATGTCGATGACTTTGTTTCTCAGCTGTTTCTTTAGTTTGCTGTATGATGTCTTGCTATTTGAAATCTTTTAGCTGACTTCACCTTGTCAGAAAGGCTCTATTTAACTATTTTCTTGATTTTCTTGAACTTGGGAAATACAAACGAAGTCATCATTTGCATTTACTTGTGTTATCTTTGTGAGTTTGTTTGATGATCAGAAATGTTTAAGTGTGACAAATATGCTAAACAACAACTAAAAAATCACGAAGGGCCCACATATTTTTTCAGGCCACTGTACATTTTCCACGATCAACTGTTGTATCACTGGATTGTATGCATATTGTGAATATGCAAAAAAAAGTACAAGTGCATCATGATGTATTCATCTCTGTATTTCCATTCCTCCTATGCATCTTGAAATTCAGTTTTCCAGATTGTAATGTACCTTATAAACATTATGCACTCTTGTGCAGTCTTTCCTCTTACTTTTAATCTCTCAGCCAGCCTCATCATCCTCCTTTCCTCCTCCTCCTTTTCCCTGGGCCGCTGAAAAGCTGTCATTGATGAGAACACTGTGAGGGGGTGAGAGGTGCTCGGGCCCCACGGGCTCGTGTAGCAGCTCCAGTGAAAGACTCCCATTTAAGCACACACACCTGTTAACAAACACCAACAATGGCCTGTATGGCTGCCAGTTCAGTGAGCTCCATACCCTGACCCCTCTCCCACCTCTCAACCCCCTGGCGGATATTAAAAAACCTCTATTTACCCATGCTGGCAAACAGTGCAAAGGCCCCAGAAAGGCTGGCCTGCTTAGGGTGTCCTCAATCCACTATTGTCCGATGGAGAACTAGCCGGCTGGATGAGAAGGAATGCTGAGGTAAAACTGAACTGGATCGGAGTTCTGTTAAATTGTTTAATCTGTTTAATTTTTGTTTAATTTTTGAGCATTGCATACAGCCCCTGTGTTTGTCCCTTGTTATTTTTGAGGGTGAAATGGACTTCATGTCACTTTTACTGCTTCAATGTGGAAGGGGTTCAAACTGTGCTATAGCTTGCAAGCTATGGCTGATCACACCTTGAATAAAGCATTATTGTATGTCTAAATTTTTAGAGTTTCCCAAACTTTTTACCAAACACATGTTTAATTTGTAGATTTTCAAATGGAGCTTTAAGCGAACAACAAGCAAGACAGCAAACAACAAATCAAATTATTAAAGAAAAACAAATTTGCAGAGTACTTGTGGAATCCACTGAGGTCATCATGACCCCCTGATTGAGCCAATCATCAGTTAAGTTTATTACAAAGTAACAAATAGTGAACCCCAACATCAATAATATCCCCGTTTGGCCCCATGAACTTGTAAAAGTGAAATGCATTCATTTTACAATTTACAGTTAAACAGTTGAAAATTGTTTCTCAATTATAGACAGACAATTTCCTGTTCTTCAGGAATTTTTTCAAGGTGAAGTTTTGGAGTAAGCCATTATTGAGACCAAACGTTTTTGCAGGGTGAACATCCTCAGGCATAAAGCCAGCAGGAACCAGCCACCCCTGATTGTTGCCATTCTTAAGATGGGGCCGCTCTCCAGTTCAGCTCTGACCACTCCTTTTGTGTTTGCTGGGAGGGTGAGGGGGGACAATCAACCCTATGTGACAGATAATAGCCTCACTGGCCTGCTCACCCTTCACTCCCCACTACTGCTCTATCCTCCCATAAAATTCCACACTATAATTGCGTTCCCTGGAAGCCAGTAGTAGAAGAGGAGGAAAAACTTAGAGGAAGAAAAAGAAAGATTTCTATAGTGAGGAGCCTGTATTCATCCAGGGCCTATGCACAGCAAACAACAAACTGCGAACCACAGTCTAGAAAGAAAGAGCCATAATAGTCAAAAGCAGTGAAGGACTGGCCCACCGGTCTCCAATTCAGTAGGCCCTGGCTTCTTTAATAACTGAGTGAGTTCACAATTAAACCCTGCTTGCTGGTAATGCAAGTCTTCTTAGAGTTTCAATTGGCATTGGTGGGAGACAGGGCTACTGTTGTGTCCTGGGATTAAAGCAGGCAAGGGGAATCAAAAGCTATTTTACAATACAGTAATCAGCATGTTTTCCCTCTGAAAGGCCCTCTGCTCCCCCATTTAGAAAACACAGAGCATTACCTCTTTTCTGCTCTATACAAAACCCATTCAGCCACATGCTTTATTATATGCATTAATCCTATGTGTTGTTGGGGTTCTGGGGCTCTATGAAACAGGGGGGTGAAGGTGAAGAAGTGTCCATTCCACACAGGTCGGTAAGAAAAAAAAAAAATCCATGAACTGACCAAGAAACAGACCTGAGTTATATCCCTTGTATCTTGTTTGAAAAATGTTGAAGGCTGCTATGATACAATAAATCTAGATTTGTTTTATTCCTTTTTAACAAAAGATAAAATTCATGATCTCACTATTCATTTACACATTTACAAGACATTCTTTTCACATACTATCTGCAACAAAGGGAAACAAATCTGTAGGTACCAAGCAATACTTTACTTTTTCACTATTTATGCAAATTAGTGGGCAAAAGTAGCAATAATAATAATGCACACATCAGAACGTATAAGATAAAACAAAGACGAAATAGAAATACAAAAACAGGAATAGCACCAGATTTGAATGCTTTTAGCATACTTCTTAGGATTTCTATTTTTCTTAAATTGAAATGCCAAAAATTGAAAATTCCAAGTTTATATAGCTAGTAGAACTGTAACCTCGTGCTTGTGTATACATTTTACAAATACAGTGCCAGAATTAATTAGTCTTACAGCCTTTTCTATAAGAACATCCATGAAAAAGCTCTTAAGGCCACAGATAATACCTGCAGAGAGTCAAATACCAGAACCAGATAGGGATGACTGAACAATATAAAATGTTTTGACATACCAACCTGAGAACATCTTGGATTCTCTATGAGAAAGCTTACGACATGATTCCACTCACATGGATACTAGAATATTAAGCAATATACAAGCCCATTGGTGTACTTGTAAGATTCATCAAGAACTTGATGCTACTATAGAAAACAACTCCAAGACCAGTGCACAAGTTACCACCAAGCATAGCAAGATGATAAAAATGTTCCTGTTGCTGTTAACCCTCACCAGAAAGGGGTTTCAGGATCTCATTTGTAGTGGTGTGGCCAAATGTTGGCAAAGGAATTTGATCTGTACTGAAGTGTTTTAACTTAAGGCCACATGGGGCAGCTACAACTACCTTGGGATCCCACAGGCCACTGGGGACCATGATGAGAGTGCAAGGAGATTGACCACGGCCAAATGGCTCCAGAATAAGACGCACTTACACGCCAGCAGAGTGATAGAAATACGATACAAGCCACTATCCAGTAGACATACCAGTCATCAGATACCCAGATGGAAGGAAACCTGACCAAATAAAGAAACCAATCCCACTGATGTGACGTCAAAACCGGCAACCTTCTTGTAATGCAAGGGGTGTTTCCATCCAAAGTCTAGCACAATGAGACTCTAGAAGCAACAAAAGGAGAGAGTGCAAAGATTTGTGAGTGTCAGAGCCACAATACAGAATGAAATGAGGAGCTAGCCTCATTTCATTCATAGTGATGAAATGCTATGAGATCATGTCCTGATCATAACAGGACAAGAACAGGTCTTAAACACCAGATCCACAGAGGCAGGAGTCTACAATACTGGTCCTAAGTTTCAAGCTGTGACAAGACACCACTGAGATAGTCCAGCACACACTAACAGGATATAAGACGCAAACTACACCATTCATGGAGAGGCATAACCAAATAGTACACAAAAACAGAAACATTAGCAGCTGAAAGAATAAAACTAAGAAAGAAACAATACATTGAATCACTCAATCAGAATCGAGTGAATGGAACTGAAATATATGGAAAAACGCTTTAATCACTGCCCTTTTCACTGTGTTCTCACACCATTACTTTCTACCAGAAATGTTATTTCAGCAAATATCTCCCTAAGAGACTGGTGAATTTCTTTTTTCCAAGAATATTGAACAAGATTATTCTTAAGCAATAGACATAACCCAACAAATGCATGCAACAATGTTACACTTGAAGAAAAAATTAATGATGTCATCAAAGGTTTTATAATATGGTCTATTTTAATTGTGTCTGATAACAATCTATTACAAAAGATTCAAGATTGAAGAGCTTTATTGTCAATACAACAGCATACACAGTATACAGCGTACCGAAATGCTGTTTCACCCCAAGCCTCCTATGGTGGATTTATAAGTATGTAAAAATATATCTCCAAGAGATATAAAACTAGGAATTACAAATAAATAAACAAATATTAAATTTAGGTAAAATTAAGGGATAAAAGAGTACTAATTACTAACTATACAATACTATACAAGGGCAAGATCCACGCATTACCATGTGAAGAGGAAATATTCCATGTTACTGACCTTCCACTTGATGATCCAGAACAAGCTAACCAACTGATTGAGTTTATCCTGAATCATCCACAGTTGTCCATGTAATTGATCTCTCTGAAAAAAACCCTGCTCCATGTCATGGACTTTTGACTCCTGTGTGAAGAAACATGACTGTTGACGTTTACTATGGGGTATCCATGAATGTACACTGAGGTTTGAAAAACCCTGAAGCTAAGATCTATAATCTGCAGATCTAAGCATCGAATGAATAATCACAGAAACTAAAAAGCTACAAAGGATTGGGTAGTGAATGAAAAGCTTCCTATCTGTTGCAATTAATAAAAACTGAATCCTTTAAGCACAGTGATCCAGTTTTCAGAATAATTGACTTTGAATGAACTTAGTGATGTGCCGTCTTGGTGAGTGCTTTGTGATCAAGACTCTGGGCATGTTTTGTTGGATCAGAAACACAATCAAGCTTTAAAGAAGTGTCATACAATCCTCTCAAATTGCAAATGACAATATCTCATGATTCAGACATTTTCATTCATGGTTAATTTAAGGTTTCTTTACAACATCTGCTTGTGGAATCTGTGTATAATTGTGTGCAGTTGCTTCTGCTCTGGTTCAAAATTATGTTATGTTTGAAAAGCACTTAGCAGAGCATTAAAGGAGTAGAACTGTTTGCACTGACACTAAGCCTAATGGAAATATTGACATTATACTACTAATTTTTAAATGCTCATCTGTGCTGCTGGAGGCCAGTATTGGTATGCTGAATCACACATCCACCACATGTCAGTATGTTATCTTCTGTATCTTAAAACATGCCTTTGCAGAAAAACAAAATGTAGCACAGTAAAGTACTGATCCATCTGATGCGTGGGTAGAATGGCCCAAGACCAACTTTTATCAATTTAAAGAAATCTCCCACATTCCCAACCAGCACCCAACCTCCAATTGCTTTTTGTGCAAGCCGGTTGCAATAACCTTACTCATGACCTCTGTGTTTAAATCAGAAAAGGGAAACTAAATAAAAAGGAGATCCTCTTGAAGTGCTTTTATGCAACAGGAAGGATGATAATATGGTACTTTGTCTCCAGGCTTGTTCTGTGATGGTAACAACATATACTGCGACAGACTGTCATTTCACAAACATCTTATATGTCTGTTTTCTCTGTCTTGGGTTGTGTCATTCATAAGGAACTTAGTGGCAGATTGTTGAGGGAGGAGGGAGGGTTTAAGGGCATATGCTCTTAGAAGGAGAGAGAGAGGGATGGAGAGAGATGGGATAGAAGAGAGTGAAAAGGCCAAGAAAGTGGGAGGGATAGATGGAATACAGAAGAGTAGAAGGGAAGATCTTCAGTGAGTTTGGCAGCTTTCCACAGAAACCATTAAGCATGAAGTGCATGTCTATGTTCGTGTATGCGCATGTGTGTTTTTGTGCACTGTGCACCAGGTAACCACTCAGTCCACCTGGCTGGAAGAACCACACATTGAAAAGTGGTAGTTGAGTTTTGTAAGTCTTCTTCCTTGGGCAAAGTTTGTTCTGTACTGTATACCTAAGGAAATGTCAGCACTGACATCCACCAGCTTTTAACAGTGACACAACAGCTCTGATGACACAACTGGGTCTGTCACAGATATATTCTTAGTGCATTCATATTCTTACATAAAAGCACTAAAGAAATGGCTTTGATGAACCTTATTATTATGAGAAAGAATGTGCAATACCAACATGTATATGTTACAGGTTTGATGCATTGTGAGACATTTAAAATACATACATTGCTAAAAAAAAAAGAAAAAAAAGAAATTAAAGGAACACTTTGGAAACACATCAAATCTCAATGGGAAAAAAAATCATTTAAGATATGTGCCACATTTTTGGTGTAAATAAAAATAATGAATCTGAATTCAAAGAAAGTCAGTTTTACTCACATTTCATTGCAGCATTTTCAGAAAAACACTGCGATGAAACGTATTCCCCACTGCTGCGTAATTCATTATCGCACATTAAAATTGTATTAAGAAATGATTAGACAAAAGAGGGGTTTTCAGGGAATACTCTTAATTCTCAGTTCCATATGTCAGAAGAAGACCTAGAGTGTGATTAAAGTTTCATTGTCTATCTACTAAGCAATAGTCATAATGGACAAAAAATATGATAACAAGATCCTTGATGACAAATTTGTCTTTGAGAAACAAATCCAGAAGAACTGTTTTTGGACCGCCTTAAAAACAAACTAATGAAATGAGTTAAAGTAGCAGTTAGTGTGCTGCTGTTCAAGTGTAGACGTGTCATGAATGCTGATACAGTCCTCAGCCAAGGCACTGGAGAAACTAAGGACTGTGATTAATATTCCATGGCAGCACTTGTTAGCATGCATCATCTGGTCCTTGCTCATTCTCTTACAAATAGACACACGGACTCACGCCCAGACCCATGCTATCCTCCCACTCTCCTGCATGGCCTCAAGTGCTGAAGGGAGATTAGATTCTAGGAGAGGCAATGCTCCCCATTACTCTCTTGTTTGGTGGCCCAAAAGCAAAATGAAAAATAGCCCTGTGGTCCTAATCCTGAAGACACTCAACACACTCTTATAGTCCTCCCAGCGTGCACTTCATTTGGCTTCCAGTGCTGCCATGGTGACTGGTGGCTATAAAACCATTAGTGAAATTGCTATAAAAGCAGCATGAATGCACAAATCACAAATACAGCACATGCAATTTATAACCACTTCTAGACAAACATTTGGTTTTCATTTGAGCTTCATTTATGTTTTGCCGTGATTACAATGATAACTCTTCTTTTAACATGTGCTGTCAGGATGAAAACATATGAGTTCAGTGCAAGAAAAACACCGGGAGGATAGCTGAAAATCCCCTCGATATGGGTTCCCAAAGACTAGTGGTGCTAGAAGCCTGGCTCACTGCCAAGAAACCATTACTAATCCCTCAGGACTGTTAGAGTAAGGAGTGCTCGTGTGCGTGTGTGTTACACGAGTGCGACTATCATGTAGCATATAGCATATAGCGAGCGAGTGTGTGAGAGTGTCTCTCCCGGTTCCTTCCAATTCCTCATGACCACGTTCCCTTCTAAAAAAGGTCAACATCTAGATAAACTTGGTAACACATGGTAGGAGCTGAACTAAACTGTTCCTAAGCGTTGACAGTATTTCCATACAGATAACAATGTGTGAGTATGCGTGCATGCGTGTGTCTGTGTGTGGACTTGGGTTGAAGGTTTTAAAACCATGATTTAAAGCAACAATCCAAGTACAATTCCATATAAAAGCTCATTTAAACATGAGTAACTAATCAAAATTGTTTATCCACCGTTAATATCATTTACGAGTTCCTTTACAGCCTCTGGCACTTTTACTGTATAGCAAGCGCAAAATATGCCGTGACAGCTAATGTGCGAATAAATATATATCTTTCAGTCTCTTTTTCCTTACCGCCCCGTGACAGCCATAAAATGTGTTTTTGAAAACATGATTGTGTTTACCAATTAAATGCTGGCTGCAGGCCCTTGAACTTTGTCCTGCAACTAAACAAACCCGAGCTAACCATGTGTTGCTATGAATAAATGCACATCGGGCCGCGACAAACCTTTCCCATGCATGTCTGCATGACAGCCTCCAATAGCCTCACAGCAACCACAGTAAGATGAATGAACACCCACACACGTATACACAGACATAGCACAGCACAGAGGAAAATGGAGTGCCAACATCAACCTGGTGGTATATAGTCAAGTTCAAAGGTCAGCGCCGGACTGTCTTGTGGTTCAGTTTGGCATGCTGGCACTAATTCACAACATGCTTGGTTGTTATAGCTGAAAGGTTCACTGGTCTTTAAAGAAGTGCATAAGACCATTTTAGACTGTAGTACAGATTGCACATTAAGATCATCTGTCCCTAATTAGCTAACATGTTTTGATCATTCTCCAGTAAAATTAAGAGCAGGTGGTAAGATTGTCTTTTGTTGTTTCATTTCCTGAAATTCAACCATTAGCTATCTTTTTTTCCCCTGAAATAAAATTTGCCTACCCAGAAACCAAAATATATTTTTTGTTGTTTGCCAAGAGCATAACATTTGCTTATTTGCTAATCATGTGTTCAAAACAAAATCCAGAATACATGCTGACCTCACAGGCTCGACCGCAGGCACGACAAACACATTAATTCACCCGGCGTCATAAAATGCACCTCACAAGAAGCCAAGGCAAAGACAAACATGAATAAAATAGCGTGCAAATCTTTCTTTCCTCCCCTATTTTGGGGAAGGGCAGCCCAGTGTTCTGTGAATGAACCCTGTTTAAAAAAATATCCTGTCTGCCAGTCAAAAAATTTAACAGCAAAAATTACAAGGACACCTCCTGCATCTGTCTGGCCAATGCTGCTAAGCGTCCACATATTTAGCCTTAACTGAACTAGCTGTACTGAAATTCTCCATTGGCATCAGATCACTTTGCAGGGGAAATGTCTCCTAATTCACTTATTTATTACCACATTTCCACTGAGCCAAAATTGTTTTACACACTCACACTTGTAACACACGGTTACCCCGAAACCTACAATCTTTTTAACCATGATACAAATATACTTAAAATATACTTATATGTCTAAAACCTGTTAGATCTCCCTATTTTTCACAGGGTCTGAATATTCCAGTCACAATGAAGAATTATTAAACAAAGATGCATATCAAAGAGATCTGTGTGGCCATTAATGTCTAAGATCTTAAAATGATCTATGAGTTGAAAATGTTAAACAAGTTGTAATAGATACGGGAAGCAGGAGATTAGCCGCAGTCAGAGAGGTATATTTACTATCAGTAATACAGACAATTTTTTTATCCTTCTTGCTACTAAACATGGGTAAAACTCTGGGCAAAGTCTCTTTTGAGCAAAACTATTTTATAATTTTCATGTGTAGCCTGTAAGGACAAATATCCCTCCTTGGCTGTCTATATAGGGTTGTTTGAATTTTAACCATTATTACGTCTTTAGAAAGAGGTGTATTTCTACTGTCTGTGAAGCTCATCGTAGTCTAAGGAGCTTGGAAAGAAAAGCTTCTGGATTTCTTTAAGTTGCTTGAAGACGTTTCACCTGTCATCCGAGAAGCTTCTTCAGTTCTAGGGTCAAATGGTGAGGAGTCCCAGATTTAAGATCTGTGGGAGTAACCCACCAAGCGGGACAATGGACCCCCTAATGATCCTCTACCCAATCACATGAGCCAGGGTGTAAAAACGGGTGTAGGTCACAATCAGCCAAGGTTTCGGGTGAGCTCATCGTGAAACCTAGCCCCACCCTATCATGTGATTTCTTGAGGTCAGATGGCCCAGGATGTGAGTGGGCATTAAGGCGTCTGGGAAGGGATCTCAAAACTGGATTATAGATGGCAGACAGTTGGTGTCGTAAACGACCGCCTCTGTTCAAAGATGGTCGCTCACAGTGGACATAAATGGCTTCTTTTACTCCTCTTTCAAACCATCTGTCCTCTCTGTCCAAAATATGTACATTGGCATCCTCGAAAGAGTGACCTTTGTCCTTTACATGCAGATGGGCCGCCGAGTCTTGTCCCCTGGAGGTGGCTCTTCTATGTTGTGCCATACGTTTATTAAGTGGCTGTTTGGTCTCTCCAATGTAGAGGTCTGGGCATTCCTCGCTGCACTGTACCGCATACACCACATTGTTAAGTTTGTGTTTAGGAGTTTTGTCTTTGGGATGAACCAGGTTCTGTCTGAGTGTGTTGCTGGGTCTGAAGTATACTGGGATGTTGTGCTTGGAGAAGACTCTCCTGAGTTTTTCTGATACACCGGCTACATGGGGGATGACAATGTTGTTGCGTTTGTCTTTCTTATCCTTCCTAGTTGGTGTCTTTTCTTCTTTTCTGTGCATTTCTAATCAGATGCAGTTATGATAATTAAAAGGTTAATGAGCCAGAAGATAGTGCAGGTTATTTACCAATCGGACAGTTAGTGGTTCCATCCCCAGCCACTGCAGCCTATTTGTAAGTATCCTTGGACAGGATACCCTGATTTGCTGTGTCTGTGCAAATGTTAGGCATGGAAAACAGTGCTTGTCTGTATAATTCAGTGAATGAGGCTTGTACTACAAATCATTCTGAGTGCTCAGTTAGTGTAGAAAAGAGCTATATAAGTACCAGTCCATTTACCATTTTTAATGATAAGTGTAAGTTGAGGCAGTCTCTGTAAGACTCACTATCAGTCTCACAGATCAACAAATCGATACATCCATTTGCTTCCACTTATCGATGGCTGGGTTGCAAGGGAGGCAGGTAAGCAGAAAGGTACAGTCCTCCACCTACCACCTCCAGCTTATTAACACTGAAGCATTCCCTGCCAACCAAGAGATGTTATCTCTCCAGCATGTCCTGAGTCTGTCACAGGGCTTAATCCCAGTAAGACAGGCAAAGAACACCTCACCCAGGAGCTACCCAGAAGGCATCCCAGTCAGATGCCTGATACACCTCAAGCAGTGGCTCTACTCTTGGTCCCTTTCATATGACTGCACTTTTCACCCTATTCTAAGGGAGAGGCCAGCAACCCTTAGGAGAAAGCTAATTTCTGCTACTTTTAGCCACAATCTCATTCTTTTCAGCCAATACCCAAAGCTCACCATAGCTGAGGGTAGGGACGTAGATCAACCTGTTAATCATTAGCAACCCATCCCTGATCCAGAGTGCAGACTAACCTTTTCCAATTGAGCACCATGGTGTCAGACTTGGAGGTGTTAATTTTCATTCTTGCCGCTTCATACTCTGATGCAAACAGCTCCAGTGCATGCAGAAGGGCATGCAGAAGGGCATGCACTGGAGCCAACAAGAACCACAAAAGGCAGTGATGAGATTCTAAGGCCACCAAGCCAGAAGCCTTCTGCCACTCAGGTACACCTGGAAATTCTGTCTATAGCAATTAAGAACAGAATCATTGACAAAGGGCAGTCATGATGGAGTACAACATCCACTAGAAATAAGTCTGAGTTACTGCCTCATAAGTGTATAGGTTTACGACAATGCTGATAAACCTATACACTCAAAATATCCCCACCAGGATACCCTGAGGGATGCAGATGAATGTCTTCTCTAAGTCCAGAAAACACATGTAGGGTGGATAGGTAAACTCCCACGCACACTCAAACATCCCTGAGAGTATACAAAGTTGGTCCAGCATGATGTTTTACTAATGTAAAATCTCTACTTTCCAGCACCCTGGCATAGGCCTTATCAGGTAGGCTGATCCCCCTGTAGTAGGAGCACACACTACGGCTCCGCTTTTTAAAGATGGGAACCTCGCCAGAGGTGCTGCCAGACCTCCATGTGACATTGCAGAGGCATGTCAACCAACACAGTCCTCAGCATCCAGAGCATGAATGGCAGTCATTTTCACTCTGGCTTTCTTAGCCAAATAAAAGTGTAGTAAGCATTTGTAAAGATGAGCAGCTTGGTTGAGAAAGAGCAGCACCAGCACTGGTGTTAATTGTGGTGATACATAGAACGTCAAATATATGGCGATCCTGGAAATGAATTTCATGCTCTGTAGAAAGATATTTGTGCTTGATCTTTCAACCCTACCTAAAATAATCAAATTACAGACATTACAACTAAAACTGTTGCCATCTTTATGAAGCAATGCTTTGGACTGCTTTATCCTATCCTCTGTGACTCCATTTTCCTGACAACACTAACATGCATATTGAACACCTTTTATTTGCAGTGTGAATTGCCAGTATCTGCAGGCATTGATAAAGGAATTCATAAGCTCAGGAGAGTAGGGTAGCTCAGATAGCACAGGTTGTCTACTAATTGGAAGGTTGTTGGTTCAATCCTTGGCTGCTCCAATCTGCATGCCTCAGGCAAGATACTAATCCCCAAGTTGCTATTGGAGTGTGATTGTTAGATTCTTAGGCACAGAAAAAAGTGCATGGAAGAACGAGGCATGTATTGAGCGCTTAGTTTGAGTAGAAACGTGCTTTGTACTAACCAGTCCATTTACTACTCAGACATGTATAATTTTGATCCTTTGGAGAATTTGGACCCATTTCTCAAGTGGCACCAGTTCTCAGTTCGCATCATCACTCATGTGTCAAAAATCTGACAGAGATTTTGCATGCAAACTCATTTTATGCACAGAGTAAGAACATTTCTATGCACTTATTAGTAAATGAAGTCCATTGTTCCAGAAGTCTTGTGGTTTGTTCAGATGCAACTTTGCAAACCTAAGCCATGCTGCCATGTTCTTTTTAGTGAGAAGAGACTTTCTCCTGGCAACCATTTCATACAAGCTATACTTGTTTGGTCTTTTTCTAATTATACTGCTATGAACTTCAACATTTAATATGCTGAGGCCTGTAGAATCTGAGATGAAGCTCTTGGGTTTTTTGCTGTTTCTCTAAGCACTGCATGGTCTGAATTTGGGAAGACCATTCCTGGAAAGATTGTGGCGTTGTCTACTTAGTTCCTCATAAAACAGCACAGAGTCCTGTGAAAACCTTTGTTTTTCACATGACTACACATCATATCTGCATGAAAACAGCCCAACCTGAAAACTGTAGGGCACTGGGCCTGAAATGGGTGAAAGACATAACAATTTATTATGTATCCTGTGTGGTGTATCAAAGGGATGACACCCCTGTTGATATGCGCTATTATATAATAAATGCAGCTGATATTTCACCATGGGAAGCATAACATTTTGCACTATCATATACATCAAGCTGACATCATTTTTAGGTTTTTATGACATTATATACAGAATGTAAAACAATTTCTTTAAATGACCCTAGCCTTAAAAATCTGCAGCACAATAATAATCCATATAACACTGATGGGGAATACATTTCTGCAGATAAATTCATTTCTCTTTTGAAGCTTCATGTATAATATATGTTTCCACTAATACAATTTTATAATGTAGTGAGTTGTTTTCAGTGTTTTATTGTTCATTTTCGTAATAGAATGGTTCTAAAAATAATTCCTCAGCCACTTTAATAGTAAGCATATAGTAAACAGAAATAACAAATGTTACACTTCTTCAGCCACAAAAGAGTGCAGAAAGAGTGCAACAAGCTGCAGGAGGTTGTCAGAGTAAAAAAAGAAGAATAAAAAAAAGACAGGCAAGACAAAATGGTGTGTTTTCATCTGCTCCAATGTCTCCTGTTAAACAGTGGAGTGGGAGGGTGGGAGGGTTATATTATCTTGTTGTCTTCCTCTAAAAGTCACTTTACACCACTGCATCAAATAATATTTTCTATAAAAGGTTATAGAAAAGAGTATATTTATAGTTAAAGAAAGTATGTTTAGTAGTAGGAAACAGAGCTGCTACATTTAGGCGTTTATTTTGACATATTCTCACACAAGCAGAATACTAAAAGAGAACCAAATGTATACAAAGCCTGTGATTACGGGAACATGTTGATGTTGAAGATGCACAAATTCAGCGTCACGGAGTGCAAGAAGCGTGCACTGGTCCATGTAAATGAGTCCCAGTGGATGTGATGACAGGAAAGTATGGCGTGACTGCAGGTGTGTCTCCTCTTCATGCACTGAGAGTGGATGCGCATGACTGCAAACAATTCCAACAACACCAGATTCTGGAGCTCCCATCAGTCCTTTACATTATGTGTTGATAAATCTACATTGTTACAGTGAGCCTGTGTTTACCTCAATAAGTTTTCGGCATTAGATCTTTTTCTTTGGATGGGAGATTATTGAATAAGAAAAAATACAGTAAAATGTAGTTGATTTTGTCTTTCATGTATCAACGTGAGGAAAAATTAATAAAGTGGCTAGGGGATCATTGCCGTGCGTTTCTAATCCTTTTTAGTGGTAATGGGTGGTCTGCAAATTTGCATAAGACAACTGCTCTCAGACGGATTACAAACTGGAGCTGGCAGCCTTTTATTGCTGGATTGTCAGCTGAATGTCAGTACCTCCATCCTGTCAGCTTAGCTTCAAACATTAAGAATCATTTAAGTGGAAGAGTGAACCAGCATTAAGCAAGGATTAGAGAATCCTAAAGGTTTAACATTGCCTGACCTGGGTCTTGTTTCCACCAGGAAAAGAACTGACAGGATGTTTTGCTGACATGCTGTAGGATTTTTAGTTTTGTAGTAAAAATTGTTATTGCAGAGATCGTTATATTGGTCTTTGTGTAGATAAAGAATTTATCAATAGTAATATTTTTCCAGATTTCATTGACTTTTGTTGTAAATATGGTGTTCATGGCTGTAAATTAATTTTACTAATAAAATCATAGTGATGCCATTCTGTACATTTTTATGAGTCATTTTGTCCTTTGGCCTGCTGAGAGAAAGTTTGTATAATGAAAAAGTGACAAAAGTGGAGGTGTATTAAAAAGCTCTTGGCTTTATATTAGAATTTAGTTAGCTCTGTATAAATATGATCTTATCTTATTACTCTATTAAAAAAACAGGGAATTAAAGTTAGAGGTTGAAGCTCAGTGAAAAGAAAATTAAGATAGGGTTAAGGAATATTATAACTATAATAACTTAATCTTGCTGCCTAAAGTTGTTGTTGCCATTCATATCTCACTAAGAATTACTTTTAATCTCACCCTTAATTCTGTCTTTTTTGTTAAATCATCCACCCTCTTGATCTCTCACTGTGCCAGTAAGGCAATGAGACGCAGGCAGGCGGACCTGTAAATGGTCTGTGTATGGAGTTAAGAACTGAGCCAAGCATGGTGAGTCATGCTGCAGGAGCATGCTAGTGGATGTAAAACAGAACCGTTGTTTCCTGCTGAGTCAAACCCACAGCTCTCATTAAGTCATTAAGACATAATTAGTCTGTGTGCTAGAGAACAGGTAGTAAGAGAGCAGTAGAAGTAGTAATCTGCTTCTGAAGTCTGTAGCCATACCAAGCAGATCTAAACTCTGCTTTCATAATATAGTCCACTGGCAGCCGACTATTGTTTGAGCTAGGATCTTTATCTAATCTGTGCTCACTTTGATGCCATGCTGGTTAAGGCTTGTATCATCTTATAATGGCATGTTAAGCAGCGGTTACTAGAGGTCAGGTTTTGCACACATTATCCGAATCTGGACCGGGTTCTGGCAGTACATCTTCTCCATTCGGAGTGATGAAGAATCCACAACGTGCATCCGTACCCTAGCAACAGACAAGCCATAAATCAGCACCAAGGAAAGGGAGACACAGGACAAGCTGAAGGCTAACAAAGGTCTTTTGAAAGTACAAGCATTTTTCAAACAAAACACTCTCCTCTCTCGTCTTGCATCTCTCCTTTCTCCTCATTCTCACCCATCCATAGCAAGAGCGCTGTGGCCTTTTTGTTTTAATGCGTAATAATATGCAGAGAAGGAAAGTAGGCCTTTTTTTTTCTTTTTAGAATGCATTACATGCTGCACATAAATAAATAATTGGGTTAATATAGTTTGATGTTTGATGTATGCGATACTGCTTCTAGTTTTATTGGCTATGTAAAGTGTGCAGCTTCTCCTTACATTGAAGCTGGTATTTAGAACAATTGTGCTTGGGCTCACAACTCAAAATCAGAGAGATGTCAAGATCACAGAATTGTATTGCTTCATTCTTTCCTGTAATGCCACCTGTTTGCCCTAATGACCTTATCTCTGCCTGGGAAATCCCGAATTGCACATCAGTAGAGTCATCCAACATTTAGACTCCATTTGCGGTTAATAAGGCTGGCAAGCATCAAAGCCCTGACTGGTACGATATGTTTAAAGCTGCTGTGAGCTGTTACGAGTTGCTATGAGGTGTTACGATGTGGTACAATGATTTGACATGACCTCGGGGGTCATTTGTCACCAACCTTAATGTGGTATCTCTGATTGAGTGTTGATGGTAAAGTGCTTCGGGGCTTGGAACTAAATCAGTAATCAGCCAGCCAAGGCAGCAGCTGCACAAACCACATGAGGAGCTGATGGCAGGTAGAGCAGGTGCTCTCCGCCAAAGAAGGGCTTTAATCAAACCTTAATGACACAAAGATTATGATTGGCTGGGAAATATAACTTTTTATTCAATAAGAGTTTCAAAGATACTTTAATCGTGATGTGGAAATGGGTGCCAAGGGGAAAGGTGTGGAAAGAAAGACAAAGAAGGATCCAAGAAAAACTGCTAATTAATTAAACACATGGCATCCAGTGAGATCAAAAGCAAGACTTTTAAAACGGAGCTTTTTCTGTCCTCAGGCGATGATATGAAAATCCTTATTGTGTTTTAACTTACTGGCTTGTGTAGTTCAGGTGATGCTTTTTCCATTAGATGCTGGATAATATTAGTCACAATGTATGTTGTTTCTGCAGTTTCCCTCCTGCAAAACATAAACAGGTATTTCAGAAATATGTAATTGGCACATCATTTTATTTTCCATTCATTAGTAGCAATTGTTTTGTTTTGCTTTTACACAAAAAGGTGAGGTGTAACGTTGACATCACACACATGTGAGGGCAACGAGCAACCTTTTTAGAAGAGTATGAAAATATGTGCAACAATGCCACCCCAGCCTTCTCACAATCACAGTAATACTGACACACATCACAGAACGACCACAGATTATAGGCCACTTCTTCAGTAATTACTACTGGCCAGGCCTAAGGCATAATCTTGCAATTTCCTCTATGACGTGCAAAGCATGCAACTTCATATAGGTACCCGAGTCCACATGGATCGCCACATTCTTTTCAAACTTGGAACACACATACTTTAGATTCTTCAGATAAGCAATTAGCCATTACATCAAGTGTGCCTGTGATTCAAAAACAAACACTGCTTATATGGGTTCATTTCCTCGCAGTCATGACGACTGAGCACTTGCTTTCCTCCTCCTTGGCATCACACACCTTGCTGAATCACAGTGGAATGCAAGCTGAGCCACATGACCTAATGATGTGAGAAATGTATACTACCAGGTCTTCTTGTGAAACTCACAAACTTGTGATAGAAGTTAATTTCCTGGAATAGGCCAGTCAATGTCAAAACTTCCCATGACTGCAGTCAGTTTGAAGTTTCATATATGCGGTTGATTCTTTGGCTTTCAAAATAATATTATAAGGATTATAATAACATTAAGGTTTTGAAAGTGCTGAATATTACTCCTTATGAGTCAAAAATTCCGCTTCTTGCTTGATTGAACCTGAGAGATATCAAGTGTCTTCATTTCTTGACATTAACTCATTTAGGAATGGTCCATTTGGCTTATAAATACATTCCTATACAATCTTTGTATTCATTTTACTAGTTTATAAACAAAAATACTCTCATAGTGCAGAAATGAGACCAATGCAACGCACAAGTACTGTACCCCCACTTCATTTTGTCACTGCCTGTATGCAAAAGATGGAAATTGTCTCTAAATAGCAAGTGGAGAAGTACTCTGACTAAGCATTCTTTCTGATGGCCAGTAGGAGGTATTCACATGAGAACTTTTCTGATTTCATTTTCTGTTTTTGTTTTGTTTTTGTTGTTGTCAGACAACTGTACAGGCACATAGGTTCACATAGGTGTAACTGATATCCCCATGTTGGTGTTGTTCTTGCATCATCATCGTAACTCTCTTCTTGAACAAATGATATTTTATTTTCAATGTTTTCTTTATTAATGTATAAAATATAATAATATACTATCAAGTTAAGTTTGCTGTTGGCCAAATTTAGGTTACTCATGTTTGTTTGTTGCGATAGTTTTTAAAGGCATTAGCCACTGAAATGTTGATCTCACATTGATGATGATGTAGGAACAACACCAAGATCCACCACGGAGGCAACAGATTGTACTTTCAGTTATAGTCACATGTAAAATTACCAATCAGAAAGAAAATTTGAAATCACCAGAGGCCAAACCTTCTTGTTTACAGCAGACAGTTGTTACTCAAGAATTTTTTTTTCCTTTTTGCTAAATCATATAGTTAGGGATGGATCTGACAACCCTGAATCCTCCCTTAGTTATGCTGCAATAGGAGTAGGCTGCTGGGGGATTCCCATGATGCATTGAGTGTTTCTTCTTCAGTGACCTTTCTCACTCACTATGTGTTAATAGTCCTCTATGCATCAAATCATTACTTGTTATTAATCTCTGGCTCTCTTCCACAGCATATGTTTTGTCCCGTCTTCCTTTTCTCATCCCAACTTATTGCGCCAGATTGCCGCTCTCCCTGGTGTTGGTTCTGGAAGTTTCTTATTGTTAAAAGGGAGTTTTTCTTTCTCATAGGGTGAGCACCCTAACCCTAATTGTTGGGGTTTTCTCTGTTTGTATTATTGTAGGGTCTTCCCTACAATATAAAGCGCCTTGAGGTGACTGTTGTTGTGATTTGGTGCTGTATAAATAACATTGAATTGAATTGAATTGAAAACCTATTCTAACAGCTCGGCCAAAAATAAAGTTATGATTTTGTAAAAGGCAAACTTCACCAGATTCCAAATATTAAAAAGGCATTAAAAAAGAAAATGGTTTGGGTTAACAAGAAACACTCCAAAATCTTTTCATTTTTTAAATAAAATTGTACAGTTGTTCATTTTTACCCTATAACTCATTTATAATTCTGATAGTAAAGCTTTTTTTATTTTTTCTTTTGGAATAATGCAAAATAGTCTAACTGCAGGTGATTGAGTTTATTGATTTGCATTAGCACCAAAGGTCCAATCTGACTCAGGAAAAAACCTTTCCAATCCTAATGAGGATGCACAAGATCTTTCTATTCAAAATCAAAAGCCAGGCCAAAAAGCAATTCACAAAGATCAGCACAGTGAAAGAGTAGAAACAAGAAAACAGAAACACTGTATCTGGCATGGACAGAATTTATAAAATAAACATACTATTACAACAATATTAATGCAGTCAGCCAAGCCATTAAGCAACAATAGTCCTCCATTAGCTTATAAAATCATTAAAATGTACAAATAAACTCTGTTAGGCTCCTTGCCTGAGAGGAGAATGCAATCATTAGTCTGTGTAAATGTTTGGATGTCAGATATGTTAGTACTCAATCAATATATCAAGATTTGTTCATGTTAGCTTACAGGTTTTTAATCTTTTCCATTGCTTACAGACATAGTAAAAAAAAATTGGATTGTTAACTCACAAGAATATTTTATGTTGGATGAAAACAGTAAAAAAGAAAATCCTGTTGCACAAGTGAACCGCATGTCTGGGGCTGTGGGCACTCCACAAAGAAGAGCTTTCTCTGTGAGTGGACTGTTCGGCAGTGCAAGCGAGATGAAAGAATAAGTTTGTGCTCAAGCCCATGAGTCATGATGTGTGTGTGATTCTGACCTGCCACAGATTAAATGAGAGGGCCAAAGATAATGGAGCTAGTTTATGTGTGATGGCCAAATTAGTTTGAATAGTTTGTGCTCTGGCTGATGAAAATGTTACCAGCATAAGAGAGTAAAAGTCCAAAAATACAAGTCTAAATCCAAAGTGCACATTTTAAATCTGCTCCAAGAGTCCGAGTCAGTTCCTTAGTCATCTATGTCACTTTTTTACCATATTTAATTATCTTACACAGTATTGATTTTGCATTTGCCAATTGCTGAACAATGCCAAGGAACCCCCTCACCCCCCAACACACCCACACAAAAGTCACCTCATCCAACCAAAGTGAGTTGATTGTAGTGTGTGCAGACACAAGGAAGATTTGTGTAAGTAATGACTGATGACTAATGTGATTACTGAATGTAGACAGTTAGAACTAGAATACAAATCCTTTTCCCTGTTCAAAAACAGCTTGTAGTCCAAAATTAATTATTATGCCTATAAAAAAAGGTCAGCAAAGAGAAGAAAAGATTGATTAAATTCATAAGGAAATGGAAATGAGACAGGAGAGGAAATGAAGTTGGGTTGAGCCCATGTGAAATGTCAGACATTATGTCTTGTTAGCTCAGGATGCTGTTGCTCCATAGTTCACGGTATGTTGTTGACATTCTGCAGACCCATCTTCCTTGCCGTTTTAACCGGTAATATAGATATAATGGAGTGTGTTCTCCTCAGTCCTTATCAGTTCTTTAGTGAGAAGCCCTTGGAAAGGTCAAACTGCTAATGTACATTTTGAATAAAACAATTTGTTATATTTAAAAAATCAGACATTCAGCAGGTCATGCACTTTCTTGCTTAATATTTTTTTAATAGCAAAATAATAAATAGGCTATAATATGAGTTTGCATTTTATGGACGTGAAGAAAGGAATCTAAACCAGTTGTAATCTATAAATGAGTTTTAATAGAGGAATTTTGTTTTAAAGATGTGTTTGGCTTTTTATGGGGTGTTTCATAAAACTTGAGAGAATGAGAAGTACAAGCTTAACTGATGAATTAATCAGTCAACACAAAACTTCAAACGCTTTATTAACAAGCGCATGTGTACCACTTTATTTGCAGGTTCTTTGTTCTATGAGGGACTTTCAAAGCGGTTGAACGAACAGTCAAAACAGTGTCATGCCCTCACCAAATTTTCTCCAACAAGAATGGTAATAGTAAAATTTAAATCCGAACATCTCCGAGTAATATCCTTTCACGCTCGTTTAATGACAGAGACAGGACAGTGAGAGAATTTCAAAGTCTGAAATAAAGGGAGGAATGTAAAGTTGTTGCTGGTATTAGGAGAGTCAGACACAACACTGACACCTAGTGTTAGAGCAAAACAACCTAAAGCTCATCTAACAGCTGTTCCCATTCGCTTTATTAATGATGTGCTGCGGGAACACAAGACGGTACCTGCAAGTGATACTTTATAACACAGGGAGATTCATGTAGGTATGGAAAACACGGAGAGTGAACAGTTCACGTGTGTTTGTGTTTCCCACAGCGAATTGTCAAAACAAACAGAAAAGAGGCTTTAACCAAAATATGAATTAGCAAAGAGGTGAGTGATGCTGATACAACTGAATGTGGCATTGTTCCCGAAACCACACAAAGACAAATACACATGCCATCGTATGTCCTACACACACACACACACACACACACACACACACACACACACACACACACACACACACACACACACACACACACACAAAGACACTTATACATGTACGGTGAGCCTTTAAAAGCCATTGAGCAGAGAGTGATAATTATGCGTGTGAATTCCAGGACCCCTCTCAGCAGCTCTTCTGGCTGGTGTTGAGAGCTGTGTCCTACTGGCCCTACTGGTAACGCTAACCCACATACTGTTAGCTGCCACTGCTTGTGGCCCATATTATACACTTTCACTCCATCTCTGAAGCTCCTGCACAATCTTGTATAAACATGTGAGCGCAAGAGTTGGCTGTGCATGTGCTGGGAAAAAAAATACTATAATGGTGACCACCCATAGACACTGATACATGTTGCTGAACAATAAAGCATGCTGATGTTTGTTTTCAGCGCTTACTTTTATTTACAAAAGGTTTCAATCAAACTAAATGAATGATAGAAGCACACAAATTAATTCAACCCTCATTTCTTTATATTTTACATATAGGGAGACAGACTTTCTGGTAATTATTTAAAGTCTTGACAAATAGTTCTCCAAGATTTGTGAAGGTCTTTCAAACGTTTCTTTGGACATTGGCTGCTGTTTCACTCATTTTTATTCCAGTTCTTCTGCTCAGTCATTTTCAGGGAAATGTTTTTGGTTTGTTATGAATTTAAGCATAAAAAAGCCTAACTCAAGGGGTGAACCAGTGCCATGGAAATGCATACAGTAATGGACAACTTGGCAATAAAATCCATTTTAAATTGTGTCTTTAGTGACTTTGGTTAAAGCACATCCCCAAAACACATGATTTGGTCCCATTTCTTAGGTTGATTCCACAACAAAACAAATATAAATTACAGAGATACATTAGTTGTATGGACATAAAATGGTATTTGTGTATCAACAAGGTGATTCCCCAAAACCCAAATATTTGGCATATCTTTTCATGGTGTGCACTGTCCTTAAAAAAATTGAAGAAAACAGGGCAAGAAGTGGCAGGCCTACAAACATATCTACAGCAGATTGACAGTATTTGAAATTCATATTTTTTTTTAAAAAAAAGGGTGGCTGTCAAGAAGTCATTCTTAAGTAAGGGAAACAGGGAGATGTGGCTGAGGTATGCCAAATTACACAAGAACGGGATTAAAAGTGACAGCAGGCCTTATAGAGTGATGAATCCAAATTTGAAGTTTTTGACTTAAATTGTCTTCAGTATTTACAATACAGAGGTACAAGAGTAAGCATCTAGTCATCTGTAAAACATGAGGCAGGCTCCATTTTTTTTACATGACAATGATCCCAAACACACTGCTAATACAGTGAAAAAAAAATGCACAATGGAACACTATCAGACATGAAGTGGCCTCCCCGGAGCGAAAGGCAGTCATCATCCAAAGAAGAGCTTTTAGGTGTCCTTTAAGAAGCATGGAGAACTGTTCCTGAAGACGAATTAATAAAATTACAAAACTTACAAACTTGTTAAAATTCTACAAACTCTAGTATTGCCTTATATGCTATATTTCAGTGTCTGTGTCTGTGTAAACCACTGCTTCCCATTTTCAGAGCAAAATATAAAGAAATAAGGGGTTGCTCAAGTATTTTGCACAGTTCTATATATCTACCATAGATCTCAGAAACATCTTTAACAAACACCAAAATGAAAAGAAAGGAAGACATAAACTAATATATAATATGAATGTTTAGGGTGAATTATAGAATAATCAAGGGTGGGAGGTTAGTGTTGGTCTACAAATATTTTTCTTATAAAAACATGTATTTGTGAGAGCATCTATGCCCTTTAAGAATACACTTGCAGACTTTACAAAGACAAGAACCCCAGGAAAAGGACCATCTTTAGGTAGGAAATGTTGAGTATTTGCATGGAGTAAAAGAAAGATAACTGTGTAGTGGTGGTAAAACTATTGCATCAGTCCAAAGCATTACAGTGACCTAAAAGAAGTGCCAGGTGTCTGACGCATGGTTCATGCTTTTCAAACCTTTTAAACATTTGCCCATGGTGCAATGACAGATTTGCTGTATTGCATATACAGTATCAGGACACTATCATGCAGTTTACTTACTGTGAATCATATCAACAGATAGCTTATCTGATGGTTTATTTTGCAATCACCTCCCCTTTGTGAGACTTTTTAGTGAAACTTGTTACATTTGGAAAGGAAAGCTTGTGCACACCACAAGGTGAAGTCATCCTGAATGAAAAATCACAATGAGTGAGATTAGCTATGGAGCTGGTGGTGAGAAGACAATGCACATCCACCGTGCATTCTTCTTTTTTTTTTTGTCAATGAGGTGCCATAAAAAAGACTAAACTGAGATCTTCCTTTAATTATGAACCCATAAATTCCATGAGGTCGACATAACCACCACAAATACACAAAGTTTTTTCCTCCTTTGTCTTCTCCCATGGGAATTACAGCATTATGTTTACCCTTTCCGCTGAATGTCTACTCTGGTGGGTATGGTGGTGGTTTGATGTCTGAGGTGCAATGAGCCAAGACTGCCGTGAACACACTACTGCCTATACCCAGCTGATGAATGTTAGGCATGTAGATAAAGCGAGTGCTGCTGAACCAAGGCCACGCTGCTGCTCTGCGTCCCACTTAGCTGGAGAGAAAATTGTGCGTGACAAACATCAGCCTGAATTCACATCTGCATCTTAAGGCAGGGTGTCTGGGATGCCGACGAAAAGAACGCAATTTATTGAACACAGCTCATGTCTGGCTGGGCAGATGGCAATCACATAATGCAACTATTTTAACATCACAGTGGCAAGAAGGAATCAGCTGGTTTAGTCTGGGAGGTGACTAATAGGCAAAAAATAGGAGGGAACAGAGAACTCTGTGGCGACTGCCCTGGGCTAACCTGGCCTATACCAAGCAGCTTGTCAGCAAAAGAGGCAGATGACAAACGCAGCATAGTGGATGGTGGGTGGCGATGTGGGGAGTGGGGGTTTGTTTCCTGTTACATCATCGGTGGCTGACAGACAGTGTGGCAGACTTATCTGTCTGTGGTCTGGACAAGCGGTGAGTCACACTTTCTGTTTACCTCAACGTGAACCCATCCCTGAAGCTTCTCATTTGCCATCCAACAGCCTCCATTCAACAGCCACATGAGGGACAGTAGCAGGGTGGCTTCCACCAGCGGGTTGGCATTCAAATCCAAGAATGTGCTATGCCCACACCTTGCTAAACCGTGACACCTTTCCTGTGGTGCAGAAGCTGGTTTCTTTCAAAAGGCTCTCAACTGTAACCAGAAAAGTAAATACAGTTCTTCTACTGTAGGCCTGCTTTTAAGTCGAGCAGACTTAAGTTAAAGAGTGTTGGTACTGATATACTGTTTCTTTTAGCCTACTGCAGGGTGAGATTTGTCGGATTTGAGATAATGCATTGATTAAAGCTGCTTAGACAAGCACAGGAAAGTACTTAGATGAATGTTTTACTGACAACTTAGTGTCAAAACTAACCTGATGTGGCAAAACTGAGCCACCTGGTTCCCTATGAAAGATTTATACAAGTACTGACATGTTGACACAGTCCTAAGAAAAGAGTGAATGCATCTCTCAGGGTTGACTGATTAACTATCTAAGAATTTTGTAAAATTATTTTAAAAGGAGGAAATAGCAATAAACCCATCACCCAATTCTTAGTTTACCATACTTATGGACATACAAATACATTAAAGTGTGTGCTGGGTTCGTCATAACATAGAAAAATCTGTTGTTAACAACCCATCTGAAATTTGAAGGAAAAAATAAACAAAAGTACATAAAAATAGTTCTCAAAACTGTAAAAATACAAATAATATGAAGGAAAATTTGCAGTATTCTCTGCTCTCAAAAGCTGCAGCATTAGTTCCTGCTGTCACTGAAAGGATGTGCCAACACATTGGGAGGGAACCTGGAGATTGGGAATTTGGAGTTCTGACAAGCATGTGGATTTTACTTTAACAGATTTTAGACCACATACACCCCTTCATGGCAACAGTTTGTCCAGGCACATGGCAAAAATTGCTCAGGAGTGGCTGGAGGAATATGAAAAAAAGTTTAAGGCATTTAAAGGGCCTCTACGTTCCTCACAACACAATCTGATCAGGTATGCATTGGCCTGATCTGCTGCTACTTACTTAGTGCTTGATACCACAGGACACATTCAGAAGTCTTGTGGAGTACATGACTGCAACTGAGTAGCTCAAAGCCACTCTCCCCTCTCTTCCTCTGCCTTGCATGTGATGACTGCTTGGCTGTGGTTCCCGTGACACCCCACCAATCACCACAACCTATGACCAAGTTCAACAATAACCAATGATGACAACATCCTCAACTAGTCAGGAAGTCCTATCAGTGGGACACAAATTCAGATTAGTGGCTCATCCCCAGTGAAAAGAGCTTCTGGCACTTTGCCTTAGCTTCCAAATCTAAACCAGCAGTCTCTTGTGAGAATGGGCTTGGGCCCCTGATGTGTTAGCTCTCCTCATCTGTCAGGAAAATGTCTCACCAATATCCTTTTTTATATTCCGTCCCTCAGCCTGTGTTTTTAGTCATTCATCCATATATGAAAACCTGTTGCAAGATGTTGGGGGAAAAAAATTGATATTCGCTAATATGCCAAGAATACCAAACTGGCACACTCTGAAAATTCTTTCTTACTAAACGTTATCTGTTTCCATTTCTTTCAAATTTCTGCAACACATAATTTACTGATATAAATGAGGAAAATCACAGCTATTGAGATACTAACAGAGCCATAGAGTAACGCCAAGCTTTCCATATATTATAAGAATTTCTAAAATGGCCTTGGATTCATGCCACAAAGATGAGGCCATACTTCCAGTAGAGCCAGACTAATCACAAATGCAAATAAGCACAACGAATGGGAGCAAGAGAGCACTGCAGCATCCCTTGATAAACTTCTGGGAAACAGCACTTGGCACATATTGGGTTTTACTTATCACTCAAAGGGAGGCTGAAACACACATGCCTGCTGAGACAGTCTTCTATATCTGCCAACAAGACAGAGATTAAGAGGGTAAATGAAACTGAGAGGCAGAAGATTACCAGATAAATTTGGCAAAAGGGCAGCGTAATCAGCGCTGCCAATTTGTACATTACAGTTCAGTGCAACCACACACTCTCATTAGCAAAGGAATATCCTTGGACCTGTAAAGAGCAATAAAGCTGTGTATATCTTTAGGAGAGATCACTTAAGAGTGTCACTTAACTTTGAAGAAATGTTTTGAAGAGATAAGCAGGCTGTGAGGAAGAACTTTTTATGTGTAATGTGACAGTTGTATTAGGACTGATTGTGGTTTTTTGGTTGTGTGGTATATTGGTAGCTAGTGTACAGCAGTGCAACCGATATGCTAAAATCTCATGCTAAACTCTAGGCTCTGAGCCTGGAAGATGCACTCAAGTGCAACAAAATATATCAACGAAAAAGAAGCCCCTAAATTGCAGACGTCTGCCTCAGACACAACAAACACCATATAGGCACATTAAGTATGCACGCACGAGACCTTATGTATATTGTCCAAGTGTACTGCCTGTTATTCCAACATGAAAAACAAGGTGCATATTGACGGAAAAAGTTTAATCTGAATGTTTGGAAACAAAATAATACTGGTATCAAATGAGGATTATCTGATTTGGACATTTGTTTATGTTCAAAGAGCTTAAGTGCAAGTTTAAGTGGTTGTTCAGTGCATAAGTCAAATTTAAAATCATTGTAAATCAATAGCTAGAGGTTTAGAGAAGTACACAATAGCTCCTGGCACAGAGCAGGACCATTCAGAGCAGACTATCTGGAACACGGAAGAGTGTGCCAGTTCACACTAAAACATAAGCAAATACTCAATGAGTGAGCCAGCTTCCAGGAAAAGGCAGAGCCCAGTGGAGATAGCTGCTAATCTGAGCATGAAGCAGAAACCCAAATAAAGGGCGACCACAGAGCGGGCCAGCCGAGCACAACGGCCAAATACATCAGACACCTTTGGGTGATACCAAACCACAGGATGCGCAAGAATCCTGGGAGAAATAGCATAGGAAGAGCAGCTGTAACCCACCATTGAAATAACTAACCACACAGAGAACATCAGTGAAAAAGAACACTTCAAATTCCTGAATGCAAAGAACCAAGACTCTATACTAGTAATACTTCAAAAGGATGCATAAAGGAATCACTGGTGGCACTGCTGAATATTTCACAACTGGTTGTTATTCTCACTTTTTTTTTTGGTTTAAAAAGAATACTAGACGGCATTAAAATACTTGTAGAAATTCGGGGAAAAGCAGATATTATTAAAGGTTTGTTTGCCAAATGAGACAGAGCGTTCAAAGGGGAAACCACATCGTATTGTGTAAGAATCTGTGGTACTACAGGCCATCATTAACATTTTGTCACTGGGCAATACATATATCTTTGAGATTAGCTGTTTAGTGTTGATTTGAGCCTGAAAATGTGTAGAGTTCTGCCTTGGGATAGTCCTATTCACTGACTCATGAATGCTGAACAGCCATGTGTCTGCCACTTCACTGGGTCATAAAAACGAAGACTCCTAGGAATACTGATGATCTTTTCTTTTCAGTAATCCACAGCTGCCAAAGTTAAAGTCAGTGTAACTGTACAGTTCATTTTCCTTTTCTTGAGAAATAAGAAAGCAGGATGCAGATGTGATGTGCCCATAGTTCTTTCCTTGCACTGATTCAACAGATCACTTTGTCAGCATTGTTACAGTTCTGTAAAGAAACCTGTGGTTGTACTTGTTTTCATCATTTAGTGATGTATCGTAAGATGTCCCTGCTTCACTGGGAACTTTTTTTTTAAACGACATTATCCCCTCTCCAAATGAGGGGTTACCTACTTTAATGTATGCATTTGTAAGTTATAACAAGGAGTCAAGCACTTCTGATTTTAGGTTTTCTTTTCAGAGGAGCCACGGTACATAGTCACATCTGGAGTCATAGGCAGTGAGGATTTAACACTATTAGTATGATAATCAACCTCAGGGGGAGCAGAGTTTAGGTAGAGGTGTTGGTACATGGCATTAAAGATGGTAACAGTGGAGAAATTATATCCTTATGCTTAATTATAGCATTTTCAGAAAGACATCTACTGTAATGAAATTTATTCCCCACATCTGCGTAATCCATTATAGTAAATGTAAATGTTTTTCAATAGATTACACGTTACAGGGAATACTGTTAAATGTTCAGTTTCTATGCCATATGTCACAACAATATCCACTTGTGGATGTTTCAGAGAAGTGAAATGAGTCTAACAATTAAATGCACGTTGAAGCTGTCATGTTCAGGATGAGGATATTGTCCTGTCTTTGTGAATTTTTATGCTTAAACAATTATTTTATTTATTTTGGTTTGTTTTTTGGTGGTCTGGGAGCAGACACAATATCTATGGGAATGCGTTTTTGGGTGGATTGAATGAGAAAAGAAGTTGCAGAGAGGTGTAATAAATTTGGCCAGATTTCTAGAAATGCGTGCTACTCCAGCTAAAATGGGATGGATGTTGTCTCCCCTGACAAGACTGGGTTTTCCCCAGAAAGTTTCCCAATTATCTATAAAACCTACATTTTGGTTTTTTGGACACCGCTCAGACAGCCAGCAATTTAAGGAGAGCATGTGGCTAAAATGTCACTCCTGGTCCGATTGGGAAGGGGACCAGAGAAAATTAGAGTCCAACATGGCAAAGTTACACTCCAATTCAATATAAATTTTGCTGATGTTGCCTTATTATGGTGAATTATTATGGTGGCTTATGGTGCTGGTGCATTATAATCCTCCAATGTTTGCAAAATTCCAATCAAAATCAAAATGAGTAAAACTCACAAAACACAAATAAAAATGTAGTGCTCTCCCAGTAAAGTCTATTTGACTGTGTCCCAGATTCATTTTGCAAGTAAATGGGCAGTTAGAGAGAAGGATTACTGTAATTCACACTGACACAAAAACAATAAGTGAGTGGCTTTTTCACAAACAAGTGGAAAAAAGCAAATGTGGATTTTCCCTGTATTTTTGTTTGTGGAAAAGCCTGTTTGTCCTCAATCTGTCACATTCTTCACCATCAGTGGCACAACACACCACATGGCCTTGACCTAATGTTGTGGGTTTCCTCGTAGGAGCAGTCAGGCATATTCAAAACAGACGCATTTCACACGTGTTGCACTGAATTTCTGCAAACAATTTTTCCTGAATGTTTACGCATCTGTTAGCAACAGTTATACTGAATAATTAAGTTAAATTTCTAAAAAAAAAAAAAAGAAACCATACAAATTTATATACAAGAGCAGCACAAAAATGCATCTAAAGAAATTATTGCTCACCCATAAGGAAGTAAGCAGGAAAAAAAACTGTAAACAGGAAACATGAGCATAAGAAAATGCATTCTGCAGTTTCAACTCCAGTCTGCTCTCAGCACAGCATCTATTTTTGGAAACACTGTGAAAACACTCAGCAGGCATTGCTTAAAAAAAACTACTCCTGGTTTTGGAGTGAAATAATACTACATTATATGGTCAAATAAATGACAAGTCTAATGATGATAGTAGATATGTTACTATGATTTTTTTCTAGAGCAGTAAAGACCATAAAGGAGGCCACTTTTCCACTTTATTGTCCGCAGCTGTCTAGTTGAGTCACTGGTACTGCAGATTGGCAAGTGGGTAACGCTTTTTTCAGACCTGGCGCGTTGCCAGCGTTTGGTTCCTGTCATTATCTATGCTTTGTGTGTCAGTGATGGCTGCATGCATGTAATGAATATTCAAAATCTTTCCCATTAAAATAATAGCCTCATCAAGAGGGTTCCTTTCAGCAAAGCAGCATCAGTGCCCAAATGAGCTCTGTGATTCAAGACAGCTCACAGAGTGGAGGACAAAGGCTGGAATTTTAATTGTTTCAATGGAATCAGCTAGTTAGCCTTCTGCACAGACATCCGAGGAACCGCTTTATAAGAAAGATGATGCCCAGATAAAGATTAGGTGTGTAGAAAATGTTGCTGTAAGTTAATCCAGCACAATCCATAGCTTTGATAGGTTTTGCTTTGCTGTGATAAGCTACAAAGGGTAGACTACAAAGAGTGGAGGACTTGAAAGAAGAGTGGTTGGTGGTTATTTGTAAAACTTTCTAAAAAAAAAAAGGTGCATCCTTTTTAGTCGCAGGGAGATTAAACCTTTTATTCAAGTGACAAAACACCTTATTAACCTCCACCTGACCTCTCAGGATTGACCTTTGACTTGTGACCCTGACACCGCTGTGCTTTACTCCGGCTGGGAATCGACATGAGCCTTTTTCAATACAAAGGTTGTGCCAAAATGGAAAAAAGTGCTGATTGTCTGAGTGTATGTGGAATAGAAGATTGAGGGGGGTGGAACAGAGAGAAGAGTTTAATTAGTGACACAGTACCCCCGGTAATCCACTCTCCCTCAGCTCATAAAAAGAATATGGGAGGGAGGGATGGGTGGGGAGACATGAGCAGTTTTTAACAAGAGGTCAGGGAAACTTTGGCTTAGAACATGGGCTTTTATCAAATCCACTGGCAAATCTGCAGATTAGTCCATTCCTTTGTTTTCAGGAAGTCTGCTCCCACCAACCCAGAATGGTCCTAAATCCACTTAGGACCGTTGCAAGAGCTCCAAGTCACTGAACTGGATGGCAAAATACGCATGTGTCTGTCTGTTTGTGCGTGCACATGTGACTGCATGTGCAAGTGTGGAAACACATGTGCACGAGTTTCTATGAGCCGGGGGGATGACACAGTCAGGAAGGGGTTGTCAGGAAGCCTTGAGCTCAAACAAGAAGCGTTGACCAAAAAAATTCCAGTGATCGCTCATGACTTTCTGGCCACCAAAACAAATGCAAAAGGATGGCAGGCCACTTTCCCACTGTGACCTCTCCATAGATAATATGTACTTTGGAAACTGTCATACCTTGTGGTTTTATTAAAGGTCTTTTGATATTTACATTGCCAGTTGAGCTGCTCTCTATACAGAGTCAATTTGGTCAAAATGTGAAATTCTTCCCCTTAAGTAAACACCATGCTTTCTTCCCTGCAGAATCATTTTACCACAACCGAAGTCACTGGCATTTGATATAGGGTTATGGTCAAAACACTTGTGGACAGCAACAAAAGTCAGGGTCTTTAAATCCAATATTCAGTTCCTGACAAAAGCCCTTTTCTTTTTCAGTCTTCCCCTCTCCTTTACCTGTTACTTTCACCAAATATCTCTAGCTTTATGCTTCCTGTCCTATTCAACCTGGGGAAATGGGGCATTGGAGTGATGACAAGGAGCCAGAATCACTGAGTGTGCTAAGACTGCACGGGATGCTTCTTCGTTCACTCCTGCATATATTTAAAGTAGGTATCTTTCAACTCCAAAACCGAGATCTAGAAGAGAAAACACATTAGCAAAATTGGCAGAAAGCTGAGACACAAAAGGCAAATGATTTATTATAGCTTTCAGCAGAAATACCGGAGTAGTGCAGGCCCTCAGGTGCTTTTTTGGCAGACTATAGTGGAGGATAAGAGAATCAGTGCTGAGAGATGTGCTGGAATGATGAGCCTGGGAAGCAGAGAAGGTGTAGGTAGCTCTCCTTGCAGGTGGGGAAAACTGAAGGAAAATGCCAGTGAGGGGGTACTTTTAAGACTTCAAAGGAATTTCAGCAGGTTTTGCAAAAAAAAAAAAAGAAACAAACACATATTTTTCACCTGCATATCTGTCACCTGAAACAGAAAAAATATTGAAGGTGTTTTATTTCTCTTTAGTGAATCTAAATTAAGGACCACCAAACCTTTTAATTAAAAAGAAAATTAGAAATTACAGTCCTCTGGAGAGATTTACCTGTGACTGACCTAGCTGCAGCCTAATCATATTTGTTATTGGCCCATGTGATATCAGATATTTCCTTACAGTAGTTCCACCCCTTCCACAATTATGCTGTCCAACCAACAGACTTCACTGCAAATCCTGGCAAAGTTGGATCACTATGTCAGTGTCTCATTCACTGCTGGAATATAGGTTGAAATTCATGTTTAGGAGCTGACTGACTGTCAGTCAACTTATGGACTGACTGGGGTGATCGTGGTGTATGCAGAATAACAACAGGAAAAATATATCATCTTGGTATATTCTGCAATTTGTTAGTGACTTGAGACATTATAGTAGGTTCCACAAATGTTTTTCATGGCTCCAGTAAGTTGTTGAATATTATCAGTGCAATGTTACCTTTGTGTGGCACCAATCATTGTAGGACAATTAGTACATTTTCATGCAGTCAGTCAGTTCAATCAGCTAGAAGCTTGTGCTTTAACCCCAGGGATGGGCAATTCCAGGCCTCGAGGGCCGGTGTTTTAGATCTCACCTTGGGTCAACACACCTGAATCACATGATTAGTTCGTTGCCTCTGGAGAACTTCAGGACATGTTGAGGACGTAATTTAGCCATTTAAATCAGCTGTGTTGGTTCAAGGACACATCTAAAACCTGCAGGGACACCGGCCCTCGAGGCCTGGAGTTGCCCACCCCTGCTTTAACCCTCTTGTGTTTTTTCCAGTGCCCTCTCAGCTTGGCTATTATGATACCCAAGAGAAAACGTCCTCATTTTTGTAAGCGGGTTATCAGCCAGTTATTTTAAGGTGTTCCTTCACGATTAGGATCATCATAGTTTGCATCAATAATTTTAAGTAAGTGTTGTTAACAGGTCACTTATTTGTGTTGTCAGGAAATTTTGGCATGTTGTTATCTTTTTCAACCAGAAGGACTGCTTTATGGCTGTCCAGCGCTTCATGCCAAATACTCACTGTTGGATCTCTTC
Organism: Neolamprologus brichardi; assembly: GCF_056152115.1. Classification (NCBI taxonomy): domain Eukaryota; kingdom Metazoa; phylum Chordata; class Actinopteri; order Cichliformes; family Cichlidae; genus Neolamprologus; species Neolamprologus brichardi. The sequence goes on from NC_142110.1 coordinate 19,481,651, forward strand.
CTCTGTTTGGGTCTTGTTCTGGGAGGTTATTTGTAGGTTTATTAGCCACTTGGCATTGTGTTGGTGGGTAATGCCTCTTTCTTCCACAGAATTGCTCAGTCTCATTTATGGGAGGGTTGATCTTTGTTCTGTTTATCCTTTGGAGATGGGAGTATATTGCAGATGGTTCTAAGAGAGATGGATGAGATGGAAACAGATGATGTACTGTGGTGACGCCCAGGAGGAGCAGTTACTCAAGAGGAGCAGCTGAAACAAGAAGACTATTGTCATTAACATAAGGCTAGATCTTGCCTTTATTTTTCAGTTTCATAGTTTCAAGGCTGTTTTTTTTGCACTTCTAGGTCACTTAAGTGCTTCTCTACTCCTTCGCTAATCTGTAGTGTTTCCCATGGTTCAGTCCTGGGTCCATTACTATCTTCTTTCTACATCCTTTCTTTAGCTGACACCATTCAGTCTTTTTCTAGCATTTCCTATCATTTCTGTGCCGATGATATTCAGTTGTATCTGTCTCACCACCTGGATAAGTTTTCCACCCTAGTCCACTGTTAAACCCGGGTTCATGACTGCCTCTTTAGCAGTTACTGTATCTTAAACACCAACATAACTGAAACCATGATCATCACTCCTCATGATTTGTAATGCCTTGTGCACTGGATACAATAGAGCATAAATTAGCTCTTATAAATATCTCCCACACCCAAGAGACACTTCCAGAATACTGCAGTAACACGTTCCAGCAAGCGAATTCATGTCACTCCCATTTTATATACTTTATATTGGCTTCCAGAATTTGTTTTAAAATCCTTGTTCTCACATACAGAGCACTAAACAGGATCTAGACATTTATCCCTGCTAATACTGATACTATTGCTCATAGACTTTGATCTTAGGCTCAGAATCTGCTGATTGTTCATCATACAAGAACGAAAACAGGGTCACAAAGCATTGTTTTTAATGTTTTGTTACTTACTTTCTTAGTTACATTGGGATTATGTTACTATTACCTGCTGTGATGTGTTTTGATATAACATATGAACATGAATTAATGGTTTAAACTTGCATTGGAACCAGAAGGAGCTACAAGGAAGCTATAACTTTTGTTATTAAAGATTAAGTGCAGCTTTATTATAGAAGCGCACAGGTGAAAGGATCCTTTTTTGCAAGTGATCATAGTTGTGGTATAAAGGAGTAACCAAAATGTAAAATTTTTATTGCTTTTCTTTTTTGATTTACATTGTTGTAGTAATTATATTACTTGGCCGTTTTAGAAGGTATGCCCAAACAGTATAAACAATGTTTGTAACATGTTATTGTATTAAATTCAGTAATTACGTCATCGTTACAGTTATGTTGTAAGTTGCATTACAGAGATTCCTAGATGTAGAGATAGAGTTAGCAATAGAAAGAGAAAAACATCAACATTCTTCCACTTGTGCTACAATCCGCTGATTTCAGTTGGTGAGCAAGAAGGAGGAAAATAGCATAGTGGTCTAGGACATTTGTGGAGTGACACAAGAAACTGTGTCCAGGACAGAAACACAGATGTTTCTGCATTATGCTAGATTAAAATTATTTTCACCTCAAAATACCTCAAATTAGTTGCAACGTCTTTAAAAAAAACTTTTTTGAACATGTACATATGTATTCACAGCCTTTGCCATGACACTCAAAACTGAACTTAGATGTTCCTCTTTATATAAAGTCCCATAGTTGCAGTACATGTCAGAGCACAAATCAGCCCAACAGTGTCAGATCCACTTTAAAAGAAAAACACGGCAAAACAGTCGCACTTTATTAACAGAAACGTTCAACATATCCTCAAAAACTCATCTCATCAGTCTTGTAAGTGACTCCTTTCACAAGGAAAGCTGAGGTAAACATCAAGGTAGCCAGACTGAAGAGCCTACACTCACTACAGATGAACGGGCACCAGCATTGCTAGAATTATGCACTTAAAATGGGTGGAATAAGAAAACAGAATACAGTTGACTGCAATCTACTGACATCTAGTGGTGAGATTTTACGTCATTTCTTCTTCATGTCCTGTAGACCCTGGCCTTATGGCCTGGCTGTCACATGTTGACAAGAGCCACGTTATTCCATATTTTCATGTTTTTTCTCTTTAAGGTAGGGGAATCTCTTTCATGGATTTTATATCTCACATAAAACTTCCAGAATACATTTACAATTCTATGTTTATCAGTAATTGTGCTATGGTTCAGGTATATCAAAGATGAAATGGTCTTTATTTGTCGCTTTCATTGAGGCTAACTTCTTTACAAGGCTGGAAAACTACACCAACCTTTGTACTGCAGTTAAACCTAGCCAAACAGAGTTGCCCACAATACAAAGTATTGGTCAGGCTGACTAAACAGACCAGGGTTTTTGTTTGGGTTTTGCCATAGTGTCACGGATGCCAAGTTACTCATTTGTAATGTCTGCAGCTTTGTCTGTGTATTTTTTCAATGTAAATCGTAGATGGGGAAAGGTTCAAACACTGTTGTGATGAAAATAAACATGACTTTAATTGCTTACAATTTGTTGTTCTCTCTTACAATGTAGTGAGCAGGCCCTGGAGCCTTCCTCCTTTTGGGTAGTAATGCTTTTGCTCATTCATAGGAACGCACATTAACATCCACTCTCAGTATTGGCTTTCACACACACCTCACCAGTGTCAAGTCAAGTAGTTCTAAAAACGTCATTGGCAGCTCGAAGGAAAAGCAAATATTTAACTAGAACTTAAAAATAATTTTCCACCTCACTAAGAGGACCACACACACATACACACACACACGGATGCACTCACACCAACACATATGCATGCATGCGTGTTAAAATCTTCTCCTTTCCTTGTGCACTCTCTCTCCCTTTCACAAACACACACACACACACACATATGCACACGGACTTCTGCTTTCCTTCAAACCCACATCCTGAATATCCTTCCCCAGGGGAGAAGATTTACACTGTGGTTGTCCTTCAGGTAAACCATAAGAGCTCTGCACTGAAGCCTCTACTCTCACAACCCCATGATTTTTGACTTGGTTTACAGTCAAATGAATACAGTGGAAAGAATGGAAAAGTGGGAGAGTTGCATTTGGGTATGAAATCATATTAGTAGCTTTACAAAAAATTCAAACTTGTATCCACGGGGCAATTAATAATTCCATTCAGACATAAAAACACACCCTCACAAACACACAAGACAAGAAAAGTGATACTAATTGTAACACTCTAACCTATATAGTGTTCTTACTCTATATTCTTTGGCTGGGCTGCTCTAGAGGTCGAGCAGGAGAATTGATGGGTGCTTAGAGAAGACCAGCAAAGCTAGGCTACTGGAGGAAGCAGTGGCAACAATTAATTTAAGCCCTGTAAACGATCCAGATTAACTATACTCACTTGGCCTCTATCATTGTGGCTTGAGAGTATAAAACTCTATTCTCCACAGACTTGGTTGGCACCAGTGTTTAAAAAAAGTCCAGCATTGTAAATGTCCTGATGTACTAGATTTGGTTGTGACTACAGCAAGAATCTAGCAGTTTTAATGCATTCCAGAGTGGACCAAAGGAGACAATTGCTACAGCGCAGAGAAAAACATTTGTGTAGGGCTGCTCTTTCAAAACAAGTGAGTGCATAACGAAACCCAACAGATGTTTACTGAGAACACACTTGGTTAGCCATGATATAAAAACGAGCTTTCCACCCAAAGGTATTAGAAATGCGATCCAGTTTAGCTAGTAGCTAAGCTAATGGGTACGTAACAACTGTTTTTCTTGTTCAGTTCAAATGTTTAACCCTTGTAAATTTGTAGGTTCATTTATTTTCATTTTACCACTTGTCAGTGCTGATGTTTAGTTTAAATGTGACTACTTCACATTAGAACTGTAAAACTTTAAGCTTCATCCACTTGTGAAATCACTTGTGAAGAGTGAATATGGAATACTATGTGTAATACAGTGAACAAAATTACACACTCTTGGTGTTAAATGGTCCACAAATGTAACTGAACCTGACGTCAACATGCTGGTTGGTTGCTGTCAATAGATTAATAGCTAACAGTATCAGTACCAGTTATTCATACAGAGTATTTTTTAAACAAGGACTACACTGAGGAGAGCCACGATGTGAGGGGGGAAAAAAGTCTGGCATCTCTTCCTCAGAGCATCCATTTATTTGTTTTTGGTATCCTTCGCACACGTCGACCTATTTTCCTTGCAGACGTGCTGATGTGATTCCTGATCATGCTCCTGTAACATAGTCATGTTGTGGTGTGATGTGCATGCAGTAATCTGTTACGTTGTAATCAGTTTGGATGTACTTGGGAAGACAAAGATTATTTTATTGCATAAAATAGCGCTGATTGCATCAGCTGACTGTGCCACTCGGTACACCTGGCAAGATGAGGAAAAATCAGAGTTACATTAACCCATTGTCACTTAGGGCAATAAAGTTAAAAGCAAGTAGTTGTCACAAAATTTCGTTTTTCCCACCATTCTGCTTAGAAACATTGTCCTGTTGCATGACCTGTTTTTGGTCAAGCTCTAGCTGACAGATGACCTCAAATTTGAATCTAAAATACTTTGCTAGACAGAGTAGTTCATGACTGATTCAATGCTTGCAAAGTCCCCAGGTCATGTGGCTTCAAAGCAAGCCTTGATCATCACCCCTCCACCACTGTGCTGTTGGTACCAACTGTACAGTTGGTATGAGATGTCTGTGCCCATATGCTGTTTGATTTTTGCCAGACATGGATTTTTCAAATTATGGCCACAAATCTCCACTGTGGTCTTGTCTGTTCAAAGGACATTGTTTTAGAAGTCTTGCAGTTTGTTCAGATGCAGCTTTGCAGTCCTAGCAACCTTTCCAAGCAAGCCACGCTAGATGAGTTCAGATATTTTTTAGTTGTACTATCATGAACTTCAACTTTTAACTGCTAACTGAAACCTGTAGAACTTGGGGGGTTTTGTAATTTCTCTGAGCACTGCACAGTTTGAGGTTGAGGTGAATGTGCTGGAATATCGACTTTTGGGAAGATTGGCAGTTGTCGTGAATGTTTTCCACTTATGAATAATCGTTTTCATTGCAGAATGATGGACTTCAAATTATTTAGAAATGGTCTTGTATCCCTTCCCAGTTGAATTATGGCTGAAGTCTTTCCTCCTTGGGTTTTTTAACACACGCCTCAATGCTGCAGCAAACCAGGAAACTCACACTTGTTGACGATTAATTAAAGTTCATATGATCAGCAGCACATGACTGGTACTTACCGTTTTAATTCCTATGGAATCATGTGAAAAATTTCTTCTTCATGACTGTATTTAAAACATTCCACTCTGAAGAAGGAGAATTATTGATACTTTTCACATGAGATGCATCCTTCTGAGTACAAATTTCAGTCTTGTCCCTGAAACTTAACTAAAATAATAGGTACATGGCACATGAGACTGTAAATTTAAAAGATTAGAGAATGCCTTAAAGGGAAAGAAAAAAAAATTGACTTTGGGTGTGAATTATTGTGCATGTTTCCAAATCTATTATATTCAGTTCATGCTGACACCAGTACCGTTTTCCCAATCATTTTGTGAAAGACTGTTCTGATGATTGGCTGGTGATAAACACCACCCACCTATTACAGGGGTTACCAATCTACAATAATAAATATAGCTTCCTACAGCAGGCAGGGTGTCAGCTTACACATCATCAGCATTCCTGAAGTCTTGCCCAGTGCAAAGGTCTATTTACACTGCAATAATAACACAATTGTTCAAATGGGCTGTATGAAATATGAAATGAAACAGGAGATGAATGGAATCCAGTCTGATATGCTTGGTTTCAGAAAGGAAAGAATCACCTCTCTCGCCTTGTTTATCATATGCAGGCAAAATAAGTCATAATACTGACAAATGTACATTTCTTTCCAGCCTATGAGCATATGATGCCGTTGTGTGGTTTCTTGTCACAGGGCACACTGTCAGATGCAATTACATACAGCAAACCTTCTTCTTAGAAATATACCACTCACAATAGAGGTACTAGTGCACTCACAGTTAAATTGTTACCCTTTAGGCTAAATTTAATGTTGTTTACTTTGTAATGTAGTGGCTGTATGTGCAGATTTTGAAGTTTTACTTACCTCAGGTTTAACACAAACGTAGCACTTCTGTTTTTTTCACACAGAGTAGTGATTGCATACCATGCTATAAATTCCTTTGCAGTACATTTCAGTTTTGATTAGAAAACACCCCATGGTGGTGTCTTGCAGGTCTGTCATGGGCTTCTTACTTTAGATTATTTTTATATAAGCCTTGATAAAGCATGGCAAGCTCAGACTTGCAAGAGTCTCAAAATATTGCCAAATACTAAGAACACCTTAGATACCAAGGCATCCAGATGTAGTTTTTCTGCAGGGCATCAAACAGGGAACTTGATCCAACAGCACAAAGCTGAACAATGCAGAGAGAGGGTCCCCTCTGTTTTTGTCAAGCAGGAGAAAATCTCTGTATACTTTTTGATGTATAGGTATGCATGGCTTTTACGCTCAATCTATTGTAACATTGCTAACCTAAACCTGTGTAAGTACTGACAGGTGACTGCAATATGTGGTATACTGTGGTATACCACAGTACTACACTGAAAAAAAGGGATTGGCCAGCTCTTGGATTTACATAAGCATCTTGGGTGTATTTAACACAATTGCCTCATGCTTTAAAGTTAAGTGTAACTATATAGTGTAGAAACTACATGATATGCAGAGAGGGTAGATTAAATTGTTCATATCATGTTCAAGTGAAGTAAGTCAATAATATAGCAATGTTAAATCCCACGACACTGCACGGGATTTCAGTCTCGCACTCTTTGGATCGTGGTTTGAGGAAGGCATCCATCTCAGTCAAGTCAAGCAGCCACCTCTACTTTTTTTGGTATACCAAAAAAAGTAAATTGGGTGGTTGTTACATTAAAAAAGTCTACCTTGTAATTTGAACACAATAATTTCATGTTTCTATGAACGTAATTAAATCATGTAGGATCTGTATGAAATTCAACAACTTAATTTGTTCTTGTTGAGATGACATGATATAATCTAGTAAGAGTGGTTAGTTGCTGAACTCATGAAATTCACAAGATCACATGAGATTTCAAACTGCAGGAAAATCAGTGGAGTTATAAGAGGCAGAGAACTACACACACACCACGTGCATGCTATTGCTATTTATTGTGGATTAACCTGTCAAGGACAAAAACAAAAAAATTCTGCATCAAATACAGGAAATCATAGCTTTCCTGTACTTCCTAGATTGTTGGCATGGTGGTTAGTGCTGTTGCTTTATAGTAAGAAGGTCCTGGGTTCAAATCCACATTCTGGCTAGTTTGCACTGGTTTCTCTCTGGGTATTCTGGTTTCCTCCCACAGTTAAAAGTCATGCAGTTATTAGAGTTAGGGTTAACTGGTGATTCTAAATTACCCGTGAATGTAAGTGCACGTGGTTGTTTGTTTCTATGTGATAGACTGGTGAGCTGTCCAGGGTGTACCCTGCCTCGTAACCTATCACTTCAGGGTTATTTCCCAGCTCTCCTGCAACCCGGAGAATGGTAGTCATTGTAAATCCATTCAATTTTTATGGTAACCAGGATCTAGACTTTGTTGAACATTATGTAATATGAACACAACATGTAGTATTTAAGTGACCAAGTAGTACTGGGGTAAAAGTTATTGAATAGTGTTGAAATAAAATGACAAAATTGTGAAGGATTAAAATATTCCAAGAGCTCAACTTACTTCATCTAAACATGTTTCAATTGCGTTTTAGGAACACAAAATGCACAGGTTTATTGAATATGAAAAAGTTGTGTTGATTTAACTCAGTTGTTTAAGTTTCTGCCAAAGCAAAACATTTGTGTGCAACAAATGTCCACTATTGAATCAAGTAAATCCAACATGGCCTTTTTTTCAGTGTAGCAGTTATTTACATTCACGTTCCCTGTGTTTTTCTGCAAAACTCTTCCATTGTAATGCCCCAAAATAGTTGTGTAAATGTCACTCCAAATCCTTATATTGCCTGCCATTACTCAACATCTCCCCATGAGGTTGAATGATTATGGATAGTTTTACAATATTATGCTAAGCCAGGCAATATGTCACGTAATATACAAAACACCAGTGTGCGCCAAGCAAAAACCATGTTATTGTCCAGCTGTGGTCAGAGAGTCGGCTTCCCATGAAACAAGGCTCCAGGGGCCAAATGTTGCCGGATTTGTGGCCAGGGCCACACTGCAGTTTAGCCATCACGTGTCATAGATCTACCTCATCCCCCGATGGTGGAACAATGTGTCCTGGGCTAGGCTGAAAGAGAAAGCTTCCTGAGGTCAGATGAGTATAATGCACTAGCTGGCTTTGAAATAAAACTGGTTTGTTTTTCTTAAAAGAAGGTTGAGGTTTTGGGGTTTCAGTCCATCACCCCCACACAACACCACCTCCACTCCTCTCCATTTGTTACAATGGAAGCATTATGACTTATGTATTTTGACCTTTTTGATCTTAACACGAGATGGTGATTGGCACAAAACTTGTTTCATCATAACTGGAGCTCTGGTTTGGCCCACTTAAATGTCAGCTATGTATAAACTGTGAATATAGTGCTTTTGTTAAAAAAAATTAAAGCAGTCATGAAACACTACATGTTTTGAGTCTCATTTATACCACGGAGCCAGTTTTAACACTGTCTGTGAGGCTGGATTTAATGAATAAGTGTTAAAAGGTTTTTAGAGCATGTGTAGCAGCATCTTGTGCCAAAACAGAATATGATGTCACTAAGTTGGTTTGTTGGTTGCTACTGATAGACTTATAAAAGTTTAAGTTAGCTAACTAGTGACAGAACCAATAAATAAGTGGAAAACAAGGAAACTGTAAGTATAAAATGGTCTTAGGGAACTGTCGCTGACTGCAACAATGAGTTTTATGTTTAAAAAAAAACAAAACAAGGATATACTGTCCCTTTCACTCTCTGTCTCTTAAGCAGTAAGTGGTTCTTTAATGTTGGTTAGCGGCACCTAGCCGCTAATTCTCCTGTTAACCATAATGTTAGGGTTTGTAGAGCACTTCATAAATGAGGACTGCATAAAAGAGAGCCCATTGTGTCAGGTCCACTGGTTGTTCACAGGACCAACAAGCCAGATGGCGACAAGCTGGAGACCGACACTGTCCCCTCAGATTACAGACTGAGCGGTGCTATACACTGACAGAGCAGAAGTGATCAGTGCTGTCTTATTCAATAAAATAATCTGTTTTCACATCCAAACAGTTTACAACTGTCTGGTGAATCACTGGTGCACCTGAATCAAGTGCCCTAAAACCCCTAACATTATGGCTAACAGGTGAATTTTCCTGTTTCTGTGCAGCTAGCCAGCAACAAAGAACCACTTACTGTTTAAAAGACAGGGTGAAAGTGAAGAATAAATTGTTGTTGTTGTTGTTTGTTTGTTTTTGTTTTTGTTTTTTTTTTGGGGGGGGTATCAAAAAACTCCTTGTTGGACCCAGGGGCAGTACAAATGTGACCAGCTTACACTGATTTTTGGTTAGTTAGTCATTGGTTCTGTCACTAGTTAGCAAGCATAAATGAAAGTAAATCTATTAGAAGCAACCAACCCAGTGACGTCACATTCTTTGGCACAAGATGGTGCTACAAATGCTATAAAAACTTTAACTTTAAACATTTATTTATGAAATCTTGTTCCACAGACAGTGTTAAATCTACAACAGATTTTTAAAGTAGGACTCTGTGGTCTAAATTAGCTTTTATACAGTAGTAGTGCTTCATGTCCAGTTTAAGAATATTGCATAGAATAAGCGTTAAGATAAACATTGAATATAAAAAATGTTTATTTATTTTTTCATCAACAGTAATTTAACTGTCACTGAAAAAGGTTACAGAGCTGCTTCAGTCTTCAGAAACAGCACGGCCCAAAAAAAGAAAACAGAGTCATCTTATTTTATAAGGTCTAACCTATACTGAAGGTGGTGGCAGAAAATGGAAGACATTATGAACAAAAAGTTTATCTTTTGTCACACACAGAGATTATGCAAAGTGTAAATGTACTCTCCTAACCTAGAGATAGCCAGGATCCAAAAATAGTTAAAGCTCATTGGGTGTAATGGTCAGCAATGGTCAGTAATGGCCAGTGGTTTGGCCCGATCTGCTCCTTGTTACACAGCTCTTCCTGTCCACACACATACTGTATAATAAAGACTTCCTCAACAGGCTGGAAACCGCTCCATTCTCAACAACAGTCTTGAGGTCCGCTTTCTCTCCTTACCCCCCTCCCCATCTCATTCTTTCTTTGATTCTTGCTTTCTCTCAGCCTTTCCCATCTCTATCGCACTCTTTCCTTCTACATACTGACCTTCCCAGGCTGGCCTGAGTCTTTATATTTCAGGCTTTGAGGCTACATCTGAAACAAAAGCAAAATTATGGGTCTGGTTTGGCTTAGGGAGAGCGCAGTGACCCCGGCATGCGGTTTTCTTAGGCCAGACCAGAGAGAGGTGAGGTGGGGAGAAGAATTTGTGTGAATCTAGCTGTGTATTTGAAGAAACCCCTAACCACACCTAATTTAAATGTGTCATTTGCAGGAGGGGGGCGATCTAAACTTGGGCTAGCCAGTGATAGACTAAAATCCACATACTACAGAAGGCACCCCTTGTTTTACCTTCTGTGTTAAGAGGTTTTCCGAGGGGCCATAGTCCAGAGAGAAAACATACAAATTATCACCTCATAAATATGCTCACCTCTTCGCCGTTTATCCAATACATCATTTTTTACATTTCCATTATTTCTTTCATGTTGCTTAGGGCCATCAACCTGAAATAGCAAAGCATAATCTGAATGCTTTTATTGTCAAACTGTCACATGTTCAAGCATTCACTCATACAGTTTATGTTTTTAGAAGATTATCAATACAAATTTTGAAGTAACAAAGAAAATGCTTTAATGCTAGCATCTCATTGTTTGATTTCATGAAGAAGAGGTGTAGCAATGAGAAAGATTTAAAAAGACATATTTTAAGACCATACACAGATGGATCACCCTAAAGCAAAACAATGGGTGAATAAAGCTCACAGTTTCATCCTGTGTCTCTGAGAGTTTCCTACAGTGGGTCTGCATCGTACTGTGTGGTCTTGAACCCTATTTAGACCTAGTGGGTGACCACTGTACAATTAGGTATTCCATGTTTCACAGCAGCAGCAGAAAGTGGAATTCCTGTCAATGGAGGAGACCTTCTCATGTTTACTGCTCACATATTCCTCCTACGATCCATGGCAGTGCACCCAAGCCGGCTTATGGTTGATTGTAACACTCAGTATAAAAGAAACAGAATTTGAAAACCCCATAAGACACTGTGTTTATCTAACTGTAGAGCCTCGAAGGGAAGATCTTACTACATGCAAGGATGAAAGTTGACGCCCCATGTGGCAATTCGAGAACAGGCAGCTTGATAGTGTTTGACATAACTAATTCAAGGATGACGCGGGTTCATGTGATAGGGAGAAATCATCATTTTGTCCTTTTTTTTCTTTAAGTTGTATACATATAATGAGAGCAACGCAACACGCAGTCATCAGCGTTTCTCATTTGTCTACATTTCAAGACAAACCTCACGTAAGCTTATCTTGAAGTTTTATTTCTAAGCTAAAAATAAACTAGAATCAACAATCCGGAGAAGATTTCACCAAACAATCACACAGTCTTGAAGTATTTCTGTTTGAACTTTTGCGGAGAAGTCAGTTGCCAAGTATTCCGTTTGTTTACTGGTTTAAGTCAGTGACTGTTGATAGATGACAGCTCTAGACATCTCTTAAGACAGACCAGATAGTCTTGATTCTTTGGGGTGGGTCTGCAATTTGGGGAAAATGTATAACAATGGGGAGAAATCACATTATGGTTTTCATCCATTGAGCCAAACAGTGCCATGCGTCATTCGTAATGGTGGAAAGGAGACTTAAAACATTGAAGTATAAAAGCAGGACTTGAATCCATGACAGTTTTCAGAAAAAAAAAAACAGAAAAAAAGCCTCAGCTTTGGATTCATATGCTTAAATCATTATAGAGTAAGACCCCTTACCACTGCAAGCGTGCTCTAATGAGAAATCTCTCCATGCTGCTTGCTTGCTGAGTGGTGTTGTTGGGAGGTTTGATGACAGACCCTTGTGTGAACAACTGTAGCTTCATCACCGTTACATCCTTGAGATTAAGCTGTATAAGCAGCAATGACCTCTTAGTAGAAACCAAACAAATGCAATGGCTTTTTAAAATCTATAAGAAAGGGCCCTTCTCACTTTTTATCATGATTGCCATACACCACAAACTTACTTCATTTCAGAACAAAGCTGGCATCCATAAATTGTAGGGTTGGTTGATTGGGCATGAGCTCTTGGAGAGCAAAGAATCTAAAATCTACATACTTATACTTAAGTGATGAGAAACAGTCACAGACTAATGAGCTCATATGTTATTGTAAATCCTTGGAGATCACAATTTCAGGAAGGTGAATATAGAAAGCCTATCCTGCAAAAAAAAGAAGAGCCAAGCAACTGGACAGATTAATTTTTCTTAGGTTTATCTGTCAACTAAAGATAGATTAGTCTTTGTCATAACATGCATTTCAAAAGCAGAGAATAGGAATCGTGCCATTATTGAGACTTAGGAGGTAATGAGCCAAATCTCGGCAGAACCACCATTAATCAGTTTGAGGAGGCTTCCCACTATAAAAGATAAACTGGTATGTAGCCATCTTCGACCAGACTCACAACAAACATGAATTGGACTAGATTTGTTCAGTCAGTGCAATCATTGCATAAATGTAGTAAAGACCAAGAGATTTGTTGATTTCACTTCTCAAATGGAGTTTACTATTAGTCAGTTAAAATCTTAAAACATGGGCTTTATTTTAACATCCTTTATTTGATCCAAGAAACATTCCTTCAAAAGAGCCTTAAACAATTTAATTCATTTTTGTTCATATAGCACCAAATGACAACAACAATCACGTGAAGGTGCTTTATATTGTAAGGTAAAGACGATAATGATGATAATAACAGTGTTCCTTCCTTTGGTAAAGGAACTTGTTCTTGTAAATTTAAAATGTTTCTTTTCGGCTTCACTCTCAGCAGGTGCACGGTTTCCTGTTGTCCAGCTGTTTGGCCATGGTGTTCAAAACGGTGAGTGGTAGAGATTGCCAGTTCTACCCTCTTCCCACACTTGGTTCCTGTGCAACTGGGCAGAATGTGCTCTAGTCAAAGGGCTGTGTGTGGTCCATGGAGCTCCCACGGCAGCTCAGTGTTGCCCAAAAGAAATGCCAAATCCACAATCTATGTAAAATTGCAATAATATTTCTTCAAATCTGGAAAATCATATTTAGAAAAGTATACAAAAGGACCGCTAGCTCCCTGGTCACCCTGGTCTGGTCAGCTATCGTTGCTCAAGTCACATTTTTTGTGACTTGAAAACTTTTGACATGATACAGAGTCTAATGGAACTGAGAAAGAAAATAAGAATAACAATAAATAATCTTTTCTTTTCTCTATATTTTTGAAGTAATAATGAATGCTAGGACAGAACGATAGAACAAAATGTCATGGCATTTTCTAAGCTTAAATACTTTGCCCCTATTGTCATGTCTCAAAAGACAGTGCAAAGCCTGCTTCTTCATCTTGTGCGTTCTCCAGCACACAGCGTGTCTGCTCTTAATTGTGGTCGGCGGAACATCAACAAGACTCATTCTATTCTTCATTTAATCCCACAGACACACCAGAAAACAGCTACAGTAGTTTCTGCAAGCTACATTTTCCACGGGAAACGGCCACAAGCCCAAAAAAGCAAAGCGCAGTGTCATCACCCAGGAATCCAAGAAATACCAGAAAGTCTGAGTTTTATTACAAAAATCATCTATGAGCACAAACAAATGTGGAGCACAAACATGCCTATTAATTGAGAAGGCAGATGGTCCTGTTGCGGGTGGGACGCAGTGAGCAGGGACTGTGGAAAACAAAGCATCCGCGGTGACCACGACCTTCCATTTCTGTCGCTCCAACTGGGAGACAGGGTCTGAGGTTGAAACCCACAAGAGTTGAACAGAATTTGCCAGTGTTGCCTCAGCGAGACACACAGACAGACCAATTCACAGGAACAAGTTGTATTGGGTTTCCGGGGGGACTGTTGTTTATCCACTTTATCATCAGTGTTGTGTTTTCGATTCTGTTTTTTTCCTTGATAGCTTTAGGCTTGAATTCCCTTCCACTCTGACCTAAAATCCCCAGTGCAAAGGGAAAATTCACAAAATCAATTTTTTAGTAGTAATATTGAAACATGTAGACTCTGGAAGTGACAAGCAAAGCAATTATCAAAAGCTCATTTGTCTGTAGCCTTCCATAATTTGGGGGATTCCACTGGGTGCTTGATTTAGACAACACATATAAAATAGTTTTCTTTAGGGTGGGATCATACTGACGCATCCCAAGAAACAAAATTCCCCCTAAAGATGTCTTTTCTCCCAGACATAGTAACTGGATCCTCTGTTTAATAGTTTGCCGTAGCAGGGGACTGACAGAGTGGTTTCCATTCCGCTGGGCTGTAACCGATTGTCCCAGTGACCACAACAAAGGATAAAAAAGGAAGGAGGGTGAGTGGATAGAGAATAACTCAGGGCTTAGTGTGGACTTGAGAATCCTGAGATCAATGACTCAATGGCTTCCAGAGTCTCCTCCAGCTTTTAATCCTCAGCACAGTATCTGTAAGTCAAGGCTGCGTGATACAAGTATAGCATAATCATATGCACAGGATGTGGTGTCCTACCAGTCAATCTGGCATTTCAAAATGTTACACAAAGATGCGGGAATCAATGAAGCTTGACCTATTTAATTCATCCAGATATGAGTTTAAACCGAGCAAGAGACATCACCACAGTGGGCTACCAACAGTGCACTCCATATGTCAAATAAGTGGCATTCAGCCCTGCTTTGTGGGGTTGGGTGCTCACACGGGTGACTTTGAAGGCAACAGACAATTTATTTCAGTGTGTGTTGATGGAGCAGTGTTACCTTTGCAGACTTCCTCTCCAGACGTCCATGGGTAACCATTAACCAAGCCTACTTTCTGTGACCTTCTACCACTACAAGACATATTATGATGGACTTCCTCATCACTCTGAATTTACAAAGGGTGATAATAAAAAAAATTACGACAATATTAATTATTGTTGGCAATTGTGTGCTACATTAAGCCACACAGAAAAGCTCCATGCTAGGGTGCCAGAGTCAAAGACACTCATTAATATCACAGATGACCTTTGTTTCCTTGTGGTTTCTGGAACTCTAAATCACTTGCCTAGTCATGCACAGAGTAAAGCAGAGCACTAAATAGGCCGAGATGCAGTAATGTTAAAAGGAAAGCAGGCAAACACATTTTGACTGTCATCAAATTAAAAATACGCCTTTTGATGCCCTAAGTCCTTTTACCCACGATGGTGTCTTTGAACAATTGGATAATTAATTCTCTAAATCTCTCTTCTTAAAATCTGAGTGTATACAGAGACAGTGGTTTAGGAACAATGACATACAGATGTGCTCTGGAAGACTGAGCTTTGCTATTATAAACCCATAAATAGTATTTCTATCAAAACTTATTTTTTCCCTCGCTCAGCTCCAGCACAAACAATTGTGGATTTTAAATTGTATGACAGCAGCTAATATATTCTTCCCTTCTCTTTTTCAGTTTGGCAGGAGGCTCATTATATTTAAATCTGTTTTACACTTTAGCATTATGATTATGGCAATTTGAAGCCTAGAGGTTTTAATACATTTTGTAAATAAGCGGTGACCCAAGTCATATAGATCAGGGGTGTCAAACCTAAGACTTGGGGGCCGGAATCAGACTGCCAAAGACTCCAATCTGGCCCAATGGTCAACTTTTGTCAGGACTTGTGTGGAGGCGAGGAAGAAGGAACCCAAACGCGGAACTCGCAGGTAGGTGAAGCCTGGTGATTTATTATGATGAACGGATGACGCAGAACATGAAACGGAGGGCTGACTGAACTGAGATAGCTGGCTAAACTGAAATGACTGAGCTGGCTGGCTGGATAGGAAACACGGACAGCGTACACAACATCAACATTAATGACACGACAGTGAACGAGTAGAAACAAAAGACTTAAATACACAGACTGATGAGGATGATAATGAGAGACCGGTAAGTACACAGCTGAACATAATCTGGCTAATGACACGAGACGAGCTGACACAGGAAAAGCAGGAAGTGAGAACATGGAAGTGGCAAAATAAACCGAACATGAACAAAACTGAAAGCACTGGGTCAACGACCCAGGAACCCTGACAGTTTTAATAAATATGGGCATAAATTTTGGACTTTTAAATGTATTTTCATAAGTTTTAAGGTTTTTCCTGCTCATTAAGACCTCCCCCATGGCCATTTATACGGCACTAAAGTAAATAAGAAATAGATATGCAGAACAGTTAAATGACAGAAAGTTCATGTTTTTTTCACCAATTACTATAGATATCCGTGTATTTTACAGGGTAACAAAACAAAAAAAGAAAGTACACATTCTGTCAATTAACAAAAATGTTGTGTTTTATAATCACAGGACAGTCTGAGCAATGAGCAAACAGAATCTTTTCTGTAATTTTACACATTTATTCCTTGTGTTAGTTTGGTGTATTAAAAGTGTTTTAGTGATAAAATAATGGCTATGGTTCTGATCATGGCAAGTGCGTCATAGTCAGAAGTATAAAGTGAATTCCCAGCCATTGCATACATGACACCTAAATGCAAAACATACAGTACGTATTGGTCTCCGATGAAAAATGCAAAATTCCGCTGATAATTTCATATGTTTACAGAGTAAACCTTTCGTGTTTTATGTTCACTATCTGCTCACTGCTTAGAGACCCAGAGGCATCTGAGAAAGTGAGAAGTGTCCACTGAGGGGTGACAGTTGGGTGTATGTGCTTAGTCACAGACAAAACAAGACCTTAGCAGACACTGAAAACTCACAGCTCATTTTCAGATACAATGAAAGCTCAAACATTTGAGGTCTGAAGGCTCTGAGATCATGCTCATTAGTATATAGATACAGCCCTCAAAGGTCAAGCACATAGCTGAGCGCTGGAAAGTGAAGACAGCTATAGTTAATGATGTAAGTTTAATATGGGACTGGAATTCTTTTAAAATCCTTGTTTTGCATTGTATTAAGCAGAGCAATTGGCATAACATGTCTATTATGGTGCATTTTCTGAAAATACACAAGTTTCTATTAACCCTCTGTGTAAAATGTAAATAACAACAGAAATATTAACAGAACACAGTTATTTGCAAATATTATAAACCAGTATTTTATTCAAATAGAACATATGTGATAACATTTCAAATGTTTAAACTGAAACATTTTCTTTTTTTAATGAAAAGCATGCACAAAAATGTTTAATTTGATGGCATCAACACATCTCAAAAAAGCTGTGACGGGACCAATAAAAGGCTTGAAAAGTAAGTGGTACCAAAAAGAGACAGCTAGAGGAACACTTTGCAACTCATTAGATTAATTAGAGTGATTGGGTATTACAAAACCATCTTAGACAGGCAGAGTTTCTCAGACGTAAAGGTTGGCAGAGGTTCACCAATCTGCAACACCTTCTACAACAGTTTCTCAATTTTAGATTGATATCTGATCGACGAGAAATTATATCATCAAAAGATTCAGTCTCTGGTGGAATCTCTGTGTGCCAGAGACAAGGCCAAAACTCAATATTAGATGCCCGTGAGCTTTGAATTATGTCGAGAAAATCATTCCATAGGCTCAGGAACAATTCCAAAAATCCTTCTCTATCACAGTTCAGTGTGTTATCCATAAATGCAGGTTAAAGCTTTATCACATAAAGAAAAAGCAATATGTGGATATAATCCAGAAACACAGCTGTCTGTGAAAATTTGTTCTATGGTCGGATGAATTGAAATTAGAAATTTTCTTTCAAAACATGAATGCCACACCCGCAAAACTAAAGAGAAGAGGAGCCACCCGCTGTCATTTTCAATTCAATTCAATTGTATTTGTATACAATGTTTAAATAAGTAACAAACAATTTTAATAAGCGCTATAGAATTTATAGTATAGAATAACATTCAATTTTCACATTCAAGGCACTTTACAGTGGTCTGAAAAAGTATTTGTCCCCTTCCTGATTTCCTGTTTTTTGGTATGTTTGACACACTTAAATACTTCAAATCATTAAACAAATTTAAATATTAGCCAAAAATCACACAAGTGAACACAAAATGCAGTTTCTGAATGAAGGTGTTTATTATTAAGTAGAAAAAACCTACATGCCCATGTGTGAAAGAGTGATTGCCTTCTAAACCTAATAACTGGTTGGGCCACCCTTAACAGCAATAACTGCAATCAAGCATTTGTGATAACTGGTAATGAGTCTTTTACAGCACTGTGGGGGAATTTTGTCCCACTGTTCTTTGCAGAATTGTTGTAATTTAGCCACATTGGAGGGAACACATCAGAGCATGAACCACCTTTGTTTTAAGGTCATGTCACAGCATCTCAATCAGATTCAGGTCAGGACTTTAACTAGGCCACTCCAAAGTCTACATTTAGTTTTTCTTAAGTCTTTCAGAGGTGGACTTGCTCGTGTGTTTTGGATCATTGACCTAAAGCTGAAGCCAAGTGCAGCTTTAGGTCATGAACAGATGGCTGGAAATTCTCCTTCAGGATGTTTTGGTAGACAGCAGAATTCATGGTTCCATTTACCACAGCAAGTCTTCCAGGTCCTGAAGCAGCAAAACAGCAGTGGTAGTGTGATGTACAGACCGTCACACTACCACCACTGTTGGTATTTTCTGAAATGCTGTGTTAGTTTTATGCCAGACATAACAGGACTAAAACCTTCAAAAAAGTTCTGTTTTTGTCTCATCAATCTACATAATATTTTCCTAGATGTCTTGGGGATTGTCAAGCTGTTGTTTTGGCAAATATGAGAAGAGTACTTTTCTCCTTGAACACTCCTATTGATATCATTCTGCCCAGTCTCTTTCTTAGTGTTGAATCATGAACTTTGACCTTAACTGAGACATGTGAAGCCTGTGGCTCTTTAATATTGTTCTGGGTTCTTTTGTGACCTCCTGGATGAGTTGTCGATGTGCTCTTGGAGCAATTTTGGTAGGCCGGTCATTCCTGGGAAGCTTCACCACTGTTCCAAGTTTTCTTCATTTGTGTATAATGGCTCTCACCATGAATTAATGGAGTCACAAAGCCTTGGAAATGGTGTGCAACCCTTTCTAGACTGATAGAGGTCAATAACTTTGTTTCTATGTTTTTTCTTTAGATTGTGGCATGATGTGTTGATGTGTTTTTGAGATCTTTGAATTCATGATCTAACAAGAGGGCTATTACTTTTTCGCACAGGTCCAGGTAGGTTTGAATAACTTTTCACCCTTAATCAGTGAAATCATCACTGATTAATCATCACTGCATTTTGTATTTATTCAGGTTATTTTTGTCTAATATTAAAATTTGTTTGATGCTTGGTCTGTAACATGTCATTTGACAAATATGCAAAAATGCAAAATGTATGATGTAATAATACAAAGAAAACTGAGTAAACCCCAACAATCAAACAACCCCCTATGAGTAAGCACTTTGGCAACAGTGGGAAGGAAAAACTCCCTTTTAACAGGAAGCAGAAGCAGAAGCAGGCTCAGGGAGGGGTGGCCATCTGCTGCGACCAGTTAGGTCAGTTCAAAAGCCTGTATCTCTGATGTGGTATGGGGTTTTACCAGATGAAAACAATGGGTCCCTCATACCATGAAATATACATCAAAGAAGACCTGGGAATTTTAAGCAGCTAGAATCCTCTATCAGGCACAAAATGGGACATTCACTCTCCCCAAAAATATTTCTCAGTTTAAACATTTTATATGTTTTTCAGTGTTTTTATTTACATTTCCCAACTTCTGTTAAACTGGGGTTGTGATCTTCAAGTTGTCATTGGATATTTAAACTTTACAATTAGACTGTCATTACACAAAAAGCATATTGTTCACAATAAACAATGTACTTTTTGTGCTTATAAAGAGCATTTTATTCAAATGTTAAATTTTGCAACCGGTAGTAAAAGTTGTCAAATAAAGGCCACATCAAACAAAACCATGTCTATACAGTCTAAGGTCAGGACTATCACACCAAGACTGTATGCGGTTGGATTGATTTTCCCTCTTTCCCTACGATATGCATCCACTTAAGCACTACGGACGTCACAGTGTGTTCTGAGCTGCTTGTAACAACAGAGAGAGTGCACACTGAATTTTCATGAGTACAGCCTTGGTCTATAGTCCCAAATGTGATTGATCTACTGTATAATCTGGCAACAGTTTGAGTTCAGTAGCGGTTATAAATGGTTACATTTACAATCTGTAATTTATGTAAGGGCACACATCTGTGCTTTGTGTTTTTCTTTTGGGTCAAGGTGGGGCTCCATTTATAATTGGTCAAATGTCTATCACATTAAACCTCAAAAGATTGAACTGATTTAAAGAGAAGTAAGTATATCACAAAAACAGTATAAAGTAGGTAATTTGCTGTGGAGCCAGTCATTTATGATCCTATAGCTTTGTTTGGTTTTTAATCATGTAAGACTCCCACAGTGGGTTTGTATAATGCAACACTCACAATCAATTTCACGTGGTATATATTTAGGAAAGATGGACATAGGTTTAAGTACACTATTTTTGTTTGACTTTTAGCTGAAAGATAGAAAAAAGATGCAGTTAGTTGGTTGTTTCTGACATTTTAATGCAAGGTGACATTTACTCAAGGATCTTTGTAGGATTCTCTGACTGTGCAGTGTTGTGTTGTATGTGTCTGCCATCTATTGGACTCACAAGAAACACCACTTGGCAAATTCATGTGACATATTTAGAAATAAGTTCTTATCAATAGAGGTAGATAACTGTAATTCATTTTTGGCTTTTGCATATTTAAAACTGTTACAGATAAAACTTGAGCTAAGTTTGGATTAAAATATGCATCAATTAAATACAATTAATTTACAATTAAATTACAGTTGTTATTAACTCATTATCTATGTGAATAGAAAATGTTCTAAAGAGATGAACATCTGAGGGACGGGGGGAAGCATAGCAAGTTGGTAGTGCCCATCTAAAAGAGACATTTTTGTGTTTATGGCAAAGAGGAACGGTGGTTTGTAAAATAGAGGAAAAAAATAAATACCCACAAATGTATTAAAAGAGCTCACTTATATCCTATAACATGTGTTGCGGTCAGAGCTGTTGTAGGACGCCAGGAAAAAGAGGGAGTGGGTGAGTGCAGGAGTCGGCTGAGCACGTGCCTGCAGAGGTCCTCTGGTCTCTGTCTGGGATCAGCCTGCCACACCAGGCCCTGGGTTAGACTCCCATCAGCCCCATACCCTGTCTTCTCTGAGCCAGACACCACCATGACCACTTGTATTGAGAGCTCTGACCACCATTGTGCCACAGTAGAGTACACAAACAAACAGTGCAGACACACACCGGTCTGCTCTCCTGCCATTACGTCTACTCAAGCCCACTTGGTTTAGTCATACCGTAGGTCTCCATTGCAAGCAGCTCCTTCTTGGCTTGGGAATGAGAATTTGGCAGAAGATATTTGCTCATTTGTCCCCACACATGTATGTGGTTTGGTAACTTTGCTAGGGACTGCTGCCCCAGTCTTTCTTACAGTGGAGCTTCAGAGCAAGCCAGGCCTTTTCTGGGTAATGTCCTCCCACACAGTCTGACTATACAGATTTTTGCTGTTCGTTTCCAGCTGTTTACATCCTTACAATGTGTGTGTGTGGTTTTTTGTGGATTTTGGTATGCACTATAGAAAAGCCGAACATGTGGACATCTTTTATCATCTGTCATCACAGCAGTTCACATTGTTTCATCATTTACTTCCAGCTATTCCCACCTCTTCTCCAAATAAGGCCATACAAAAAAAGTCAGGCTACTCACTTATATGTCATCCAGAAATAAAACAGTTACATAAAAATGCATGCATTAACCATTTGCTCAGAGTATAGCTTAACATTGTGCACATGCACTCACATCCACAGGCACACTGCATTTCTTCTTTCTTTTCATGTTGACCACAAGATTAACCTGCTGCCCTCTATTTCCTCTGAAGAGGATTCCCCCTCCTCCCCTTCAGTAGAGCCTTAAAATCTATCACAGACTTTAGATCCTGATGTATGTGCCCCATCCTCTGTTTTCTTTGAAGTCTTTAACTGGCCCTGGCCACATTGCAGTCTGATAGCTGGACTGTCGCTTACACATATCCAGCTTTTTTCTGTCTGAGATAAGCCCCTCACCCATCCCAACATCCTTAGTTTTGTCTGGAGAGGGAATATCTGGTTTAAACGTAATTTGTCAGGCACAATTAAAAATACAGTTACATGGGTTCAAGTGACTCTGGCCTTTAAGTGTTGCTACGACCTTGTTTCCTATTGTTACTTTGCCATGTAGGAAAATCTTACCTTTCCCAACTTCTAAACTGCAAAAAAATCACAAGTACTGATATGTCTGAATGCTCAAAATCAACTTTAGTACTTGTAATGACGATGGTACTCCAGGCAAAATTATAAAGGATCACTAATGTGATAAAAATACATTTCACATATGCTTACATTTAAAAAATATTTCTTCACTATTCTGAGCCATCAGTATACAAGGTTTGAATTTTTGGTTTTGTTTAATTCCAGTTTTAGCTTGTAAATCCTGACATCTTTATACTGTTGTCAATTTCATCTCCATGTGTGAATTCTGCCTTATAATATATTTTATTTCAGTCTTTACATCTGTTTCTGAGATCTTAACATTTATGGATTATCTGTATTAAAACAGACAGTAGTGAGCCTTTGAATGACATGAGCCCAAATAATATTTATACTACTTTTGGTATACTATGTTGAGGTAGTAAAGCAATTTTAAATTACTTTGCATTGCATACCTTGTTTTACATCAAAACTGCGTTGGGTATGTCAATGCCAAACATGACGAATGATAGGAAAAAGGACTGAACCAAAGCTGTTAAAATAACAAACAATTTTGGTCTTCAAATGTTATCAGGAAAAAACAACAGATATAACAAATACTGTAACAAAAAAATAATGTTTATTCCTTTAAAAAAGTTTGTGCACAGTAGGAAAGGAAAGGTAGGTGTTTTAAAAACAGAGGCTTAAACATCATGAAAAGAGTATGGCTGAATGTAATCACCATATCCTTTAACGGCCTCTCCAAATGCATGCACTTTCAATTAAAAAAGTCTTTTTAAAATATAAAGTTTCTTCATATTTGTGCACATAATGCTGAGCTTGTCATCAAAGTGTATTGCTCTTTTCAGAAGCAGCTAGGAGCATTTCATCTCAGCAACAGTCAAAAGCAATACCATAGTCAACACATAACATTAAAACCTCAACACTGATATGTCCATTGATATAACAAAACCAATGTGTACAGTGTTGACAATGGATGTCTTATATTGTGATTGTTGGTAAAATCGTGACATTTTCAGAACCAAAACTCTGAGACAAACACATGGACGTTGACGATGTTATGGCCAGAGTCGCCCTGAGTTATCAGGTTGCGCATAGATAGCTTGAGTACTGTCATCGCTGGACCAATCAGAGGCTTCACCTGGCGAACAATACCTGGAAAAGACAAAGATGAATGAGAAAAAGTAGTATGGCTAAATGTGTAGATCCGTGCTAAGCAAGACTACTTGTTGTATCATGACATGTCTCAATAATCTCAATAAACAAAAAAATAATTATTTTGTTCAGAAGCATGAGAGTTGGTTAGCTTAAGGAGCTACAATCAGTCAGAATAATTTTCCTCAAAGAAACTGTTGTCATTGTGGAGTCTTTTTGTCATTATTTATGTAGTTCTGTGTGTTTTAAATATGGTTTCTTTGTTCACCCTAGTGATATCTAGCTCTGGATAGTTTGGGTTTATAGTGTTGAGGATGAAAGTGTTTGCTCTTACCTCACTACAATTAAGGACAGTTTGTGATTGTATTTGTAATTTACCAGCAAAGGTGAAAAGACAGTAACATGTAGTCACAAGCTAGTCACAGCTTGCTTTAACTAGCCATTCTTCAGTCGTTAATTTCACATGTCTGATAGCTCTGTCAGTCTTGCATATCCTTAAATTATCTGTCTAGACAGGTTGCATAATAGCTTAAAACATATTTTTGAGTTTCAAGCTTATTTTCTTCCAACTTCAATAACTGAATTTGCAGCATACTATGGTTATACACATCTAGAGTCTTAGGACATGAAGTTTAGTCAAAATTGAATTTATAAACTACTAATTTACAAAAACAGTTGTCTCAAGGATGCTTTATATTGTAAGATAAAGACCCTATAATATTATTATAGAGAAAACCCAACAATCAGTCAATCCCCTATGAGCAAGTACTTGGCAAGTGTAGGAAGGAGGAACTCCCTTTTAACAGGAAGGGACATGTGGTGGAACCATTATCAAGGAGGGCCAGCCATCTGTCATGACTTGTTCAGGGGTGAGGGTAGAACCTAAAAGTTGAGGGAAGTCCCTTAGCAGACTAAACCTTTAAGTTTCTAACCCATAGGTTTTTATCAAAAGTCAAAGTCTTAAACCTAATTTAAAAGTACAGTTAACTCTGCTCACTCACGACTGTGCAGCAATGCACAATTCGAACCACATCATCAAGTTCGCCAATGACACGACTGTGGTGGGTCTCATCAGCAAGAACAACAAGTGAGAATACAGAGAGGAGGTGCAACAGCTAATGGGCTGGTGAAGAGTTGTCAAGAGCACCAAATTCCTTGGTGTCCACCTGGGGGAGAACCTCTCCTGGCCCCTCAATACCAGCACCAATTTTTGCACATTGCATCTTATGTACTCCGGTGCTTATTGTCTGTTATATGTCATATGTAGCACCATGGTTGGAGGAACGTTATCTCATTTCACTGTGTACTGTACCACTGCACGTGGTTGGAATGACAATAAAGCCACTTGACTTGACTTGTGTCTTTCCCAAATGCAAACTGGGAGCTGGTTCCATGGGACACAGGGCGAACAGTTGAAAACTGCCTCCCATTCTACTCTTGGAAAGTCTAGGAAACATTAGTAAGCCAGCAGCCTGAAATTGAAGTGGTCTATTGGGATAGTATAATACTATGAGGTCTTTAAGGTAGGATCATTCAGGACTTTATATGTAAGAAAAAGGATTTAACAGTAAGTCAGTGAAGAGAAGCTAATATGTGAGATGTATAATCTTTCCTTCTAGTTCCACTTAGTGCTCTCACTGGAGTACTTTGGATCAACTGCAAGCTTTTCGGGGCACTTTAAAATATCCTGATGATAAGGAATTACAATACTCCTGCCTTGAAAGAGTAGTATTACAGCAGGATTTTCCAAATTCTAGCAAAATTGTGTAGATGAAAGAAGGCAGACCTAGATATTTGATTAATGTGTCATATCCTATACAAAAATGACTCCAAGATTCCTCACAGTAGTATAAAACTTTGTTAATTTGTCTGGATTTATAACTTTAAAACAATACAGGTTTTTTATGTTTTTTAAAGGGACATGTACACAGGGAGCAATTCTGTGGTTCCCTGGTTATATAACCCTCTAATGTATAAGTCAATCAACTGTCATGTGTTAATCAATGATATTAGTTGCTCTCACAGGTAGTGGGTTCAACTCCTTCCCTTCAAGTTGAGAAAGTTTTAATTCAGGACCCACTCAGTTTGCATTGTCAGTTGTTAATTTTTTGTTGGGACTCGCAGTCAGAGAATATCATTAAGTATCTACAATCTGGAACCCCATCACTGCAAATCACTTCCTGTGTGATTAAGACATGTCTGTGGTTTAAATAATTGATTTGTGCCGTTTGGCTTCATTAACAAAGATGACTACCATTTGAACGACACAAACTTTGTAGTATTTTTTTTATATCTGCTAAAGATTTTATGTATTAAATGAAAACTATTGGACCCAGCACAGAACCTTGTGGAACTCCATGACTAGATTTCATTTGTGAAGAAGACTTCTTGTTTATACAAAAAAAATGGGAATCTATCGGATAAATATAATTCAAACCAGCCAGTGCATTTTCTTTAATACTAATGGTGTACACTATTCCCTGTAGTAAAATGTAGTAAAAGGTTTCTGCCCACAGTCCAGTGTGCTAGATTGTTAACTTCTACGTCTTGGGTATACCTTATGTTTTTCCATCCACTGACTGAGATCTATTGATCCATCCACAAAAAAGAGATGAATCAATAGATGTTTCTTCAGTAGGAAATATTTAACTGTTCATTAAACAGGCTTTTGAGCAACAGATTTGGGAGTTTTTTAGCTCCTATTCTTCACTGTCTGTGCAATCAGGCCTGTCAACTCAAAACAAAAAGTCAAACTGAATATGCAGAGATTTTATGTTCTCTCCCTCCTTTTCTCTCACAATGCAACAATTAATAAATTACATATATAAAGTGTATATGTGACTTGTTTTCTGTCTTGAGATTTTGGCCTAGATATTGACCAGCAAACCTATTAAAAACAGAGCATGTTAACTACCAGACACCGTGATGGTAATAGATGCTACTATAGAAACAAATATGTATAGTTAAAGATCACTATAGCAAAGGAAAAGTTCTGAATAACAAAGTAAAATGAGGCACAGTTCAAACCACCGCACGCAAAGCTAACATATCACAACTCTATCAAAACTATGTCATTGAGAATAGAGTGGAGGCTGGAAGTTGGGTCGATCTTTAAGGAACAGTGAAGTAGTCGTCAATGAATATTGAATAGTATTTATTGCTACTTTTTTGGCATCAGCTGATCAATTTAGATGAGTTTCAAATAACCTGTGCTGTTAATGAGCCAAAGGTCTGCCAATGAACAAGCCCATAAACAGAAGACACAGTGATATCATGGTAAAACAGATGGAAGAATAAACATACTGCAACAGAGCATTACTGAATCCCCATGGAATTCATTGGGTGCTCTTTTTAAGTGAACATGCGATTAGAGGGGGAAAAAATGCCAGTGTTTACACAGGCTGTCAACAGACTTTTCTCTGCAGAGGGCTGGGGACATTTCAGCTCTGGCCTGTTTGAACAGCTATCGCTGGTATAGTCAGGCAGCACAATCACCACACTGTCCTCCTATCACACCTTCAACCACCCTCTTTCTTTTTCCCCATTTACTTCTGCTTCTCATACTCATCTGAGTCAGTAACATGTTAAAGCCTTTAGTAGGATGACTCAAGAGTTTAACTCAGCATGGATCAAAATGACAGATCACTGCCTAGATCACTATGAATTATGAGGCTCTTTCCTGTGGTACTTGTAAAAAAAAAAAAAAGGTAGTAAAATCCATTTGGTTGTCATTCACTACAGGGCAAATGATGATCCATTATGAGCCATACACCGGGTCCTGTGGGACACTGGCATTGTATGATGGCCCCCCACTCACATATTTGCCTTTTTTTCCCTCCCTTCTCTTCCCTTCCTGAGGGGGGCTAGCGTTTGTGGCACCATCACTGTGGCCCACAAGGCTAAATGAGTCCCATGTGTTTGATGGAGGGGAGCAGTTGCAGTCACGCGATACAGCCATGGAGGCATTTCTCCAGGAATCGATCTTTAACTCTGGGAGGGGCAAGCTATAGGAACTTAGACTGGCGTCTCTCCTTCTCTCCGTCACTTTATTTTGCTCTCTTGTCCTTCTCCGAGCCAGGACTGTGGGCACACAACAGATTCCAGCAGATTCTGGTGATAAGCACTTGGAGAAGTGTGGAATGGGGCCCACTTCTACCAGGGTTGCCCCCTTGTTTTGGTGTTTTGGGATTCTGTTGCGTAGTGACACTAAAGGGGCCCGGGTCTGAGATTTTATTGTTTCCAAACCATTAGCGTTGTCAGAGAGAACTAACCTTTTCTTAAACCTAACAACAGCTGCAATATTAAGAAAATAACTGACATGGAAAAAGAGATTGGATTTTGAGTCGGAAAATTATTTTCAGACATAAGCCATCTGAGATGGCATGCAACGCCAGTGCAAAGGTTCATTCTTTGCTCATTTGCTTAAATCAAATGAGATCTGATCAAAAGCTTCCGTCCTGGGATGAGCAATCATGCAATGAAGATGAGTAGGTTGTTATGAGCACAATATGGACCACCGCAAGGACAGATGGGTTTAAGTCCACATTAAGGGCATTTTTAAAAAATGTTATTATTGCATTAATTGTGGCCTATATCTAATTATGGCTAAACACTTATAATCAGGGCCAGCTGAGGTTAAGTTTTCCATTAAAACTCCAGAGGATGGTTTCCGTGAAAAGTAAAACAAAAAAAATCTTACCACATGAATAAATAACAAAAACACAGAGACTAAACTAAAATTTACTTAGGGCATCTAAACAAGGCTATGTGGTATGTGTGTCGGCCCCATTAGAGTTTTGTAAATTTGTTTGTGGTCTAATTAGCACATGCAGAGTGCAAAAGTGTGTTGTCCGGAAAGGAATTTTTGCAATGGCTCGTCCAAATCCTTCAGTTTTCTCAGAGCATTTGAAAAGAAACATGAACCGTGGTTCAGGGTTCCTCACTTCAGATTTTGGAATTTTTTTAAATCCTATATATGTTCATCTATATAAGATGTGCCACAATTATCTTGCACACCTCATGTGAACTTTTTTTTGTGAACCTTGAGGACAAGAAAGGGTCATTATGTCATTATACTGTGCACGAAGTAGCGTGATACCATAGTCATTTTACATGACCTCTCGGAAGCCTCTGCGAAATCCCAACATGATGACTTTGTGTTTCCGTGAGCTTCCCATCAAAAGCACAGTGGTATCCTCAGTGAAGGCAAAGCATCAGCTAACAGCTGGGCCTCAACGCACTCACAGCGAACCTGAGGTGAAACCACAACCACATACGCATCTTTAACATTTCTTCCAAGCTATAAGGCAAAAGGCCAACATCCACATAACAGGTTGACTTTGATTTGCTGCAATGCCACCTGAGATTCATATAAATAAATACGGTAAGGTTTTCAAACCTCTACAGCTGACAGCATGGCCTGTGACTGGGTTGCAAAGTTGCAATGTAATGCCGGAAAAGTTTGTGGTGTCTTTCCAATTCACTGAAGTATCTGCCGCAGGGTGCAAAGGTGACCCCACTGGTTTTTAACAGCCACCATCACACTAAACCCTAACAGCTGTACAGTTTGTCCACTCTCCAGAAGCATCCCACCACACAATAAAGTAGCCTCTCATGAAGAAAACAGTCCTAAATAAACACATAGTAGTAGCAGAGACGCTGCCCCCAAAACAAAGTGAAGCAAAGGAGGCATTTGTCATCCTTCATGGCCACGAGGTCTGCAATATTGAAGGGTTACATGTAAACAGTACAATTTCGGGGTTTTCTGGTTTCTACAACTCAGCAAGGAAGTGTATGACAAAATCCAAAATGAACGGGTTTAACACCAGAGACAAATGAAAAGTATGCATTGGCTTCACCGCAGTATTGTATAATGACATGCTGGTTGTGGCGCTATGCATGCTCACTGCAGTGAAACCCCTGGAGAGCATCCAGGTGCTGTACAAAGTTCCAGTATACAAAGAGGGTACTGGAGGACATTCTTGAGCACCCTCACTGTAGTAACTGTGAGATCATCCGGATCTCTCACTGATGTACCAAGTGCATCTCTTACTGATTCACAGCTGCTGGCATTTGTATAAACAGAGCAAAGAGTGGTTTCTTTTTCAATAACTCTTTTTTACTGCCTGAAAGGTTTTCTCCATAAAAACTCGAAGGCAAGCCAAAGAAATTGCTAACTAGCTCCCTTGTTACCCCATTAGTAAAACAAGCAATTTCAGTTTTGATAACCCTTCAGTTTGGCTGAAATATAATACATTCAAATGGCCCGGCGCGGCAGGATAATCAACTGTACGAAGACAGCGTACAGACCCCTCAGGGTCTGACTTTGTATTTATCTTCTGACTGGTGCACTGATGGCCACTGAGGTCAGGCTGTCTAAACACAACTCTGACCACTCCAAAGAGGGAGTGGGACCCATGTATACCCCATCCATGTCTGTGTGGCTTGGTATTTTAAGGCCAATTAACAGTGATTCACTGTTGGACAGTGGCACGCATGGGCTGTGACATCACTGAAGTGGCCTTAGGGAACTGGTTGGTTCTTTTCTTGGACTTTCTGTTTTAGCAGTTGTGGGCCAGAGCAGCTGAGATGACATAACATGCACCATTATCTTTACCACAACCTTTGCACTACATTACAACTGACCTTTCAAAGCAAAAAACCATAGCTCAGGGGCATAAAATAGACTTGAATGTAGACTAAATGGATAAAAGCGTATGTGAGGAAAAACTGCCCTGTTTGCATTTTAAATCATTGCACTTTAATATGCATTAGAACTGAAGTATACAGCGTGTTCGTGAGCTTTTAGCGCACTTTGCTATCTATCTGGGCAAGTCACATCATGAGCGTGGATTAAAAACAGGCATTAATTTTAGGAATCCAGTGGTTAACTAAACACAGTTGGTTTTTCTTAAAAACACAGTGCTTGAAAGCAAAGAGTAATGATGAGTGTAAATTAAATGGATCACCAAAGCAGGGGAGATAAGTGTATCATGATGAATTATTGCGACAGTTTTATTGCGAGCAATGTGTACTATATGTGTTCACACCAGTGTCTTGGTAACTTGACTTACTGACTGGGTACGCAGAATGTCTCTGCGAGCTTGACATTGCTGCATTGCTATCTCTTCATCAGTACATTTGAATGCGGTGGACCACCCGAGCGGAGCGCCGTGTGTTTGATTGTGGGATTACTGTGTGGAGGAGAACGTGTTTTGATTAGCCATACTGTAATCTCCCGACAGGGATTCCTCGTGGGCTTGGCGCACTCTGGTGGGCCGGTCGCTGCCGTGTAAAGATCCAGCCAAATAACAGCCTCGCTCGAAGCAGAGCGGCGTGTTGTCTGCTTATCTCCACAGCTGTCCTCAGCTTCTCACCGGCAACAGCCACAAGCCAGAGCTGCAGGCTTCACTGGCTCAGAGGCGGTCATGTCTCACACAGAAGGTTCACATTCCAGCAGTCACTGTGGACGGCAGCATCGAAGACCACGACTACCTGCACAGAGGCACTTTGTCCATGGCTACCTCACTTGCTGCCAACATCGTGCCAATGGGAGTGCGAAAGATATTTATCTCTGGACATCATATAAACCACTAAGGCATATTTCCAGCTGCCTTTCAAACTGGAATGGAATTTAGCCCCAGTGTCTCAAACTCACAGATTCTCTACATCATGGCTGTGATTCATAAACAAAGTCATTACGTAATCTGTTGCCATCCAGCAAGATAAACATCAATACTACACAATAAAATCTATTATTCCAACTTAAAGGGAGAAGAAATGCAGACAGCAATGATTAATGGCACATTAAAATCCTTCCATGACAAATAATTACTCATGAAGAGGAGTCATTTGAACAAATCCAAGGCATGACTAAATGTGTGGTGACTGGTTCATTCAATGGTTGGCTACTGATTGTGTTGTACATTGGATTTACACACAGGAATCCTGGTCAGGGGTTTGGCTATGTCAACTGAAAGTGGAGATTGCATAGCATAAGAGCTGTGGCTGAATGTATAGTTACTTATAGTTAAAGCGGTCACATGAAGAAAAGCCTTCTCAGTAACAGTTAAAGTCAAAAGAACGCTTCCATGCTCTCTGAGCTGGCCTTGATACGTGGTGATAGAAAAAGCATGACCATTCTTGGATGATTTTTCACTGGTAGACAATCAAACAAGGGAACTACCAGCATTTTATTAACACCTCAAACCACGCTCGTGCTTCCAGCTGAAGCCACCGAGCCAGTGTTTTTAAAAGCAGGATTCATCTACCCTCCCGCTGACTGCCAGTGTCAATCACCCCGTCATCAACCCGACTCAAACAACCTGCCCCTAATCAAAATCAATGACTGCTTCCAACACTTTTTGATGGGTGACAAATAAAACACTTTGGAGAATCTGGTGTTTGTCTACCTGAAGAGATGTTTTTTTGTGTGGTCGCTGTCGCGCTACTGCTGTGGTCATCCTGGGAATCTGTCCACGTCTGATTGGTTGTGATTATGTTTTCCAAGTGCTGAAGGATGTCTTTGTTTGCACAGATGCATCAGGGTTGTTATCCAGATGTGACAGAGCTGTTGAAGCCAGTGATGGATGACCGGGAACTATGAAAGAGCGGTGTGGTTCTTACATTGTGGTGTGTTCTCAGCCAGTGCTGTACATGTGCGTGTTTGTGCTTGCGCGTGTATGCGTCCGTGCATATGTCTACAGCTACACCGCATGCATGTGCACGCGTTTAAAGTTGATGGGTTTTAAAATAGGGAGTGAAAGGGAAAAGAGCAGCAGCCAATCAGACCTTTTTAAGAATCACTTTTTTTCGAGTTAGCAACAGATTCTGTGGACTGCTAATTGCCTCTTTTGTCCCGTTCAATAACACAAAAAGTGGCCAAAAATAATGACCGAAGTCAGTTTGAGTTCACACACTTGTTCATTAGTGGAGCCTCAATGTCTGCTACTCTTCACATCCCACCAAGCTGTAATACCACTGTTGGAGACACACTGGAGATACTGGAAACTAAGCTTCCTTAAGTGACACGTCAGCTAGCCTCACAATGGTTATGCAACAGCTGCATCTGCGAGCCAAAGCACCAGCAGCACAACCCACTAAATAAAACCAAGAGGGCCTTCATCACACCATGGACGCCACACTTCACAGCAAGTAGTCAGTGACCAAAGGCTCCAGTGCGCAGGGCCTCAATTTGGATACGTGATGAGCAACTGGTGCTAACATGCAAGAGCTGCATCCAATAAGCATCCAATGGGTTTGGGAGAGAAGTGGCTCCTCACAAACAGGCCTTTCATGTGGTCGTCAGTTTAAGTGCTCTAATGCTCGGCGAGACACTGAGGCCTAGTGCAGGGAAATGGAACAATACATTTAACCACATGAAGCACAGTGCCCAGGATTACTTCTGCACATATTTTCTCTCTCCCGGCCTCTTTGACCGAACTGCAGTCTCTCGCTTTGTCTTTCTCTCCATACGCTTTTGCTCTCTTTGCTCTCCCTCGCACAAACACACGCTGCCCCTGCAAATGAGCACCGCTATAAACAGGGAATTTCTCCTAAACCCTCTTTATACACATGCACACAGACGTGCACAGTGGATGACACATTACAAAACAGAGCTTATCGTTCATGTAGAATTACACCGTTGTGCATTCCAAGAAAAATACACCACTCGCAAGACAGTGCAATATAATTATAATTGGTTTTACAGGAATTTATGTGAATTATTGCTGGTGATAAACTGTTTTTTTTTTCTCTCCCATGTCTTTGGGTGTATTTGATAAGTACACATCTGTTTCTGCAAGTGCATGAAAGAAGAACACTTGCGTGCTCGCACCAGTCTGGCCTTAACCAGTGACAGCCACACACTCTCTCCTCCTCCTTCCCTCCCTTTAATTCTGTAAAGACAGATGTGCATACTGACAAGCCATCCCTTCATCCATCACTCGGAGAAGAAGAACATGGAGAAAAGGAAGAAACTATACTTCCTCTACCAACCCTGCCTGCATCTCAACACACCACCTAAACAAAAACACCTAAGCAGGTCCAACAATGTGTCATCTCAGGGCTGAGAACGCCCTCATCCTCCCTCAGCCAAGGCTCAGTTCTGCTCCTCTACAGACACCACCAGTAGCCTTGGGTCACCACCACACTAAAGTATACCAATGGCTTCTACCCAAACATGTGTTGTCGTTACACACCGCTGGAGATGGTATCTGTTGCTCCTACTTGAAACTGTGCAAATCCTTTTTTTTGTGCATAGTGGCAGCTACTGACCAGGTAGTTATGATGAATTGCCTGTCAACAGCAATTAATCATGCACACATGCATACGAACACACAAATGTAGATTTATGCCCTCTATTCTTGCACGTTCAGGCCACCATAACTTATTGTGGAAAATAATGATCTTTGGGATAAGCATAGCCATGGATAAGTGAATTAAATGGTACTTTGCTTAACCACAAGACTGTGAAAACCGATGCCAAATATTTGGTCAGGCAGAAACAGGCCTTTGTCTGTCTCAGAGAGCCACTCAGAGGACAGCTCGCCGAGCACAGAGACACGAGGAGCCCCCGTGAAGACGATGACAGCTACATGATGCCACCACGCTGCAAAGACCATAACAAGCTGCGTCAGATGTACTTATGTCAATACATTCATCGCAGATATATTTTTGTGCTGTTTTGTTCTTGCACTTTTTAAATGCACACATGTGCGTTTGATTTGTTGTAAAATAGATATATATATTTCAAAATGAGATGAGGTCAGAAAAACCACCTCCTTTGTCAAAAAGAAAATGCAATTTCCAGTCACATAGACCATCGGGTGGTATGTGTTACACGTTAAAGTCACTCTTGTCTGAATGTGCTATTGGTTCACCCAGACAAGCAAAAAATACCCTGTACTCACCCACATAGAGCCCATTCTCCACTCTCTTGATGATGTCGAAGGCATTGTCCACGTTGCCCTCCAGGATGTCAAACTTGACATCGTAACTCCCGAAGTTATAGGACCCGTAGGCTGGCACTGTTGTTCTCAGGAAGACGATCTCTGATGAATTATTTAGGGAGAAGAAGTTAAGACAGTGGGATTGCTGTGCAAAGCCGGTCCCAATTGTTGTTTTTTCTGAATTTTATTTTTTTTAAAGAAATACAATAAAGTGTGTGATGACAGTGCTTGTGTTCGTGATAGTCAGAGAAACCTTAAGGATTTTTAGCACTAGTACTTTACACTCCAATTCAGGACATATGAGGAATGACAAGAAGCGACACTGAGAACGGTTGTGTCTGAAACACACACTGCATGACAGCCAAAAGATGCTTATCAGCTGTCGCAACCTGCAAATGATTACAGTTGTTACATATGTGGCAGCAGTTCTCTGGGGACAGCCAGCTAAAATTGTCTTCCACTGAGGACTTCATGGAAAAGCTCATTTGGGTGTCAGAGGTAGCCGTACAGATTCTGACAACTGTACAGAAAGCAGTTGATGGGAGCTCAGAGATTAAAGCAGATAAAATTAAGCTAACAATAATAATAATAATAATAATAATAATAATAATAATAATAATAATAATAATAATAATAATAATAATAATAATAATAATAATAATAATAATAATAATAATAATGACACTGAAAAAAAAAGTCTTTAGATTTGGAAAGAAAGATAAACATTTTTTAAACTTGGTGATGCTAAAGGAATTCTTCCAGTCCAGAAAAAATTTTACAGTCATGGTAAAAAGAAAACGCACCTTCTGACAGTTTAGTGTATCAAGACATAATATTAATTTTTTTTAAATCATCTGGTTTAGAATAGGTGTTAAAATTATTCAAGTACAACCTGATATGAACAAAAACACCTGACATATTAATCATTATATTCCATAAAAATTAATCCAAAATGCAGAAGCAGTGAAAAACTAAGGAATTAAGAGGGTATACGTGTATTGTATGTGCTGTTGTTCATCTGAGGTTGGATTGAAAGACCTGCTAAGGTCTTTTTTTATTATTATTATGACCGAGGCAACTGTATATCTGTGTGACATATATGAAACAGGAGAGGAGGAGGAAATGAAAGTCAGTAGAAGTAGAGTACATGTGTGTGAATGAGAGGGAGACAGGTGTAAAAGGGAACAGGCAAGGAGTGGAGATAGTGAAGGTAGATTTTAGGTGGAGTTTAAATGCCAATGCACAGTCCAACCCAATGCACAGTGCAGATGAGAGATGAAGAGAAGAGGGAAGGCATGGTGGAGACAAGTGTCAGGGGTCATTTTGTGACAGAAGAATAGCAGCAAAGATGAAACGAATGGTTTACAAAATGATGTATATTTTGGTGATGGCGACTTTAACAAAAAGACAGGAGGCCAAACTGGAGGTGGCAGAGCTGTAAATGCTAATGCGTTGGTAATGAGCAGGGAGGACAGAATTAGAAATGAGTACATTAGAGAGACAGCTCGGGTTGAGCAGTTTGGAGACAGTTAAGAGGTTTGGACACATGCTGAATGAAAATAATAAGAAGATATGTATATAAAACAGCAGCCAACCGCTTAGCTTCAGAGACCACAAGATGTAGCGGCAGATTGAAAACCTTTTTCTTTAAATAGAAAAAAACCCTCTTGTGTTTAGTGCTTTATTTACTGGATTATGTACGTTTTGTGTGACTATTCAAAGAAAAAAAAAAGCTGTGCACCTTGTCGTGTACCTACCCTCAGGCCTTGGTAGTTCTCTGAAAGTAGGCAGGGAAATGAAGGTGTGTGACACTGAGTGTGTGGGGTCCAGAACGCAGGCGATGTTATTGGGCTGACAGGACTTTATACAGCGAACAACTTCAGACCGTTCAAGCCTCGCCGCTCTGAAGAAGTGAACAAACATACTTACCCACCAAAAACAAAACAAAAAACAATTGGAAAAGAAAACACGCACAGCCTCTGACCTTTTAGGTTCTGCTTGCTTAAATGTAACCACCTTAGAACAAATCAGGGCAGCGCGATGCTGTTGCACAAACACTATTTGAATGAGGCAGAAGGGGCACTGAATGTAGCGCTCGGCACAAGAAAACAATCAAATTCTTCAAATTCTATGTGGTTTGGAAGAATAATAAACCAACAATGGCTAAGGCTCATGCCGCAGTCAAACTTTGTAGCTTGTGGAGACTTGTGCTGTCATTGATGCCTTTCTGATGCACTATTTCAAGCTGTGTGGGAAATGAATTACTACATTCAGAGAATGATCCACAACCTGCTCAGGAAAATATTTGGATTTACAGAGCATCCCCGGCTTCACATCAGATAATCTCTTGAGGAGGATTTATGGGGAAAGGGAGTGTTCTAAAAGACTCCTAAATTGTAAGCCACATGACTAGACAACTCCCCAGCCTCTCCCCAGGGCAGCTCTCATCCTATTATTTAGGGCTTTGTTTATTCCACAGACTAATCAGTGACAGGTCGGAGGGATTGGAGTGCCTCTACTGGCTCCTAAAGCTAACGCCACCTGAAACATCACTATTAACTACCTGTCTGCTACATAAGACAGCTTTTTTAGAGAGGTTTCTAAGGCATTAGCAACCCCATAAATCACGAGTTTGAAAACTTGTGATCATTTGGGAACTTTTGGAACAAAATAAAAGCCTTGATTATGACATTCAAGATGTTAAACTCAAGCTGAGCCTTGCTTGAGTTTAACAAAGGAGGCAAGTCAGCACACAGTTACACTGGGTTATGAAAACATCCATGTTGTCATGTATAAGTCCAGTTAATGTGCATGGCAGCCATATAGCCACACTGTGAGTCATGCCCGTGGATCTCTGGCGCTCCTCGGGGGACCTATCTGCTGCAGCTCAAAGCTCAAGCCCAAGCTTGGGTTGCAGGGCTCCTTTCATGAAGAGCGAGGAGAGAAGCCCCTGACAAAAAGTCAAGCCACCACTGGGTAGGGGCTTGTAATTAGCAATTAGCGGCGGGTCCAGGTTTTGCTCTGCTCTGGGCCAAACCCACAAAATGTTCTCCTAGTTTATAATACCACGGCCTGAGCTGCAGAAAGACCCAAGTGGGGCTCTAGAGGATGAGGTGAAAGCTGTTGGGGTAGAGAGTAAATTTATGAGAAGATAATGACCTAGAGTGAACTGCCCCCCTCTCCCCCAACCCTAACCCTTTTACACTCAGATGGGCTCTTCAAAGCAGAGGCATCAGTTCAAGGTAATTACAGTTCAGTGTAAAAACAAAAAAAGCTTCTACGTGTTCATTTGTGAATATGTGTGCATTTATGTCATGCACACACACTTGGACACACATGAACATATGCGCGCCTTCTCCATGTCCCCATGCCTCACGTGGCCCAGCCCAGGAGAAAAAACCCCAATATTCTCAGACCAGAAAGAAAAACAGACTTTTTTGGATGAAAGTCTTCTGGTCAAGTGTAGGGCCTTTTATTTTTTTGGTAATTATTATTTATAGTCAGCACATTGATAACGCCCCAACACAAACACTGCAGGGCATCATTCATTTTGTGCGCGGTGATGTTGCTGTACCGCAAATTGTTCAGACCACCGGCCAGAGCCCAGAGCCCCATAACTCAATGTCAAAAGGGGAGGAAAAAACTCCTGTACGCCACTAGACTCTTATTTTAAGGCTATCCCCAACAGGGACCAAGTGCATCCTTACTAGCCCAAACGTTCGGGACAGGAGGAACCTGAGAAATCTGCATTTACAGTTATTAAAAGCCACAGCCCCTCAGGCAGCACCCTCACAGCATGTCAAGCTATTTATAATCTCCGCTGGTGCACATTTCCCCTCTCCTTCCCACTGCATCTCTTCTCATGTCACTTACTCAGCCTTCATTTGGAATTGTCTGTCTGTGTTGGGGTTTGCACCCGCAGTATGCAGTGGAAATCTGTGCAACGGGAGCTAAAGAGATGTGCACGAAAAATCACTGGTAATGGTAAGTGACATTTGGGAAGCAGGAGTAACAATGCAAAGTCTGGTGTCAGTCTGGCTTACTGGAATTTGAAGGAATGGAGTCACTCTAAGTACTTTATATATTACGTGTAGTTAGTGACTGAAGGTTTTGCTGTTTGCGATTTTAACAGTTTTTTTTAAGCAAATGTTAAAGACAAAAATACAGCCTGGTTTAATGGCATCTAATAACATTAATAAATGCTGTTTAGCACTAAATGTTTAAAATACTAAAACACTTTCTTGTAATTGAAGGACATCTTTTTTTAATGACAAAACAGAATATACGCAATGTCCTGAAACTACTGGAATAATAGTAATATGAAACTTTGTGAGGGGAAATCTTCATGCCTCCATCTGTGACTTAGCCTCACATTCCAACTGCTCCCTTTGCTGTATTTGATTAAACCCCACAAAGCACCATTATCAAACACTGGTTTTAACTTGAACATGTGTTATTTCTATTGCAGTTTTAATAGAAAACTGTTCATCCAGCACATAAACCATAAAATACTGCAAAATGTCAGACTTTATCATGCAACCATCATCAAATTACACTCAGTTGTCGGCAGACTTGGGTTGTTACCATTTTGAGAGTTACACTGACCTAGAACGCCACCTACAGTGGCTTCTTTGACAATGCCTCATCTAAAAGATGCATTCAGTTGGTCCTAATATAAACTCCTGAATAATAATCCATATGTTTTTTTGTTTAAAACAAAAGCTTTATTGTGTATAATGCTATACAACTACAAATTGTGATTGTTTTTCTTCTGATTAATGTATTTTACAGTGTCATTAAAAATAATGTGCCATGTTTAATGTGCATTTATTAGGAGACAGAGTAGTATTTGAGTTCATTCATTTAAAAAACTGTAGTAGAAAAAAGCCTCAATAGCAGACAAGATAAAGGGGACAGCGGCACCATAGTTTTGGACCAGCAGTAGCCCTGAAAGGCCTGCACTTGCCAGAAACTCATGGAAATTAGAATTATATTTTTACCTGTACATGCTCTAACTATACTTAACTTGTGTAATCATTAATATATAGCAGGCTATATTGCATCACCGTGCTTTACTCTTGCATGCATTTTGCAATTTTTCTGATTTCTTAGTGGGATTAAGTTAATATGCCACATCCATTTTAAGGGGGTAACAACTTGTGCAAACCTATGAATCCCTTTTGTTTATTCTAGTTGGGGATTATAAGGTACTCTGGGCTCTTCTTGTGTAACAAACACCAGCACTTTAGCCAGGTATGTAGTGATTGTGCCATAGCGGCGCAGCCTCAGTTCCAGAGACAGCTCAAAGTCCTCCGGCTTGTTGATGAGCTTTGCCACTGACATCACACCACCAGTGGGCATCTGCTCAGTTCTGAAGAAGCCGCCCTCGTTGCCAGCTGTGATAGCAGTCTGGATGTCATCGCCAGGCACGGTGTGGGAGGGGCCCATGCGGAAGATGGTGGTGAAGATGGGGATGTTGGTGGGGAAGGTGAGGTAGTAGTAGGTTATTCTCAGGGGCATGGTCAGGCACTGGACAGACTCATTGCAAAGCAAGCGTTCACATCGACTGCAAAAGAAAAAAAGAGATCGGAGGCAGGACGGGACAAGACGGAACAAAACGGGCAAAGAGAGAAAGAGAAAGGGAGATCAGGTGAAAATTTCATTTGCCGTGCATGGCATGCAGAGAAAGGAATTATCACTTTCAGTTATAGTGCCCTCTTTAGGATCATGCAAAACGTTCTGTCACTGGGTGCCTCCAAACAAGGGTGTGGGTGTACACATTCTCATCGTCATGTGCGCCAAAATTACACTGAAAAACGCCCATATGCATGTCATCACTTGGAAACAGCAAAACATGCTACAGCCAGATTCATACTGAAATCATTCCAGCATTGAGCATACTGGACATGCAGGGGCTCTGATCCATATACAAACCAGGAGTGCTTTAAAAAGCCTGATATTACGGTATGTAAACTTAAAGCTCTTTAGATGGTGACTGTTTCAAAGTTAACTATATGGAGCACAGACCGTGCTCTTTGAGTGTTGCATGAAACTATGTAACAAAACAGAAAATGTCCTGGTAATTTTCTGCCTTTTTTTTTTAATGGTGATGGTCCATAAATAGTAATTGATAAATGCTAAATGCTAAAATTAAATATGTGGTTAAAAAAATACACGAAAAAAATGTGAAATTTACTGTATTTTTACGAATTTGTTTTAATGTGTAATAAGGGTAAACTTATTTAATTCTGTCGTAACACAGAGAGCACAATCATAGTTATGCCTGTTCATAAACATGTCCCTGCTCAGCAAATAATCTGCACCAGGGACACAAATACTCACGTCTCTCCGACCCGTCTGTAATTGTTCGGACACTCGAAAGACAGGCATCTGAATCCTCCCTGTACATTGAAGCAGCTTTGATTCTCTGTGCACGTATGGCTTCCTGTCACACATTCATCAATATCTGAAAGACAAAAAGGGTTTTAAAAGTCACTAACATGATTTTTTTCAAAAGCTGGGGAAAAAGGGTCTCCAACAAACGCCACATGACTGCAACATGACATTAAAAAGAGCTCACCCTGGCAGCTGCGCCCGTTTACCGCCAAGGTGTAGCCATTGACGGGGCAGGAACAGTGGAAACTGCCAGGCGTGTTGTGACAGCGGTAGGAGCAAATGTGACCTCCGGTGGGCAGGGCACATTCATCTATATCTGGAAACGTCAAAGAAAAAGGTGAATTTGTAACACATTCATTTTATTTATATACACATAATAAGGGTGGCCAACCACCATTAATGTCTGATCCATATGTGCCACACATTAGCGTTCTCACATACGTCTCTGTCAGGTTCTGTCTAGAAAAATTCAAGGCTGATTTGCATGTTTCAATGTTCCTATTTGTGGAAATTCGGCTAATACCCCCCAACTCGTCACAGCAGACGGCCGCCCCGGGTTCTGGCAGATATTTCTTCCTGTTAAAAGGGAGTTTTTCCTGCTCAACATCGCCAAGTGCTTGCTAATAGGAGGTCATCTGATTATAAGGGTTTTTTCTGTTTTGTACTGCTATCTTTCTTTTATTGTAGGGTCTTTACCTTACAATGTGCCTCGAGGTTGTGATTTGGTGATATACAATAAAATGTCAACTGAATTAAACTGAGTATCAGTTGCAGTTCACATGCTTCAACTTTACCTTCACAAGTAGTGCCATCTAGGTCACTGAGCTGGTAGCCACGGCGGCAGTAACACTGGTAGGAACCGTACACATTGGCGCACTCTTGACTACACGGGGTGCTCTCACACTCGTTCAAATCTGCACAGAGAAAGTATCGAAGTTAGCATCAAAATGTATGCGTGCATGTGTCTGTAATGCAATATTTACCTATTTATGGATAAAGAACAAGTAACTATGAAAGCTGCCTAAAAAATATGACTCCTAGATTGATGACTGGTAAAATGCTACATAGGCTGAAGATATACAGCAACATATTTCTGAAGTTAGACTTGATTACATGTTGGCGTTCATTTTGGCATAAGCTGGAGAACTATGACAACACTAGAGACAAATATGGAAAAATATTACCATCTTCTCTCAGCTGTAGCTTTAATCAAAACCAAAAGTGTACCCCAGTGTACACAGGGGTATATCTGTTATCTCTTTGTTGGTCTTGTTCCATAATAATGTTGGTCCAGGATCAACATTGCAACTTAATGCTTCCCTGATCCTGGACCAGTATTATTATGATATAGGAAAAACATTAACACTGGGAAGTCAGATCATGCAGGATTTCTATTGTGTAAGTCAGAGGGGAGACATGTTATTGACTGTCCCTTATACTATATGGCACCTTTCTTCTTTTAAAAAAAAAGTCTAACATTCAGACCAACACTCCGTCGGATGCATCGGGGGCAAAAACGCATTTAGGAATGCACTGGGAGTAGGAGATTGATCCACAAAGATTCTGATTACCAGATGATCCACAGCCGCCCACATAAACTCTGTCTAGTCAACAGTTTCTAGGCTCTATAAAGTCTCCCAAATTACTTGATTGTCTTACCATCACAATTTCTGCCGTCAGCAGCTAACGCGAAGCCTGTAGTGCAGCTACATTTGTAGGATCCCAAAGTGTTCTCACACTTATGAGCACACAGACGACCAGGGTAATGCCTGCATTCA
Source organism: Neolamprologus brichardi (assembly GCF_056152115.1). Classification (NCBI taxonomy): domain Eukaryota; kingdom Metazoa; phylum Chordata; class Actinopteri; order Cichliformes; family Cichlidae; genus Neolamprologus; species Neolamprologus brichardi. The sequence continues at coordinate 19,524,528 of NC_142110.1, forward strand.
TTGACATCTAAGACAAAAAGTCCAAAACTGACAAAGTAAGAAGCTGAAATTGTGACTTCAATACTTATTTTAACTAGAAATAGTACACACACATACATGCTGTGGGCATTTACATGCTCAGGATACACTTGGATTTAGCTACAAACGTAAGAACGCAAAGCAAAAGAAAAAAAAAACTGTTTACCTTCACAAAGCCGAGTGATGCTATTGAACATGTAGCCAGCTTCACACTCACATCGGTAAGACCCCAACATGTTGAGGCACGCATGACCTCCACAGACGTTTTCAGTGGTCTTACACTCATCGATATCTGTAAGCAGGGGTGCAAGCGACAGAGAACACCATGATATCCACCACAGGCTAGTAAGACACTTTGCATGTAGGTATGATGAGCTCTTCCGTACCAACGCAGCGTGTGCCCTCTTCATTGAGATGGTATCCTCGACCGCAGTTAACCGAGTTCCTCTGGCAGGTGTACGAGCCCACTGTGTTGACACAGATCTGCCCCCTGTTGCATGGACCTGTCTGGCTTACACATTCATTTATATCTGAAAACAGGAGCACAGACAACACAGATGTTACTCTAAATTTTAAAAATGTCATGACGTTCCAAGGTTTCTGTTATATTTTTATCTTATCATGTCTTATATTGTTACATGATCAATTCCCACATGTTTCTTATTTATTCAATGCTTCTTTTTGTGACCCGTTTATCTGTCTTAGTTTCCTTGACTTGTCTTCTTTTTCAGTTCCTATTTTAATTGGATCATTTCTATTCCTTGTGTGTGTCATTCATTTCAGCTGTTTGTCTTCTCGTGTAATGAGGCCCTGATTGCCTCGATTTAACCTGGTCTTGTTTCCTAATTAGTCCTCTGTCTATAATTTGGCTCCTCTCAATCAATGTAATGATGGCAGTGATTAACCTTACACCAGGTAATTTATTGCATGATGAGCTAAAAACATTTTTTTTTAATTTAAGTCAATAAAATAAATAATTGATAAATCAAATTTGACCATAACGATGAGGACAAGTTTGAGTTTAATAGCGAGCCCCAAAAAGACCTAAGTCTAATTACATATCTGGAAATTTAACTGACTTAAGGCTTCAAGAACAGAAGTCTTAATGATGTAAATTTATTAAAGAGCATATGCCAGTCATCATATTGTTAAATATTTTGAAATTTACATTCATATGAGAACATTTTGGGGGAGGAAATTTAAGAATCTCAATATCCTTACAAGTGCTCAAGTAAAGATCATAAATGACAGCAGAGCTCTGTATGGGATGCTTGGCCACAATAAATCTTTTGGTGCTAATGCTTACCAATACAGTTTCCAAGAGCATCCTGGATAAAGCCAGATCCACACTGAACTTTGGGAAGACAACGGAACGACCCCTGGGTGTTTTGGCATTGAAACTGCGGCCCACAGTTATGGATACCGGTCTCACACTCATCAATATCTGGATGAAGACATCACAGAAGAATTGCCTGTCAACACGCTATGAATAGCAGCCAAAAAAATACAGCAGATCAATGTCTCCCTACAAACAGCAGAGACCTTTGCAGTTGTTGCTGTCAGTGAGCTCATATCCTGTTCCACAGCTGACTTCTCTCTGGCAACGGAACGAGCCCTCCGTGTTGATGCAACGCTCTCCTCCCCGACAGTTGCTGGCTCCCACCAAACACTCGTTGATGTCTGCGAAAAAACAGGATAGACAATAAAGGAATACATCACATGTCTCCTGCTGAGGCTCTGTTGTGTTAGTCTTTTCTAGTAGAAAAGTCTTTTCTTTATCATCAAAAACAGTCCTGATATTAAAATATAAGACTGAAATCATTACATATATATAATAATACAAAAGGAGCTTACCCTCACAGCTCTTTCCATCTGGTTTGAGTTTATAGCCTTTGAAACAGGCACAAGTGTCATTCCCCACACAGCGATGAGCACACTTCCCTGAGAGGCACCACAGAAACATTAATATCTGATCCGTGCTTTTTAACGCAAGTGCAGAAACCACAATTGTTAGCTTTTATTATGCTTTACCATTGCACTGATTATTTAACACTGAATCTCCATTTTCAGTTGTCTCGTTCTTGTTAGGCACTGCAAGAGAGAGAGAAAAGCATGCTTATTCGTGCACTCTTAACACCTTATGCATGAAATCTTTTGGCACAACATTGTGTTACTAGTGAACTTCTGACTTTGATGGTCATTAAATTCCTTATTTTATCCAGTCCAAAAGCTCATAATCAGCATGTTGAATCTTACCCATTTCCACATTAATGTTCAGTAGCTGAACCTAAGCTTCTTTATATGAGCTAAGAAAATGAGCATGCAATGACCATAAGCGTCCACTAGGGGGCGGTGTAGTCTTGTGTTTGACACCTGTAGTCCTCCTATTTCTACTTCTAATTATTTTGTTGTCTTGCATAGGTTTTCACTTACTTTAATCCACTTTTCTATGCCCACTCTACTTTAAATTACATATTTTGTTTGTTTTATTTAAAAAAAAAAAACAATAAAAGAAACTGCCTCCTGCAGGATTGCAGTTTTTACCCACGTTCTCTCTGATGCGCTGTGGCTCCTTCCACACAGCAGGCCCGGGACACCAGATTGCACTGATGGCCAACAGATAGGTTTTGGTCACAGGGTAGGCCAAGCTCATGGGCTGTTTTACCCAGAGTACAACAGTCACAGCACATCTATCGAAAACAGCATACAACACAGTATTAGAGAACTTAGCAGCATAGACATGAAAAATTTGCAAATAATTGAAAGAAAACAAAATACAGATCTTTTCAGGATATTGTGTACCAGCAGAGGTAAAACAAAAACGAAGAAGAGCAGACAGAGGGTTGGTATGCTGGTTGGTTAAAGAAGTGAGACAGCCTTTTAAACTGACAGCTGAGAATAAGTTGCTTTAGACAGACAGCCAAGCTCTCAATCAACCAGACAGACAGAAAAAGAGCTTTTTTGAGACGATACGCCAACTGGCAGGCTTCAGACGGGACCAGAAAGGCAGTCAGTCAGTCAGAAAAAGAGAACACAGAGGGAGACAGTGATGAGATGACATCAACCCCCCTCTCCTTAATGCATGCTCAGTCAATCATTATGACAGCCCGGTAATGTCAGTTATGGACAAAAAAGGTGGGGAGTGTGACAGATGGGCATGTTTTGGCAATTTGGTTATGCAGCTGGAATCTGACTGTGTGTGCGGTGGTGCACACGCGCAGCGTTTGTAGCGACTGCAAGACTGAACACACGCCAAGGAGAGCAACTGTAAGAGTTGTGTACCAGTAGTGGCTGACTGCTACTCTTTGTGTTTGTTTGTGTGTGCTTGTTTTTGTGTGGGTATATGCCTGTGTGGCTTTGACTGCTAGAAAACTTTTTGTTCTTAGGACTCTTTTAGTGTAAACCACTCACAACAAGCACACAAACACACTCCTGAACAGTTCGCACAAACAACTGCTTTATATCTTATCTTTGTGCAGCTTTTTCTTGCTTCTCCCTTGCTTGCTTGGAGTAAGTGGCCTTTTTATTAGTTTCATATGTGAAACATCAATACAGCATTCTACTATCATCACTGCAAATCTTACAAAACACAATAATGCAGTTTCTAAATTGAAAACAAAACCTTATTCAGACAGCACATTGAAGCAAATCCCCTTATCTTCTCTCTGACTGATTAGAGAAAGTACAACATTATTTTCACAGATATTGTCATTATTTATCATTTAAATGTACATTTTGTTCTGTCCATCTCGTATCAGCATGCTGTCTTTTTCCTTGAGAACACACAGATTATTTGAAGGAGCTCGGAGTTATGGAATAAGCCACCCACAGTCCTGATTTCTTTCTTGTTAATCTGACGTCCTCCATATCAAGTAAATGATTTTATATCCACCACTGTAGCCAGTGTTTGTGGAGTTTTGCACATTTGAGACATATTTTCACACAGGAACTATATGAGCACCTACAGATTTTAAGCATATTTGAAAATGTGCATATTTTTCTCAAGCTTCTTGTTTTCCTTCTTCCTGATGTTGGGAAGGTCCACAGCTGTCTTTCTCTTCGTGTCCACCGCTACTATGTCCAGTTGGTTAGTCATCACCAGTTTGTCAATCATCCTTAGGGACGTGACCTATTTTGACCACGGGACTTCCATAATCGGCAGAGATATTCCTGTATACTATGCCAGCCACTTGGTTCATTTGTGCTGCCAGATGCTCATAGAGTTACAGTTACTTTCTTTAGCCCGTAAGTGCGACTCATGTCAGGGCCAGGTACTGTCTAACGCTTCATGCTTGAGACTCTTTCTTGGATGTCTGCCGCTGTGATGGTTACTGGATCCTGTTCAGGGAAGCTGCTGTGGTCTTCTCTTAGCTCCACTAGCCACTGAGCATTGTTGTTATGTGTTGCAACCCCGTGGTGGTGTTATTCTCATATTGTTTTCGCGCTACTAAAGATGAAGACTTTAAGCATTTTAATTTGACAGGAGAAACTTTGTAAAACAACTTGAAAGCACTGTAGAGAAAATTATTTTTGTAAGTGCATCATCATAGCATGCTGGCAGCCATGCCAGCAGCAGCAGCAGAGAGAGGAACACAGAGCAGCCGATGTTTGCCAGCATAGAAGAGGTTCTGGTAAATATGGAAAGTAATCAGCTTTGGAAATTCTAGACCAGTTTCTTTATTAAGTAATTTATCAAAATACTTCTGAAAGACATAAAACCAGTTAAAGGGAACTAATGAAGGTGAGAAAAAGAATGCATTTAAATCTGTAATCAAAGATGGAAGCAGAACTTACACAAGCCTAGATTTTCATGCTAGTTATAAAGCTCACTAATAATGAGGTTATATTGGATTGTAACCCCATTAAATGACTATGTATTTCAATTAATTTAAAACAAATGGGAACATTTCTCTATAATGTTGGTGTTTGGTGCAATAGCTATGCCTAATCATCTTCACTGTTTTGGTCCTTTTGTTTCTAAAGGTTGACTTTAGTGGTGGTTTTGATTTTCCTGAAGGAGACACCCTCATTACTCATCGAGTTACACCACTGACCAGCCAGTTGGTGGCATACAGTCTGTTGATGACACATTTTTGGATTGCTCAGATCACTTGGATCCCCAGAGGAATAGGTACTAAAAAAGTCCTGGTACCAGGTACTTCCATCTAATGGAAAACCCTGCAAACCGTGGCGAGCCGACCTGAGTAGCTACTAATGGAAAAGGGACTTAAAATTACAAGAAAGTCTGGCTTCTTGGAAGCAAAACATAAGGAAACCAAGGGTGATTCAAGATTTTTTGCCAAAAACACTGTATATACTGTGTATATAGTACATATAGAATGAAAATAAAGAAATAAATAAATAATAAAATAATAAAAAATAAATAAAATAATAAAAATAAGGTGCTTGGATATGCGCTGGTGAAATATTCCACAGTCACAGTTTAATTTATAATCTAGCAACAAGTTTCATTCCTCCCTACAGTGACATGCTTCATCCTGCTGCACAACACACACACACACACCCACACACATAGAGATGTACAACGCTGCTCTCATCAATCACTTGCCATAATCATCGTCCAACAAAGTGGTGAAAGAAGTTTTTTGGTGATTTACTTTTCTGTTTGGTCATTTCTATTAGCAAAACACTCATATACACTCATACAAACGCACCTTTGTAGTCTTGGTGTCGCAGGTGTTGGTGAATAAAGAATCGCAGGCCCCCTGGTCTTTGGCAATGTTGATACCATTGGTGCACATTTTATCCTCGAGCACTGTTACACAGCACTGCTCCTGCACTATCCTGTCAGCAAGAAAAAACACAAAACACAGGTGGTGCATTTACTCTACGCTATATCAATAATTGGCTTACGGCAAAGCAAATCTGTCTTAGAAGTGCAGCTCATTAAAATCGGCCCGAGGCGAGCCTAAAGGGGATCTCATGTCACACTGAAAACTGACGAATGACTGGGCTGAGTAAGTCTAGAATGAGCTCAGCGATGGACATTGTGTTTGCAATGCTGACAGCTCTCTGAGGTCTGTTCAGATTGTTTAACACCCAAGAAGTTAAACCAAAGATTTCAGTCCCAAGCTGCACATTTGTCCAAAAATATCTCCATATTCTTTTGATGCAGTGACTTGCAGAGCAAAATCACTAAAACAAACCTCATCCTACATTCGCACCCTATAAAAACAACGAAACAAAAAAAGCAGAACAGCAGGGGCCCTAATCGGCTGACTAACATTTGCCAGTATCTGTAGTTTACTTGCAGCCACAATGACATCACCGGGACAGAATCAGTCCACCATTTCTTAAGAATTTAGTGACACAGTTAGGATTTGAGAAATAGCCATAACCATAAAATGAGTTTCTGTTCAGATCAGATTTCGTTGTATTGTCTAACTGTCTGCCCAATCAGTTAAGGGAGCGGAGGGGAGGTTGACTGTTCCTCCCTGGTCTGGATCTCTGTCTCCCTGCAGTTTTACAAGATAAAAAAACATAACAAACCAAGTTTTTTTTATCATCTCTTACCAGAAACCTCTTTCCACATAAACCACTCGAGATCCAAAAGTCACAACAAAGTACACGCCTCCTCTGCAGAACCTTTTAAGGGCACAGTAGCGTGCTCCTGTTTTCCTTTTACCATTTTTCTCCTGTTTTTTTTTCTTTCTTTCTACTTACGTTGGTGTCTGAAGTAATCGCTCAGATTTCCTGTTATTCCCTCCCTCTATGTCGGATTTCACCTCTAAGGTATTTCCTGGGTTTTGAAACAGCCCCTCTTCTGACCCCCCTCACCTTTTTCCACCCCTAAATATTACCCTGCTACCCCCACAAATCCCTGCCCCTTTTCCTCTCCACTCCTCGCACTATAATTTAGACAAATTTGGAATCACTTACAGTGGCTATGGCAAATGTGTTTGCCATCAGTTTGGCTTATAGGCCCTGAACCTGTGGTAGCACACCTTCTATGGTTACCAGCAGACGTGTTATTATCCCATCACTATTAGCGCTTCCTGCTCTCACGTGAAGTGAATAATCTGCCTAGAGATTTATGGGAGTAAGGTAAAGTGATCTCATATTAAGGGCATTTAGACATTTCCTTAATATCCAGCACATGCCAAATCACTTGGGCCCAGTACCATGGATAGAAAATATGATTTTAAGAAATGCAGCATTTAACAGCTTGGAAGTCTATAAACTACCCCACTTAAACCTAACAGAGCAAAGTAGCAGACAGCAGCGGCTTACCTGCATGTGGTTGACTCAGAGATAAGGGGCAGGGATGCACAGTCTTCATGATCGGTGCCATGCTTTTGCCCATTTTTACAGCAGTCCTCCATTGAGATTTGTTCTGCTCCTATTAAAAACAACATTGTTTTTACCTTTGCATGTACAAACAGGTGAATCACAACAGGCCCCAAATTATAGTGCTGGCCACCTGCCTGCCTACACACACACACACACACACCAAGTGCCTAAACACACTGTGCCTCAAATATATATCAGATGGCAAACTTCTGAGCATCATTTGAGGGAAATGAGCAACATTTATTCGATGAGCATTTGTCTTTCAGCAAAACCAAACAGTTTTTATTAATTGAGCAATGATGATCTGTTTTTTGTGTCTCTTTCCTAAACAAATGACAATCCTGCTATTGTGACCCAAGACAAATTGTATAGCAAATAAACAAAATTCAGAGTCTGTTTAACGATATGAAAAAAAGTCTTGGGAGATTTTTTTGTTTGTTTTTTGCCAAAGACAATGAATGATGGATATGTTTTTGCAGAACCACATGAGGCCTTTTGACTGGAGCGCAACCAACTCTGTGGTAATCTGGCTGTTTATTCATGTGGATTAGAGAGTTTGGAATGCTTCGGCTCTCTAAACAATCAGCCGTAACAATTACATCAAGCACGTTCGTTTGCCTGTGGTTAGTGTGTTATATGCCAAACGTGAAATAGCTTTGGCAGATCCACGTCTTGGGCTTTTTTTTTCCGTTTTTTTGTTGCCTGTGTCTCAAACCAAGATCGGTCTACAAAATTGACATTATTTATCGTTATTTCCCCTCTGAGAGGAAAAAGAGAAAACAAATATTGAATTATCCAGAATAGTGATTGTGAAATACCTCAAACAGAACCATCTGCGTCTAGCAGGAGTAAGCAAGATCAGATAATAAGTTAGATTAGGCAGGTAGGGAGGGAGGACAAGTGTCTGGAATTGCAGTCCACGGTTTTATAGATTTGCTGCCCTCTCCCAGAGGTGCAGGAGGAATGTTTTATTATGACCATTAAATCAAACTAGTCAAGCTGAAGCGAAAGCGGGAATAGTTGTTATCACAAACAGCCTGCACACTGGTAAACCTCGTGGAAACACAACGCAAGAGCTGCTGTAAAACTTAATTTCTCAGGTTCATCACAAATCCCGCTTAAAATCTAGAACTAATATGAGGAGAAGCATAACAATGACACAAGAAAGAGTTCTTTAAAAAATGGCACGTTTTGATTGTTGTCTGTTTCTTTAAGAAAGTAAGTGAGGTTACAGGAAAAAAAAATAAACTGTGGCCATTCCTACTACAGAAAGGAGGCTTAACCTGGCAGAAAGGAGTGACTATGGATATAGGATTTATTGGTAGACAGGCACATTAGCTGACTCACTACTGACTTCTGGAAGTCTGGCACATCACAGTATTCTCTGGCCAATAAACCTTGTAGCAGCTGGATGAAATGAGATGACATTTTAAAAGCTTTTCACATGGACCTACCAAGCAGGCTCCCCCAGCCTCTCTCTCTCTCTGTCTCTGTCTCTCGCTCACTGACTTAATTTGTTTTCTGAATGTGTAAGTAACAACGGGGTTTTCCAAAAAAGCTAGGAAAGCAAAACTGTGCTCACAAGAGGCTGAAAATATGGATGTTTATTAACAATAATGAATCCTATTTAAATGTGTGTACATGCATATGTGTAATGTTTTGGGGGGTTTTTACCACTTCCAGTAACTGACACCATCTTGTCAAAACACATGATTTGTATTAGAACTGGAAAGGCATCCAAGAGGTACACTTCCAGAGTCCAAAAAAACGAACTAATCCTAAACTCTTTCTCTTCGGGAGCTTAGTCAGTGCATTTTAAATGCCAGGAACAGTTGGTCACTTATTCTAAACTTCCCCCAGCGATCTGTTCTGGACTTTTCCCCTCACAGTAGCGTTCTGCTGATAACTAACTCTAACCCACTAGGCATCACTGACTCATTCCTTTGCTACCGCTGTCTGCTGACTTGAAAACCTAAAATTGAAAGACCAGAAGTGCTTTAAAACTGCATGGCTTCTTGTCTTTTATCAAAAAAAAAAAAGAAGAAGAAGAAGCAAACCAGGCACAGCTGTGCTTTGGTTTAGATACAGCCTGCCATAATTCTCAGTCTCCTCGGTGCATTGTCTGTCTGGAGAGGGCTAATTTCCATTTTGGATGATGTTGCTAGCTGTGAGGGCCATTCTGTCTTGGCAGAGCAGCACATGTCTTGTCTGCGTCTAGACGCCTCATGTAAACAAGGCATAATGAGCCTACTCGTGGAGCCCCGCCTACACAGAGGAGCTGGCCTCAGACAGACATCACAACATAGAAGTGTGCATCTCTTTCATAGGCACCACTCAAAGCTTACATGTGGAAGCTTCTTCCAGTCTTACTGGTATATACGAAAGGCTGAAACTGAAGTCGAGCTTATCTATCTGGAACACATTTGGTTATGCAGTTGGTTGAGCTGATACCCAGCAGATCTGCAGAAAGACCTGCAACACAACCCCCTACAGAGAAGGCAGCTGAGAGAAAGGTCCCCCTGCTGACTGTGAAATTGCCCTGTGTGTGACCACAGCACAGTGGGCTTTTTAAGACACAACTAGTCTTATGATTTGGTGACCCTCCTGTGAGGCTGAAGTATAAATCTCACCCTTCTGTCTAGGACCATCCTGCCCTGGTGAGATACTGGTTGCTCTTACAGAGCATCACAGCATACCAAGGCACTCGGCCTTTGACTTGCAGGGCAGAGAGTGAAGAAACCTCAGGCAGGGATGACTTTTGCTTCACAACTGGTGTGACACTACATTTTAACACTCTCCATGTGGGGTAACATATCATCACTTCATGGAATGGAGTGATTCCACTCCACAGTGTAACTAAATAAAACACAGTAGTGAGAGAGTTAAAGGTAGAAAAGGTTAACTGTAAAGTTCTATAGTTGTGGGTTTTGTTGATGCAGTGCACAAAAAGCACAAAAAGTTGGAAAATGGTTTAGATGGCACTTTATATGGTCACAGTGCTACTTATTGTACATTGTAAGTGGTAATAATAATAATAAAGAAATATAGGAAAAACAATGATTCTAAACAATAGTTTCAATCTTTTAATTTGAGATGTTCAAGCCTTAGCAATTTTAATAAAGACCTGCAACACTTTGAAGCACCCACCTTTGCAAACTTTGCTTTCATCACATGCCCCAACTAGCCCCCAGACAAATGCATCACTTCCCCAAGTATCACCCTTTAGCCTGTTATCTGTCTGCTTCTTACTTTGAGTACTTTAAAGTGAAGTTGTCATGCAATATGAGCTATTCATCCAAATCATTGTCACATGCACAGTCCCACTGCTTGGCTCACCTCGCAGCAGTGATACCCAGCTTCTCACGCTTACCTTGGCCAAGAAGAACTCCGAACAGAGAGAAGAGCAGCGCTACGCGCAGACCCATTGAAAGAGGTGAGACTCAAAGTATCAAAAACTGGAGAGAAACAGACGCGGACGAGGTGGACTTTCCGATGCTGGTTGTTCCGCGGGGATGTGTGAAAAAACTGCAGTGCTCTTTTTTTTAAAAAAAAAGATGAAGAAGAAGAAGCTAGACTGGGAAAAGAAGTGGATTTGATGGAGCTGAGAGTCGCAGTTGCAGCTTGACTGAAGGAATGAGCGTCTAATTACGGCACCGCGAGGGGCGGGCTGAGGGCCACAGGCGCACACTTACTGCTTATCTTTTTTGTGTGGCTTATTTCAAACCACATCACAGTTAGAGTTTATGATTACAATATATAATTTACAGGTAGTATATTTTAGCGAGTGTACAAAAGAGCTGTCGTTTTAAAATGCCAACTATTGCAGATCCTTTGTTGTTGTTGTTTTTGTTAAGTGTCCTGAAGCAACATCTGAAAAACTGCCTCTGGAGATGGGACTCGCAGTCATCTTCGGGCTACTGTACCGTGAAGTGTGCGCTCACACATGGAAACTGCACTTCCATCAATGGCAGAGCAGAGTATTTCTGCCTGTGACTAATGACTGTAGTGATTACCCAACATCTGGAGCTGGTTTGGGGGTATTTTAAAAATGTGTTGTGGCTATGTCCAGACTGTAAGCCTTGAAACCTTTTGGATTCCTCTGAGGAAATAAGGGGAATAAAAAATAAATAAATATTTTCACTACCACTAACTGCTGTTATTCGCTGTTATTTCTGAGTTTGGTGCACTTAAAGAGACCTAAGACCTGGCTCTGTGACACCCCCGCCTCCCAACCCATCCCACCCTTAATATTGTATCTTCACAGCAGTGTCACAGGTCCCTGCAGTCCTACTATAAAGCTTAATTTTCTACAGTAATGTGAATGAATTCAATCTTCCCTAAGTGTGCCACATGTGTGCAATCAACATCAGTCAAAGTGATCACGAGCTGTGAAAAGTGGCTACATATAAACAAGCCACAGATGCATGCACTCACACACGTCTACCAGAACTGGCAGGAAGTGGAGAAATAATTGATATAGTGCTTTATAAACATTTTGTACCAACTAAGACCCTCTGCGATTTCAATCAGTCTACTGGCTCTGGGCATTGTGACAGAGAGAGATTAAATGATCTTCTAATCAAAGCCATATGGCTCCACCACCACCAGTCTAACCAACAAGAAACACCACCAAGGGCTTGATATAAGGACACCACAGGCGTATAAAAAAAGGCCACAGGTATATGACTGTCATAAAAGGATAACTGCCCTTTTAAATGTGTAGTGCTTGATGATCCGTGTCTTGATCTCTTTGTGCTTCCGTCCACTACAGTGTGTATTTTCTGCTAGTACTCTGACAATCTCTCTGTAAAAGTACATTTTAATACAGCACACTGGTGTTTTGAATGCTGTAGCCCATTTAATAGCATAAACAAATTGCAAATTCTTGGCAGTTCTCTTTCATTTCACTAAACCACACCAGTTTTACAGAGGTGGGTAACTGGGTTAAGTTGTTAGGATGAAAAATCCACAGCTTCCTTTCTCAGTATATGTATCAAATTGCAATATTTCTAATATAATATTTTTGAAAATGGGCCTTATATTATAAACAAGCTTCGGGGGAAATTGTTTGAGCAGGTAATCCATCACAGAAAGGTTTTGTCTCTTTTTTATTTCCTCCTTTTTCACTGCACCTGCATGGAAAATGGGCACTATTTTTGAATCAACCTGCACTTGGACTCCTAAACGGTGTCATCAAAAAGTATTTGGCCCCTTCCTGATTTCTTTGTGTTACTTTTTCACAGAAACAGAAACGTCCACAACGCAGGACTTTGTTGTGTTCTCAACCTGTGGGTCAAGCCTCTACTAGCAGTGCATATGTAGTTCTTGGAGACCTCTATGAGCCAAGGATCTAGGGGGGCTATCACAATAACAAAGGCAATTACTTTTTCACACAGTCAGGTATGTTTGGATAGATTTTTTTTTTTTTACCTTAATAAAGTTACTTATTATTTAAAAATTGCATTTTTTTTCCCTTTCTCATAGTTACCACTGTTGCTTCACTCAAGGACATGAGTTTAACTCCACCATCTGGCCTTTCAGTGTGGAGTTTGTATGTTCTCCCCATGTTTGCATGGGTTGTCTCTGGGTCCTCTGCCTTCCTCCTCCTCGCCAAAGACATGCAGTTAGTGAGGTTGGGTTAATTGGTGATTCCAAATTGCTCATAGGTGTGAATGTGAGTATGAATGGTTTTCTGTCTCTGTGTCAGACTGTTGACCTGTCCAGGGTGTACCCCACCTCTTGCCCTATGGCAATTAGGAAAGGCTCCAGCTCCCCACAGCAGCAACCCCCCCCGATAAGGATTTGGTTTTTACTCTGGTTATTTTCATCTATTGTTAAAATGTGTTTGATGATCTGAAACATGTAACAAATATGCAAAAAAAAAAAAAGGGGGGGGGGGTGCTCTGTGTGCTGTACCTTTGGGTTAAGACTGTAGTTCTACTATAGTAAAGCATATGTAGTTCCTGGAATCCTCTATCAGCCGAAGACATAGCAACCCCTTCTTAGAATTATCACAACAAAGGGCAAGCCTTTAGTGCTGACCAATCCTAATCTTATCTAATAAGAGATAATATGCCATATAAGGAATGAAGAATGTCCAACATGAAAGCCAGGACCCTGCCATGCTTCCAGTCCAGCTGGCTGGAGAACAGTCAGAGGGCAACTTCCCATGCCTTTCAGTCCACCAAAAACAACTAAGCCTCATTCCTTCGCTCCACCTCAAATCTACATTTGGTCTTTAACAAGTAAACGCAGCATGAGCTGACTTGCAAGCTAATAGGTGAAGGAAATTGGAGTGGCCAAGGTCACATTCAAACAGTGTTAATCTTGTTGTTGGGGGTGTAGCGCAGCTCCTTTGAAGCTCCTTAAAGCTAGTCTTGCCACGTCTATGTCAATCTGCAGAGGGTCACAAACACATCAAAGGCAGACTGAAATCTGCCCCGTGGGACACAAAGGAGTTTGTAGAACAACATTAAACTCAATTAACATGGAGCTACCGAGCAAAAAAGGTGTAGAACATTAAACCTTAGCTGGAGCTGCTACTCAATATATAAGGAATAATAGTTACTATACTTGTTCATTTATGCAAGTTGACCTGAATGCAGGAAGGTCTTTGCGTAAATGTTTTGACCTCTGGTGATGAGAAAACCATTCTCCATGCCTTATGTTTATAAGAAAGCTTTTTACGTCAACATTATGCCCCTGACAGATATAATCACACATATTGTTACATGGGCAGTGTCACCAGAATATATAATATAAAGAAGCCAGAATATACATTAAAAGATGGTAAATAAAACTGCATTTTCCTTCACGTTGTGAAAACTATAGATTTGCACTGTGTAAATAAAGCCTGACAAACCGGGGCAAACAGAAATATTCTGCACAATGTATCTGTCTTGAATATTCGATTATTTTAATTTGCTATTAATGTTCTGGCTGTGAGGGGCCTTGAAACACATTTTAACAATAGAAACCTGAGAGTTGTGATTACTGTCATTTGATTACAGGAGTAGTAACAAAAGAACAACTAGCTGTGGCTACAATGTAGCTTGCCATTGCCAGTGTGTGAATGTGTGAATGACTGAATGTAGTGTAAAGCGCTTTGGGGTCCTTAGGGACTGAGCAAAGCGCTATACAAATGCAGGCCATTTACCATTTAACTAAAATGTCAGGTTTCAGTCAGAAGTAGAAATACTGCAAAACCTACTAGCTTTAATTCTGATTTGAACACAAAAAAGTACCATTTGACGTCTGAATTGATAATTCTTGTCATGCAATACCATTTAATCATTAAAACTAAAATGTATTTGGTAACTTGAAGGCAATATTTTTTAATAAAACAGTACACACCACACATTCTTTGTGCCATCTGGTACATATCCAATTGTTTAGGAAAATTGGAGCTTTAATCCAATACCCTCTTCTCCACTGTGACAGCTTGGTGCATCCTGGGAATCTGAATATGTGCGTTGGCGTTTTGCAAGTGGGAATATATTGTCAAGAGATTGGAGTTGAGAATCTTGACAATCGGGTGAAGCAGTCTGAATCATCTCTGGTTTGATTTCTGGAAAGGTCTGATCAGGGTAGATGAGCTTCAGATAATCTTCAAAGAGTTCTTTAAATCTCATACATGTCACGGCAAGTTCAGTGTTACTCTGGCACTGAAGGAAGATAAAACGAAAAGGATGAAACAGTTTTAATAACAGATGTCAAGAACTGAATAACAGTTATTGTTTCAGAGTATTTGTCTATGGTACCTCACTGCAGGCCACACAGTTTCCAAAGATGAGCCTGATGTCTAATACAAACTCTGCGGGGTTTTGATAGCACATACTCTGCTCAGCCTCTAGACGGTTTTTCACTGTGGAAAAACTCACTGGTCCCTTTATAGTCAGACTGCCATCAGCATGTACCTGTAGTATTTAGAAAGGAAATGATAACAGAACAATAACACATTATTGGCATTTTAGTTTTTTCAAATCTGTGGTGTCCATCTACATGTAAACAGCACGCACATGGGACTATGGAGTTTTACCCTGTTTTGCCATGTAAAAGTTAAAATAAACAGCTATTTCAAGCCAAACCACCAGAATCACACTGACCCCTTAAGTCCAATTATCAAACACTGCAAGTTCTGGGCCTGCAATGAACTTACGGTTTATTTACAGTAAAGCTGCTCTGCCTCTGATTTCTAATTTCTGTCATCACTGAGAATGGTGTATTACATACAATTAAAATTACAGTTACAGTAACTCCATCTGACAGTAATCCTGTTATTTTTTCCACTATAGTCAGTCTTACTTTCAGACTCACCAAGAGAGATGCAGACTTTTGAAAGACTGAGTTGAGCTCACTGCAAAACAAGTACAGCAACAGCCTCTCACACTTCTGCAACACAAAAAATAAGCCTGAATTAATACATGTCAGAACAACCAAATACATTTCTCCCATCTGTGGTGTGTCAAGCAGAATATTAAACTGGTAAGAGTCGTCTCTCAGGATCTCCCTCGACACCATTCTGCTTTGTCTCAGCCCTTGCACTCTTACCAGTTGTTATCAGTTATTAAATGCATGATGCAATGTCAGGCATCTAGCCCTTCAGATACTAAGTTTAACAAACCACTGTTTTAAAGCAATGTAAATGTTTTACCATAAAAATAACAGCCTTGAAATCCTTTTGATTGTAAACTGATTTGTAACAGGGTGAATGACGTCTTTATTTCTACTCCCTGCCTCCAACGCCTGTTCTGGCAGTGTTGTACTTGGAAGAGCAGGTGAAATCTCCTGGGAAAATGAACTGCGTAGCTGAAGACTGAGCCAGCAGACAAGACCCTAGTGTGATAGCACAAGTCTTGGTTGCACGTAGGAGAAGGCAGTGCACTGCAGGAGCAGATGAGAATATTAGCTAACCTAACAGCTATCACGTACAGGTTGACTACACATTTACTTTTTCCATCAAACATTTGCTTTATGCATGTTATTTTTTAAAAAAAAACAGAACTTTTCTTGTTAAGATAACAAACACAAAATTAGACAAGGAACTCCCTTCTAACCCAAGCTATTTAAATTTCAATTTTATTTATACTTGATGACAAGATGCTTTATATTGTAAGGTAGACCCTACAATAATAGAAAATCCCAACAATCATATGACCCCCTGTGAGCAAGCACTTTGGTGACAGTGGGAAGGAAAAACTCCCTTTTAACAGGAAGAAACCCCGGCTGAACCAGGCTCAGGGAGGGGTGACCATCCGCTACGACTGGCTGGGGCGAGAGAAGAAAGACATGAAAAAAAAAACTTGCTGTGGAAGGGTCAGAGTTTTCCCTGGTCAGGGAAAAGCAGATGAGCTGCACTATTTTACTATTTACAATTACTATTTTTTATTGGTGTTTGTACCCATGATTTAAAATCTTACATTTAGGAACATAAGCGCTGGTTACAAATTAAAGTAATGTCATATAAACTAACAAGTTTTCTGCTTCCTACATACTATGATCAAGTAACATCCCCACATAAACCGAGACGAGTATTTCTATAAATGTAAAGTTATCTGAAATGTGCTGAATGTGAGAATGAAAAGACCAAATTTGAACATTCAGACATTCGGCCTATATTAAGACAACTGGTGGATCAAACTTAGGTAAGATGGGATGATCCATCTTATTGCAGAGAACGCAGCTGTATTTATGGTTTATATCTTATATAATGTAGTCATAATGATAATTGGTGATTCTCTGTTAATGAATGAGTGGATTTGTTTTTTAAAAAAGATGCTGCTTACTGGTGTTTTACAAAATGGCTGTAAATTTGGAAAGTACATGACTTATCAGATTATGCTGAATTCTGAACTTAATTTGAATTACTTGGCATTCAAGTCATTTGGCTATTGTAGTATTATCATTATTATAATTACATAAATGGTAGTAAATCATTTAAAAAAAAAAAAAGCACTGACTCGTTTGTCCACAGGGGAAAATGCTCCTTCAAAATCCGTCTCCTTCTTTATCGTTTTGGCTTCAGGTTTGCAGACATACTCCATCTCAGGCATTAACAGGTCACAACAGAAAGTGCAAAACCATTCCCTGCTGAAAAAGAGACCATTTACAGACTCAATACAACAGCCAGTAAGCAGTAACTCACATCAACAAATGCATAATGCTGCAGTCAGATGTAAATCTCACACCTCCAAGATGTAAAAATCAACTTGCCAAAAGTGGATTTGTTCTGACGTGCTTTTAATTCCACAAAGAAAACAAGCGATTGATTTGCTATTAAAATGAAAACATATGAGCTGTGGCATTTTCATCCAAGACCAGTAATAAATAAAGTTTGATGGAGCTGACCTTGGAGATTTGAGGAGAGCTGGAACGTGGCACGTCAGATGAAAAGCTTTATGACATTTTTGGCAGCACAACAGCTGTCCTGTAGTCTGACACACAGCACACGAGGCCTCATTAGAGTCTTCCAGTTGGGTTTTATTTTGCTCTACCTGCTGCTGTTCCCCCACTGAACTGATATGAGTTGGAGGTCCAGTCTTACTCTGGCCCAGTGGCTCACTTGGAGTGTGTGAAGGGCAACAGGGTTTGTTGTCTGTGCTATGTATACAAGTCTGGACATCTTCACCTTGGGAATTTTTTGGGGGTTGGTCATCTGTGCTGTCGGGGAGGCTGGCTCTTTGTTTGGGATGTACCTGAAAACAAGAAAACAAGATCTGAAAATAACATAACCAACATTTTACAGATTTATCATGGTGCTGAAAGTTTTCATGATTGGTTATTACTGAATTATTATTATTATTATTAATAATAATAATAATAATAATAATAATAATAATAATAATAGTAGTAGTAGTAGTTTTAGTTTACACAACATTTCCCTGTCTATTCCTTCCACCGTCTTGTATTTGTCAAAGTCAAAGACCATATGTACAGTTATACACAGGAATTTGAAACGGCAATGCTCCCATGGCCCTCAGTGTACACTAAAAATCTAAAGGGAAAAAAGGGGAAAAATAATAAAATAAAATAAAAGTCTTATGTACAAGACACTACAATACTATACAATTATTTATGCATGTATTATTAAATACGATTTATGCATCACTGCCTTTTCCAGTCTTTGATATCATGTCTAGTTTGAGTCTTCTTGTCTATGAGTTTAATCTTTGTCTTCTGGTTATTTCCTGTTTTACTTTAGAGGTGAGCTATCTGTTGTGTTTCCTCCTACTTTCTGTTCTTCCTCCCTCTGTGATTGCCATCCTTGCCCAAATTGTTTTCACATATTGCTCATTGCTTTTACCTGTGTTCTTCTACTTCCTGCTGCTTGCTGAGTTAATTAGTCCCCTTTGTATATATATAATCCTGTGTTCCTCTTTGAGAAACAATGACTAAGCCCATTTTATAGGTGGACACCTGATTTGTTGATGTACTGATCAAATATGGAAGTTTAAAGGGAAACTTTGGTTTTCATTTGCCAGTCATTCATAATATTCAATTCATTTATGCAGCTCCAAATCATAACAACATCCACCTTAAGATGCTAAACAATCACAATCATCTTTTTAATCACTTTTAGCCAGATTGTTTAACACAGTCTTGGAAAGTGGGAGGATGCCTGAGGAATGGAGAAGTGTACTGATATCGCTGTTCAAGAATAAGCATGATGTGTAGATCTGTAGTAACTATAGAGGGATAAAGCTGATGAGACATACCATGAAGTTATGGGAAAGAGAGGTGACGATCAGTAAGCACCAGTACTGTACATGTCCACTGAAGTCTGCTTCAATCACTACTGGGGACACAGTCTAAACACTTCATCCACCTCACTCCAGAATTCCCCTTTCTGTTCTGACATCCAACCTGTGAGACATATGCGCTGACAACATTCAAGGTGACCCCTTTTCCAGCTTCATACTCATAATTCTGTGTAATGCCACCTTCACCTCAACAATACTAATCTTTTCCTTCAAGATTACTCAATTTCTCTTCGATACCATGGTAGAATCCACATCCAATGGTCTTGGCCTTGCTTGCCTTCCACCAGGTTTCCTGCCCCAAAAAATAAATCTACCCTACTTCTCTCCATCATGGCATCCAATCTGCTCCCTTTATCAATCATAGTACCTACATTTAAAGTTTCTACTCTCACCTCCCAAACTCCTGTCTTTCCTTCTTTCTCACTGCCTCCTAACACGCCTTTCCCCGTTCTTCTTTCATTGTCTTCAGCTTACAGTAGCACAGTTTCCAAAGGGACCCTATTGGCCAACAAGACCAAAGGCAGTTGTTGTTAATGCTGATCTAATATGGAAATCTCATTCTTTAAGATATGCATGGTTGAACTGGCCAAGATTTACCCTTCTTTATACAACCCCCACTGCTTATCCGGGCTTGGGAACAGCAGTAGGAATACACTGACTTGTGACTTGTGAAGTTACAGATAAAAGCAACTAGCAACAATAAAAAGCTATACAGTATTTGAAATAAATCATTCCCTTCTTACATAACTACTATCATCATCTAGCTCATCTTTGATGACAATTATAGGCCTTGGAGATGATCGTTGTCTTTTCTTTGCAGCCGATCCCACTGCTCCACTAGCCTGGTGTATTTCTGGGGCTTTCCAAAAAATGCTGCTTGGGAACAAAGCAAAAATCAATCAAAGATAAATTCACTTAAGAGACCCATATCACAGAGTTAATAGTACCATAACAGAACAAAGAGATAATCTGTGCTTGTATACTTGCAAAAGTGCGCATACTGCTCCCCCCTACCTTGTTTTTTTCTGGGATACTGGAGTGTACACCACTGAACTTTGATGTCCTGGTGCTTCAGAAAAGTTTACAATGCATTTGACCATTATAAAAAATACAATATTACACATATTCTCTATGTTACAAAAACTGCAAAAAAAAAAAAACAATATGCAAAAATAATTGCAAACATACCATTTCTGCTTGACAAGGAAGCTTCTGCTCCCTGAGGATAGTTTGGTTTCACTGTATACATTGGACCATTTGAATTATTTCTCCTGGTCATATATGTGGGCTCAGACTAAACACACCATTGCAAATCAATTACTTAAAAGCAGATATTATACCATGACAATGCCTTCAGTCAATACAGGAAGTTGCTTACCTTCTGTTGTGAATGAGGTAAACTGACACTACCACTGAGGGGTGGCGGAGTTATTTGTGCATAGAGAGGTGTAGAGAAAAATCCATCCATGGGCTTGGTTTGGTAGGTGGAGCCACTTCCTGTACTTCTCTGCTGATACTATGATGAATGGAGACAATACAGAAAAAGGGAGAGCATGCCACAATCATTTTACTGCATGTGATAAAAAAGGCCACAATCTAAAAACCCAATGCAAAGTGACCACAGTATGCTTCGAAAAGTCTCAATCAGTTTACCAGATTTGTCTGCAAAAGACTGCTGCTTCTTTACTACTAGTTTCCTGTGCAGCTTTAACAACTTGTTCACATCAGTAGAAAACAAATGTCTGCACTTTACATGCCAGTATTGTCCTGCTGCAGAATTGAAACCCAAACATCCAGTGAAGCAGACTAAACAACTTGAATAAGAAGATATTATCAAGCCTTACTCAAGAAGTTTCCCCTTTGTCCTCTGTTACATGCTGGCTTGCTGTTTGTCATGCAGATTTATTTGATTTACTTTATTTTTGAACTATAACTTCATCCAAGACTAAAATCCTTCCTGACAAGGAAAGACATAAATTGCTCAGGATGTGAAAGCTGTCGGCTCTATTTAGGACAATGCCATCTGATGTCTGTGCTTGTTAAGAAGGCTTGTCAGTCAAACTTAGGCAAGCACACACCCACACTCACACAAAGAAACACACAGTAACCTGGGGAGAAAATCCAGGGCTCAGTATGCTCCTAGTTGAGCTAACATGGTTGGGCAGAGGCCTCGTAAACCTGTGGTCTGGTTGGGGAGGCAAACTGTGGGAGGGAGAGACTCTCTGTAGGGGCCCTGGGACTGTTTGCTCTAGTTGGATGCTTTGGTGCCATGTGCAGGGTGGAGGAGGTGGTTGGGGCTGCCAGTGAGCTTGGGGGTTTAGCTTGTCCACCTGCATCTGGAGCTGAGCCAGAGTGCTATGGGGAGCTCCCGGGGCAAAGCTGTGGGGTGAGCCTGAGGAACTCTGCCCACTGTGGATATGCTCATGATGAAAACCATCCAGCTGGTGGCCTGGTACACTCTCCACCATTAAAGTGCCTGAGAGGACATACACACAGAGACAGGATGAGCATAACAGGGGGTGATGAAATATATACAGTACAGAAAGAAAATTCCAGAGAACTGTGGGGGGAGATATATGTAAAACTCGAGGCAGTTAGTAAGTAAAACTATGCTAACTTGGGTTACAATTGGATATAAGCAACAAAAGATAACAATTTCAATTAATTTGTTCCATTTAATCAGTTACTGTATAAACTGTGAAAATGTGATGGCATTAGTTTGCTTGTTTTTATATTTCAAAATGCTATGTATCCAGTTTACAATCATGGAAATTCTGCTTTCTTCAGACACTTCTGTTGACTAAATTAGACAGATGTTGCATTTCATTATGATTGTCAGCCTCAGATGAATATAAACAGCTAGACAAGGATTTTCATTTAATGTTGAGCTCTGCTCTCAATAAATCCTTCATTTAGATAGATAGATACGTTATTGATCCCACAAGGGAAATTTTTGTGTTACAGTAGCATGATAAAGAGTATAAACAGTACAGTACACACCATGTAAACAACACAATTAAATAAAATGCCACAGGTGCCTAGTAAGGGGGCTTATAGTATGAGATAGTCCAGGAATTTATATATTTACAACAGTGATAAAAAAAAACAAACAAAACAAATAACAGTAAAAATGAAGGTAGTTCAAAACAGTCAGAGTAAAACTGACATTGTGTGAGAGAGAAGTGCAAATGCATTAATAAATAATAGGATTTGTCATCCAAGTTTTACTGGCCTCCAGCTAACTCCCCGTGACCATCTGACTCTCCTCATGCCTGTTTATTAATACTGTGCAAGTCTCACTTAGATCACCACCACAGATACAATCTTATGGAAGAAGAATGCCCCTAAAATTATTAATTAAAACTGAAATAAAGTTTCAAGGTACACAAGTTTACTGGAGCAGAAAACAAATAATCCATTCATTCTCATGGCTGTGGATCACATCATTTGTTAATCTCTTACCCAAATCGACATTTGAGGCCCAGTAAGAGGCTCGGCACTGGAAGCGTATGGTGCTCTGCGGTACGAATGAAGCACTGCATTTTGCCTGAAGGAGGTTTTCAATCTGAAACAGAATCTGCAAACAGAAGGAATGTTATCAGTCATTTTCAGAGGAGGAACATGCATGCTGCAAAAGCCATATGCTTGCGCTTCATCACATCCGAGACATACTAGGCTTAAAGACGACCTGAGATCAGGAAAACAAGACTGTGACAAGATACTGCTTTATGGCTAATTGATTAAAGAGGCCTCACCAAACGTTTACAGTACAAGAGGGCCGTGCCCCCATTCTTGGCTGTGGCCCATTTGATGAAGTCGATGACATGATCCAGGTGTTGGGAGAGATAGCCAATGTCTTCCTGTTGTTTACGCAAGAGACTCTCATGATCTTTTGTAACAGCCTGCAAAAAAAGAAAACAAAAAAGAGGAGTGCAGTGTTAATGCAGCTTGAGCGGCGGCACTCTGAGCCTCAAGGCCACATGAAACTCACCATACAAATAACATTCTTCTGGAAACAACACCACAGCAAGCTACAGGACTACAGAGTCAAACTACTCCACTTACTACACAGTATTGTTTTGCTGCATGTAATCGTCTTTGTCATACCTCAAGTTGATCAAGTACAATTTTGCCCTTTTTGTTTATCGCGAGGATTAAACTGCTGACAGATTTCTTTATTTCATCACGAACAGAAGTACGGTTCTGTTCCACCAGAAGAAGTCTGAAAAACATACATTTGAAGTGTGACTTAGAACAAAATATACATTTATTAATATGGAAGAAGTGACTTTTTTTAACTAGACATCTTTAAGGAAAAATGAAATACATACCCACTATTTATGGAGTCTGATACCTCTTTTATCAGTTTCTTTTTCTCCTGTAACTGATGAGTCATATGCTCCATGTGCTCTTTGTGGTTTTTATAAGCATCTTCAAGGAACTGATAACTAATTCAAAAACATCAGTGAGTTAATACAGACAGGTTAATATGCATAATATGCATAATGAACTGGGCGGGTGGGGGTGTAACTTAATCTCTCAGTGAATTTTTTTCTCCGCCTCAAATGCATCACATGGAGAGATCACAGTATCAATCAAATCAATCCATGAACAGTGGTGAAAAAAAATTGCAATAATAATGTAATGTGGGTGGAGTATTGTGATATCATTTCGAGGGGTGCCTGGTGATTCCCACCTCTGTCATATATTATATATAATATACATCCCACCATCAATATTACTGAAACAATGCGGTACCTGTGGTCTTTATGCTTGGTGAGTTGGCAGTCCCGACAGGTAAGCAGGTCACATGTCTCACAAAAGAGTTTCAGTGGCTCTTGTTTGTGGATATGACAGAACATCGGCCTCTGACTCGACACAACACAAACGTCTGGAAAACAGCAAAAGGCTCACCATAGTTATTTTTAAACTAATTCTTACAGTATAAAAAGCATGCAGTGCATACTGATGTATACGTATCATTTTGCCCATTAAAATATTGCGGTAGCAAGAATCACATGATACGTCAGCACAGGCATTTAATTTTTTTTAAACAGCTAAATAAGCAGGTAGGTTTGAGTACCTTGTGATACTTCCGACTTCTGTCTGATCATATGGTCTTTGGTGAATTTGACTCTTTGGTGGGCCTCCACACAGGTGGTACACAAGTACTCCACACACTCAACACAAAACCCAGCAGCTTCTGTGTTGTCATCGCAGGTCATACAGAGCTATAGAAAGAGGAGTCAAGCATCAAAAGTTAATAAATATTTGGAAACATGGAGATGATGGCTCGGCACATGTTTTACCATTTCTTGTTCAATCAAGGGAATGCAATGATGAACCTTATCTGCTAAGTTGATATCAGTGAAGTATCCAAGTGTGCTGTTTCTACTGACAAGCATTGCTTCTGCTGCCCAGATTTCAGAGCTACAAACCAACAGAAGACAAGGTAGCTTTGTTTTTATACAGATATCCCCTTTAATATAGTGTGCACCCGCCCATTAAATCCCTGCAAATGGAAATCATCTAGTGCCTTATTCTGGTTCTTACAAGAGCAATGTTTTTTTTTCTGCATGACCAATGACAAATAAAAAATACAAGTAAAACTTACATAGTTATATTTTGATAATTACCCTCAAAAACCCAGCCTGTCCCCAAAATGATATTAATTCATTTGTTACCAACCTGGACTGCTCTTTCCACTGTGCTGCTGGGCGCCTCGAATGACTCCTTCACGAACATATTATCCACCACATCTGCCGCCATACATTCCTGCCTGCACACCGGACAGCGGATCACGTTTACTGGAATCAAGCAGGAACATAGGTGTTGGTGTAAATCAGTAAAACTGTACATTTCTGGTATTATTTACCATCAGATTATATTTTTATGACATTTAGACATTTAGGTGATTGTGGTTAGAGGTAGCTACAAGCATTCGTAAAATGTATGCAGTTGTGCGTGCAGCTACTCTGGTTGTAGAAAAGGTTGACAGCCATTAATCGGTCCTTGATCTGTGTTTGTAAACAAAGTGACTCACGTGGTTTGGTCGCGCCGTCGTCGCTCTGGGAGACGGACGGTTCCGTCACGTCCAGATTCCTCGACGGTAAAGGCAAGCACCTCCCGCAGAAAGTGTGCAGGCAGGGCAGAAGTTTGGGCTCCTTGCTGTGGAAGCTTAGATGACAAACGGGGCACGTGTCCAGGTCATGTTGGTCGAGTGCACCGGACCGCTCCTCTCGCGTGCTCTCTGCTTCGTTCTCGACTGACGGGACAGCAGTATGTCCCGACTCCTGTTTTTCCATCGCATCCATCGGAAACAGTTTCTGTTCTCCAAGTCTAGTTTACTCTGATTCAACGGCACGTACAGGGAGGGTAGTCTGAAGCGTAGGCTATATCTCATTGCTCTCTAGCCGAAGAGAGCGCCTTCTTCGTACCTGCGTTGTCCTCCGCGCTCTCTCTATCAGTTCAGCATTTGTAAGCGTCGAGTGTATTACTGTCTACGTGTGATATTTTGGGGAAAATAATTTTTGGACTGTTGCAACAAACAGGAATCACTAAAGAAAAAAAAGGGTACCTGTGTCGCATGCGCGTGTGCCCCAGATGTTGTTGGTCAAATTAGAGCGCACGCGCTCGTTGAGGTAAGAGTGGGGCGGGGTCAAAATCTTGACATGAGAGCCGCTGGCTGCTGTGTGCTGTTCTGTCTGGAGGACAAAGTCCACCGAGCAGCAAGAGTTTGCCTGATTCTTATTACTCTGAAACTTTACACAGGGTTCAGTTCAGTACAGTAATACTGTGTTATGCTTCTGGTGACTTTATTTATTTATGGCACTTCATCATAGGCTGTGTGGATTTCAAATGCATTAGGTTTTGTTGGCTTCAGGCTTCAGCCAGGCCTATGGACATTTTTTTTGTAACGTTGTAACACTGTTTGCTGAAAAGATACTCACAAAGTGCTGGTGTCATATTCACATATGATTATGATTATAAGAGTGTTTTTGTTCTCAAGTTAAATGGTATTCTGAAAAGCTGGTGAAGAACTGTTTTAAAAATGGACGCACTGCTCTGGTTCAGGTTAAAGTCACTTGCGCAATTGAGTGGAAGATTATGTCTTCATGGTTCAAGGTTCATGGCCAAACTATGGGTTAGCCTTGAGAGAAGTGTGCTGCAGTTCAATTGTCCACATGTTGGACACAAACATGAATCTAACAGCGGAAAGCCACAGAATCCCTTTAAGTGATGGTAACAGTATTCCACTCCTGGGACTTGGCACCTATGGGGACCCTCAAACGGTGAGGAAAATATCATGTAGTCTCTGTATTTCTAGATTTAGATTAGACTTATTTACCTTTAGTGATTTGAGTTTCATCAGTTAAACAGGATCACTGAGAAGTACACACTGTGGCTGTAGCTTAAAAAAATCAAATAAAATGTATATTTTCTGTGAATTTTCTAAAGACACCCAGAGGCACTGCATTTGACTGTGTCAAGCTGGCCATAGATGTGGGCTACAGGCACTTTGATGGGGCGTTGGTATATTTCAATGAGCATGAAGTGGGTCAGGCCATTAGGGAGAAGATAGCTGATGGAACCGTTAGAAGAGAGGACATCTTTTACTGCGGAAAGGTAATATTTGTTAGCTTTTGTTTAATCAACTTTCATTCCTATAAACCTTTAAGAACTAATCATGTTATTGCAATGTTCTGTTGCCTGGATATTTGAATGTTCAGGTTGTTTAAATTGTTTTTTAAATTCAGCAATGTTATTTTTCTCAGCTCTGGAATACCTTCCATCCACCAGAGTTGGTGAGACCAGCCTTAGAGAAGACATTGAAAGCCTTAAAACTGGACTATGTGGATCTCTACGTCATTGAGCTTCCAATGGCCTTCAAGGTTTCTAAAAAATAATTTTACTAATTTTTACAATAAAGTATTTTTAATTATTAAATACAAAATTAGATAATAGGGGTTCAAACACAGGAGCTGCATAGCAAATACTTCAAATCTGGCCGTTGCCACATTACACACATTAGAATCAGATAAGATTATGTAGACAAGTGTTTGGTTAAGATTGGGTACCTGGAATCAGTATGTTTCTTTGTTTAAGCGTTTTGACCATGAACACATTGTGCCACCTTAGGTCACTATAAATTAAATGCTTAAATAACCACTTTTAATTAAGTATTTCATTATGCATATATTTTAGCCTGGAAAGGCCTTTTATCCAAAGGACCAGGATGGAAACTACATCTACCACCACACAGATCTCTGTGCAACATGGGAGGTGAGCTCTACCTACTGCTCATCTCTAATATAGTATCACTATGAAATTAAAAATATGTTGTTTTGTTATGAAAATTTAAATACTTTTTTTACATTTGTATTAGCAGCTTGCAGAATATGCTTTTCCTCCACATGTCAAGCTAAGCATGACTTCATTGCAGGGCTTGAATGAATGAATCCTGATCAGCACATCAAGGATTTCATTCTTCATGTAGTTATGTTATCATAGGCAGAAAATATTAAAATCAACGAGCAGAACTTAACACAACCTTTGTAGTGGCATCATAAAGCCGTCACTACGAATAAAATCTAACGATTGAGCTATTGAGCCACCTCTAAGCTCTTTATACTTTGATTTTAAGGAGTCAGACTTCCATGTGATGTTTAAGAGGTCTTGAGCACCAGTTCTCCAAGCTGTTATTCTTAAGTCGTTGGGCGGTTTTCATTTCCGCATTTCGGCCAGTGGTGTTTGTGATTCTGTCAAAAAGTGTTATTGAAGCAGTGTTGGATCATCTTGACAGAATGGAACAAAATGCAGTCAACACTTTGAATATCCTTCTAGCAGCCTGGAGAACTATTCTTGAAGACTACTTAAGGGAATTGCAGGCTGTGTTAAAGAATAAAATTGGGCATGTCTAATAAACTTTCAAGCTTGTTAGAATTCTAAAAACTCTATTTTGTTATATGTATAATTTTATATTTTGGTTAGTCTGCACCTATTTCCCATTTTGCAAAATATTTTTTTAAAAGGGAGATGGCTCACGACTTTTGTATTTGCATTTGTACTGCATGCATCTAATAAAATATTAGGTAGGCATTGTTTTATCTTATTCAAGTGTTCTTACATGTTAATACTGGTAATAATAGTGTTTTTTTCTGCAGCACATTACTCTCAAGGACAGTGTCATAAACAGTTTATTTTCCTTGTGTCTTGTATTTTTCTTGGCTATCTCAGTTAGCCTGTAAAGATTACTGCTATCAGTCTTTGATAAGGTATTAATATTTTCTTCTTTCAGGCTTTAGAGGCTTGCAAAGATGCTGGACTGGTTAAGTCCCTGGGAGTCTCCAACTTCAATCGCAGGCAGCTGGAGCTGCTTCTGAATAAACCTGGTCTCAAACACAAACCCGTATCCAACCAGGTGATCCCAGTTTGTTTCCTGACCCCTAATGACATCTCAATGAGGGTAGTTTGCAAAGTAAAATAGTACTGTACAGCATACATTAGTATTCTGGGTTTTTAATATGAAGGCATTTCTAAAATAGACTCTCTGCCAAAAAATAGTCAAACACTATGCTGAAATACATTTTCTTTCATTAATCTAGATTAAATGGAATAGATTTTACTTTTGATTCCCATCCAGTTTCTTTCCTACTTGTAAGACTGAGCCCTGTCATCTTTTTCCCTTCTTCTTATTTACCTTTAGGTCGAATGCCACCCATATTTCACACAACCAAAACTTCTGGAGTACTGTCGTCACAATGACATCGTGATTGTTGGCTATTGCCCAATTGGCTCCTCCAGAGATGCGTCTTGGTAGGTTTGAAAATATATACACTTATGTAGGCTGGTGTGAGGTTATTGTGATTTTATCCCCCCTGTTACTGTATTAATGTGAGACTGCAAAAATAAAAACAAATTATTGTTGTTACCAAGCCTTCAACGTGACCCTAAGCAGAATTCATTTGGTAAATGGCATGGTGCGTATTTAACTGTGTCTCTTTCATAGGGTGAATTTGAAATGTCCTCCTCTGCTGGACGATGAGGTGCTTGTATCCACTGGGAAAAAATACAACAAAAGTAGTGCCCAGGTGGCCCTGCGCTTCAACATACAGAGAGGAGTTGTAGTGATCCCAAAGAGCTTCAACCCTGAGCGGATCAAACATAACTTCCAGGTACTGTACCAACATTTTTAACTCTTACATGCATTTTTGGTTAAATTTGACCATTTTGACATTGGAGAACAGTAAATATACCCAAAATGCCACCTTTCTGGCCTGAAATTTGATGATGTTCCCTAAAATGACCCAAAATTAAAACTATTTTAAAATGTTATACTTTTGAGCAGGTGCTACAAGTTTTGTAGGCTGATGCGCAACCCACATCCTCAACTCTGCTGTTTAAGCCCCAAAGGCATTTTCCTTACACATGTGGCACAGTCAAGGGGAAATAAACAGGCCTTACAACAGTGTGAGATTTACTGCCAAGAAGCATTGTTACAACAAACAAATAATCCACCAAACACAAATATCCGTAGGTTTTGCGGCAAGTTTAGTTATAAGTGCAATTATATTATTAGCCTACATGACTGGTGCTTGTGCTTTGCACCTGTAAACAAAAGTAAGCATTATGTAAGAAAATAATCTGACAATAAACTAATTAGGACCCATTTTGTCTGAGCTAAGTGAAATTAAAAAGAGATTAAAACAGGGATCAAAAGAGGGATTAGAGGTAATAAGATTATAAAGTCACCTGATCTGCCATTTCAGTAAATGTAAGAAACGTGCAAATGCTGCACAGGCAATGCTTTGAATGCTCAGACTATTTTGCAATAAGCAAGTTTTTTACTCTAAGTTTAAAATAATATTGAATTCACAAAGACATGAGGACAGCCTTTAATGTTTGTAGTGATTATACATGGTTATGCAATAAATCCAACCAGTTCCAGAATGGTTTTGCCATTTTCACCTTTAATAAAATCTCATGAAATCGTTATCGCTATTATTTTCATGTCTAAAGTAAATCAGGGCACGAGATTGTGCATAATAGTTATTTTTCTCCCTGCTCTTTGAAACATTAATTAAAAATTAATCCTCCATTAATGCCAGCTAGACTATTTATACACTCTAAATAGATCTGTAGTTCAGAATTTGTTGTAGACACTTGGGAATCCTGGCATGTGTCAAACTGACTACAATCATAATGCAAAGACATGAAATATATACAGTATGTAAGGGTTAAACAGTTGAATGAATGAAAGAATGAATGAATTTAAACAGAAGCAAATTATTTTTTTCAGATATTTGATTTTTCACTGACTGAGGAAGAAATGAAAGCCATTGAAGCACTGAACAAAAATATTCGGTTTGTTGAGTTGCTGATGTAAGTACAAGCTTTGACGGACAAATATCTAAACATTTTTTTGTTGTCTAATGCATGAACCAAATCCTCGATATTAATGGTAGTAAACACTTTTTTTTAAAACTCAGGTGGAGTGATCATCCGGAGTACCCCTTTCATGATGAATACTGACCTTTGTAACTTTTACGTATTGTACTTCATTTTTAAGAAAGATGGAATAAATAACAGAGAAATAAAAGTTCACACATTTGTTGTACCAGCTTTGTTTAGTTTGCTACCAGTTTGGTACATTTTCCACTCTAAACACTAGAGGTCTCTAGCTCACAGTGGATTAAAAGAAGTCTAACAGGCCCATAATTCATTGTTAATTCCACCAGCATAAACAGCAGCTGACACTAAATCAAATGAACATTTAAGACTAAGACCTTGAGCCACCCTTCATTTCTTTAGATTTGCATCCAAGGAGCCAGACTTTTTTTCAATTTTTTTTTTATCTTGAGCAATAGTTCTCCAAACTTTCTGCAGGTCTTTCAAAGTTTTTCTTTGGATATTGGATCATTTAAAATCATCTTTAGTCCAGTACCATTTTCACAGGAATGTATCTTTGGGCACTTTGTTACTAGTAGCCTGCCACAAAAATTCATGATTTGTTTGTGTCTTTGAAAAATGCCAGTGATAGCACAATACAATAGTACTATCGACAAAAGATGAAACACTATTTTTGCACCAATACAATGATAGCCAAAGACCTATTGGCAAAACATTTGGCATGTCTCAGCATGCTGTGTGCTGTGTCCTTGGAAAATCTGAGGAAACTGGGTGAGGAAAGGACAAAAGAAAAACCAGGCCTAAAAAAACTATTGGCAGCAAAAATCTGTCTAAAAGTCATGTCTTCATGAATAGGAAAATATCAAGCAAATGCCTGACATAAGACCTGAGAGATGCATCTGGCCCTTCAGTTTTTATCAAGTTTCATCAAAAATGTTCTCAGTGGAAGAGTGGCTGTCAAGAAGCCATTCTTATCAATCAGAATCAGAATTAGCATATGTTATTAATCCCTAAGGAAATTATGTGGGTGCAGTTGCTCCAGTACAGTAACAGAAACAAAACAATATGTTACAGATTTAACAAATAGCACAATATATACAAATCACTCAATATTAAATGATCAAGGATCAAGGACTGACAAAGGTGAATAATAAATATCAAGGATTGACAGAGGTGATTATAAATTAAACTCAACCAACTATATGATTGTGGTGGTTGTGTGAGTGAGCCGTGGTGTATAAAATGCTTTGAGTGCTCAAGTGGAAAAGCACTATAAGAACCAATCCAATGACCATTAACTGAAAATCAGTGGCAACATTTGTTATAGAGTGAAGAATACACTTTATATTGTAAGGTAGAACCTACAATAACACATAGAGAGAAAAACCCAGCAATCATATGACCCCCTTTGAACAAGTACTTTGGCCCAGTGAGGGGCGGCCATCTGCCGTGACCAGTTGGGGTGAGAGAAGGAAGACAGGATAAAAGACATGCTGTTGAAGAGAGCCAGAAATTAATAACAAGTATGATTCAATGCAGAGAGGTCTATTAACACATAGCGAGTGAGAAAGGTGACTGAAGAAGAAATACATGCATCATGGGAATCCCCCAGCAGCCTACACCTATTGTAGCATAACTAAGGGAGGATTCAGGGTCACCTGATCCAGCTCTAACTATATACTTTAGCAAAAAGGAAAGTTTTAAGCCTAATCTTAAAAGTAGAAATAGTGTCTGTCTCCCGGATCCGAACTGGAAGCTGGTTCCACAGAAGAAAACTGAAGGCTCTGCCTCCCATTCTACTTTTAAATACTCTAGGAACAACACGTAAGCCTGCAGAGCGAGAGCAAAGTGCTCTAATAGGGTGATATGGTACTACAAGGTCATTAAGATAAGATGGGGCCTGATTATTTAAGTGTATGTGAGGAGCAGGATTTTGAATTCAATTCTGGATTTAACAGGGAGTCAATGAAGGGAAGCCAATATAGGCAAAATGTACTCTCTCTTTCTAGTCCCTGTCAGTACTATTTAAGTCATTGTAAACATGTACACAGGAGGTCATTAGAGAGATACAGCAGTGAGCGTGTACAGTCATCTGTATTACATCGTGGAAGTTCTCTCATGGTTTTGAGGTGCATTTCAGAAATGGTGTTAGGGAGCTTGTCAAAATGACTGTCAGTGCACTAAAAGTATATCTGGATAGAAAAACACACACTATGACACCTTAAGAAATAGTACATACATGGATTGGCCTCCCCAAAGCCCTCAATTATTGAAGCAGCATGAGATCATGAGATATTGACAGAGAACAGAATAAGCCCACAACCAAAGAAGATCTTTTAATGCCCCTCAAGATGCCTAGAGAACTATTCCTGCAGACTACTTTTGCAGGAAAGTGTGCCTAAGGTGATCATTCCCAATATTGACTTTCATGCTTGTCAGAACTGTACAAAGTCTGTTAAGCTCTGTGACCTTATGTGCTGTTTTTGCATTTATCTTTGCAATTTTCAACAAGTCTCTGCAACAGTTTCGCAGGAAAGTATTTTAAGAGGAGGGGTGGCTCAAGACATTTTCAAAGTACAGTAGTACACTTTGTACAACAGATTGGAGATGGATAGGCTGAGGAGTAGCTCAATTCTTCTTAGGCAGGACTTCTTGTAGGGTGTATGCGACTCAAGGAGGCCTGATTTTAAAAAAAAAAATGCTTGGGCGGGGCTTTTCCCACTTGTGGGTATTTTCCATTCAACGGTTTAGAATATGTAAAAGAAACTGAGGCCTATTTCAGGTCATGTCTGCACAGGTTTTTCTCTCCACGTCACGTTTTTATTCAGTAAAGTCCTTTGTGTTATAACGGAATAGCATGTCGGGCCACTGTGGCAACATGTTTTCCTAAGTTTGAGGTTTTCAGTTGTTGTGTTACTTATGTCCTTATCATACTCCAGAAAATATAGCAGTATTTTAATTTAACTAAAAAGGTATCAAGTAAGTGTGATACAAAGACCAAGATCATTTTTATCCATGAATGGAGGGAACTGTACAGCTCCTGAGGAAAGAACACTGTTGTCTATAAGATTATAATTTTCTCGTTGCAGTTCCTCCTCTGCAAGTTAACAAACTAACACATTTTCATGTTGAAGGTTCCAATGTAGGGTTTTGGACAATGATCAGTGGGTTATCCAAAAAACTTAAAACCATTTTAAACCTAGCCACTCATTTTGAGAGGCTTAAAACTAGTGAGACAAAATGATATAATTTCAATATATGATGGGGTATTTTTTTGTTTTTTTATACTTTGATGAAAATCATTATTTTAAAACACATGGAAGTCACCAACTGCTATGTTTGCCCCCTTGCTCTGCTGCAGCCACTTTGATCTTCGCATTCACCTTTATTCACCATTAAAATCATGGATGAGGCAAGAGTTGTCTGTCAAACATTGATGTGAATTGCCTAATAATGTCTGTCTTGTTGCTTTAGAGAGGGTAAATGAGTTCATTTGGATCAATTGGAATTACAGTTGTGCGTATTTTATGACTGGCCTAATGCTTCTTGGGAAAAAAAAGGTTTTGTAAATAGCTATATAACATCTTTTTTTAACCTTAACCGACACATTTTAAGGTCGCCTAATCCAGTCAAACTGCTGTGGATTAGATTTTAACCTATAGTCTCAGCAAGCATTAAACAAGATGTGGGTACACATATGGTTTAACCAGCACACTTCTGTTTGATCTGTGGAGACCAGATGCACCCTGGAGAATGCACAGAGCAAGCTTGTTACAGGTAACTAAAACTAAACTAAAAACTAAAACGTTGTATAAAAAAACATTTTCAATTAATGAAAATATATATTAAAGTTACGCTTCTTAAAAAAAGAAAACTAACTGAAATGTTTTTGCGAGATTGAAAAATGAACAAACCTGACATTAGATTGAAAATATACAGGGGATATTTCATTTGTTGATTATTTGTTTTGCTTTATTTTGTTTTTTAAATGAAATAAAAATAAAGCCTAATTATAGAATTCCAAGCTGTAAGAACTCGGGCACAGGGGATAATCAGAGTTGTGATTTGTGGCTGCACACTTAAGGGAGCAGCAGAAAAAGATGAGAAAACGCAGCCCATTGCTGAGCTCTCCAGTGTCTTTTACCTGGTTTTGCTTGTCTACACATGTTGCTACAGAAGCGTATGAAGTAGTTGTAATAATTTAAAGCAGTGGTTCCACCTTGGTGAAAGTCAGAGTTACATTTTTATCTATGAAAAGGGGCCCTTTGGGGGGCGAAAAAAGCTTAGAAACCACTGATACCTGTTTGTACGTGTTAACAGCGGTTAAACTATTTGTTTAGACGAGTTTTTGCACTTTAAGTTTCTCTTCTGTGTTTTCCTCTGTTTGTCTGACTACTTTACATACTCTGTATTTTTCTTTTTTGATGTAACTTTGAAAAAACTTTACTTACAATGCAATGCTCATATTTGCAACTTTTCAGATGCCCTGTGTGTTCAGTTTGTCACACTAGAGGAAACTAAAGGGAATCACGGATGGCTTCATTTGTATGGATAATGCATACGTTTTAAAACGATGAAACAGTGGGGGAACAAAGGAGATAGAGTTGAGTGAGTTGGTGGGGGTGGTGGGTGGAGTTAAGAACATCTTAACTCTGTCCTTAAATCTGTCTCCACCTCCACACAGATCCTCTGCATTGTGACCTTATAACAAATGCCTTGAACTAGACCCATCTGGACCCCTGTGGTGGGAAAAAAAAATCTGAATGGGCTTCTGGGACTGTGAAGAAGGATTGAGGGAATAAAGCCTCCTTTTTCGTGGTCTGAATTAATGGTGTTTTTGGAGCCGGGACTTCATGAAGCAGGATGGATATTTTAATTCCCAGGAGTAGGAAAATACTAAAGAGAGACAGCAGAAACAACTAGAACGATTCGTGTGAGCAGATGATTCAAAGTTGCACAATCTAAGCATGATGCATTTCTGCATACCAGCCCCAGTAACAAACATGACTGAACATGTGTGCTGATGGTACACATAGTCCAACCAGTGTCTCCACCGTACTTTGTAGTTGCTCTCAGAACAGACCCTGGGAGAATGTGCGTGTCAAAAGGTTACGTAATTATCCCACCACGGTGAGACAGCACAGACCTCTAGTGTGCAGTGGGGAGTTGGTGTGTGTGCATTTCAGTGTGGGGGTGTCTGAATAGAAATGGATGGCAAAGAGAGAGAAAGAGAGAGAGAGAGAGAGAGAGAGTGTGTGTGTGTGTGTGTGTGTGTGTGTGTGTGTGTGTGTGTGTGTGTGTGTGTGTGTGTGTGTGTGTGTGCGCGCGCGCTTATGGGGCAAAGCAGAGGGAAAAATCACTCAGTTTCACCAAAGTTTCCAGTTTCTCAGTTCTCCGCCCCTTCACTATATAACAAGCGTGTTATATAGTGAAACCTGAAGCGGCAGCAGAGCTCCATATGGTCTGCTCTCTCCTGGAAACTGTCACACTTTGACACTATGAAAGGTGAGTAGCTTTGATTATTAAACACTTTATATTGTTCTGGGTTCACAGATGAAAAAAATAAGTGAAGTCATTGCTCCAGAAAGCTTCAAACTTATTTGGCACAGAAGCTTAGCGAAAGCTCTTGGGACACTTAGTTTATTTAACCTGATCTCTGCAACGCTTCCTGATTTGTCCATGAAGTGCTGCTGTGTAAAAAGACAAAAACAAAAAAACATACTAACATTTTTTCAGCAAGCCGTTTCCTTCATTGTCTGCAGTTATTATTTCTGTTCATTAAAAAGAAATCCTGCAAAACCTGATTAAATGCACTTCTCATCTAAAGCAAGAGCTTTTGATTAAAATGCAATTCTTATTAACTAGCTGTGCTTTTCATTGCATTGTGTCTTTCAAGCATTCATTTTTTTCTTAGATGTAACACCAAAAATTACAAAATGTCAGAAAAAAAGATTGATTAGCTCAAATGCTAAGCTTATTCATTTATCTCTGAGACGACGTCTTGTGCAGTATTTAACTGATGGCCGATAAATCCAGTGTCCA
Organism: Neolamprologus brichardi; assembly: GCF_056152115.1. NCBI lineage: Eukaryota > Metazoa > Chordata > Actinopteri > Cichliformes > Cichlidae > Neolamprologus > Neolamprologus brichardi. The sequence goes on from NC_142110.1 coordinate 19,561,067, forward strand.
CATTCAAGCAATGCAACTTACAACGTGTGCTTTTTAGAGTAGATGGCGTGAGAGGATTTGATATAGTGACGACAGGAAATATACACAGCTGGCCGACAGTGTGGTGTTCAGTATTAAAACGTGATTATGAAAACAAAGTGTGAGTAAAATAGCCTTGAGAAATCTCCGTGCTGTTGGTTTTTGGCATCTCACAGTCAAATAATGCCCGGGGCTCCTCTTCCTAACACCTGCACTCAGAGCAAGTTGCACATAATGAGGCTCCGACCGTTTGCTAACGGTGTGCGGTTATTTTGTAAAGGATCTCTTCCGAGAACAGGTTATGGCAGGTGTCGTGCCAAGGTAGTTATCCCCGACAGAATTTGTTTCCAATGCGTCGGGAGCGCGCACTGCACAGGGAGCGCGGATCCAGTTGACTCCTCTACCATTGCAACCAAGCAGGCGTGGAAACTGATATGCTTTAGTGAAAAGGTAAAAGATGAGTGTCGTTACATAACCGTTCAGTTTGTGGGTTGCAGCAGAAAACGTTACATTCAGTGTTCTCACGTGGTGTCGGAATTGATTATTTCATCAACCCGAGAACGTGTTGCCTAATTACACTGTGTAAACTTAGTCTGATTGTTGGACATCGACGGGTTATGTCTGCTGGAACCAAAACTACATCTTTCTGAGTACATCACTGAACACAACCATTTTAGTCTTGTAAAACACAAACTAACTAAGCTTTAGATGGGGGGGGGGAAATAACCCGTTGATTGTGAAAGAACTTTGCCATAGACCAAGTTGTTGAGTTTTCTTCCAGCCCCTCTGAGTGATAACAGATTTTTTTTTATAATACATTACTGTTTACAGTCCCACTGAACTTAGAGCAGGGGATGTCAAACATAGTCAGAATCGATCGGCAAAGACTGCAATCCGGCCTGCTGAATGGGTTTACAAAATATTAAAGAAGGTATAAATATTGGAAACTTAACTTTAAAAAGAAAAAGCTTTACAGTTTTCACTGCTGATAAAGACCTAGCCTACAGCCATTCATTATGCACCAATGTTCAGTTCAGTAATAGATAAACAATTAAATGACAGAAAAATTGTTATATTTCACTGTCTACTATACAAACGTCCGTTTTATGAATATGGGACAGTCTGGGCAGTGAGCTACTGGAACCTTTTCTGTAATTTTACACATTTATCATGTAGAAAAACTGAGATGTGCTGCCAAAATTGTAATTGTAAATTGTAAAAATTTCATTATCTTATATTAAGAAATCTCAGGGATTAAATGTGGAAAGTGTAGTTTCACTCTTTGGGCCCACTTAAGATCAAAATCCCAAAAGGCTGATTCTGTTCATCTGAACGTAGTGTTTTCAGTGGGAGAAACGCTTCGTCACTCATCCAAGTGACTTCTTCAGTCTCAGCTGACTGCAGGTTTTCACAACCTTATAAACAGTACATTTGCACAACGACTAAAACTAGGCCACTGATCAATGGTCTTTGATCAATGGTTGTTGATCAGTGGTCATGACAATTTGCACGTCAATAATCAAGTTGTGCACAACCATTACAAGTAAACTTTTTAACTTCTTTCCACAGGCTAATTTCATTATAGATTTACAGTATTTACGTTCAAAGTGTTACCCACTCAAAATTAAGTCAGTCTGATTTTGGATTTGAAAATAATAGCCCTGTGAATTCACCTATATGTGAATATTTTTTGACTCAGTTCAGAATCCTATTATAAGGACACAAAACCCACATCTTATAATATAGCCCTACTTATCAGGCAACATTTTGAATACTAAATATTTAGTTTACAAGAATTATTTACCCACTTTGATGTATTTACAATACAGTACTGGACCACAAAGTCAGCCTAACCTTCAGTCAGTCGGCCAGTCATTCAGTAGCTCAGTCTGTCGGTCACTCAGTGGTTCAGTCAGACCATTATGTTTCAGAAAGAGGAAATGTTGGCTCCGTTTCCTAGGAAGAAGGTCCTTTTTGCCTCCATGAGCTTGTTCCCAGTTTTGGCACATTTTCTCACAGTGTGCCTCTTCTCTGATGTCCTGTATTGAACGTGTGTGAATACCTACTATTTCAGCAAGGAAAGGCTATTGTAAGTTCGATCTTTTAGAGCCTATTAAAATTATGCTTTTTGAAGTGAGGCACTTGGCCCACAGAGAAACTGTGAAAAGGGGAGGTAAACTGTGATCTGGCTGCAAGGCCACTCCACTTTTGTTGAACTGAGCCTTCATTCCCACCAAGTAGCTTCCGAAAACAAGAGCTCTATTTTTTACCTCGGCCACAATTTGGCTCTGCCGCTGAGATTTTGGCTCCTAAAGTGGTTCTAACCTCCATCCCTATGTACACATCACATACAAAGTCGCTTTTGTGCTCCACCTCTGCCCTTTATCAGCAGGAGCAAATTCCTGAAGATGGCTTCACACAAGGCTTTGTGATAAATGAACCTTCTATCCCCCGTGCTGTTTTCAGACGTAAACATAGAAAACATGGAGAAACTACTCCTGTTAAACTAGGTCACACTACATGTAACTTGTGTTTGTGTGGATATTTGGGGGGGGGAAAGGAAGGGGAAAAGAATTGGTACATTTTTGTAATCGGATTAGTGTGAGCGTGTTTCCTGCAGAAGGATGCAGGACTGCAGCAGTGACCATAATGTGTTCCAGAGAGAGGAAAAAGGGGTAACAGATGGACTGTGAGAAGCCTGTTAATGCAACCTGACAGGAGTGAGCACAGTCAGTGAACTGTCTGTTTCCTCCATAGAGAGAAATTCTTTCAGTAGTGCTGGCCCCAAAACAGGGTTTGGCAGAGGTCCTGACCAACTTCTAATGTGGTCACATAACCTCAAGTAATTGCTGACCTCATTCAATGCACAAAAAAGATGGCATACATTTTGGCTTTTGTAAATACAATAATAGATGGCACATCATATAAATGTTCACCAAGAACTACCCAAGGTCCTGAAATTGCTTAATCTCCTGTTGAGGTTGTTGGTGCATTATCCTGAATGCAAACATTTTCACGGATAAAAATGCAGAAACAAATCTCAGTCAGAATTGTTTCAGCTGTGTATCATCACAAATGTATGGAAACACTTTTTATGAAGCAATCAAACGTGTTAATTTTATAGACAAAAAAGTTCAGTCTGTACAAACTGCTGTCATGGTTGTATTGAAATGAGAGTGACTGGGACAAATAATGTATGACGTTTTGCAGCAATCTACAGAAGTTTACATGCAATCATCATAGGCATGAATTCTATGGTAATTTGGGGCTTTTAATGATTTATTTTTACATGGTGGAGTGATGATGAAGTCCATGCTCCAAAATTGACACCTTTAAGCTCTACTGAAATTGGACAAGCCATAAATGCCTTCTGAATGAAAGCTTTATTGTCACACAAAACAACGATTGAGCAATTTGGCCGCAGTGATGAGTTTGGAGGAGTAAATGTGAGGCTTTTAGTCTTAAGAACATTGTAGCAGTTTTCATGCTTTCAAGCATGGTGGTGGTAGCATCATGTTCTGGATCTGTTTTGCTGCCAGTGATCCTGGTACATTGCACAAAGTGGAAACATGAAGAAGGTGGACGACTTCCAAATTCTTCATCTTCGCCTAAAATCAGCAGCTCAGTGGTTGAACATTGGACACAAGTGGCTGTTCCAACAAGACAATGATCCCAAACACACTTCAGAACTGGTTTTGGAATGGATAAAGCAGGTTAACATTACGTTCTGAAGTGGCCTTTCCAAAACCCTGATCTCAACCATATTTACTCTTTGTGGCTTAAAAGCTGGGTCCATATCGCAGAAGCTTGTTTAGCTTGTCTGGCCGAGGTTAGTAAGAGACATTTAACCAAATATTAGGGTGGGGATATAATTATGACCCTGTGTGGATTAGAGAAACTCTCAAAATGATTTAAACTTGTGACCACAACTGTATCTATTCATTTCATTTTGGATGAAAAAAAAAACACAGTGGTATGTTTGAATCCAAAATTCACCATTTACATCCAAACCCAATCATAAACATAAAACATTATATTTAGGTTCCTGTTACTGTTTAGTATTTGCAAGTTTTTCATTGAAGTTTTTGTTCCCATGGTGTGCGATACCAGGAAGAATAGCTTCTCCATTTCTGCAGCTAAGGGAGATTTTACTAAAGTAAACTAAGCTAAACCAAACTATAGCATTTCCCTTTATCTTTCAGCGTCTCTACTTTGTCCCTTGTGTGACTTTTCATTGTGATGCTTGGACTTTGTGTTGGTTTTGGTCATTTTTGGGGGTGGGTGGGTTGTTTGTTTGTTTGTTATGCTCTGTTCAACTCTGTGTTCTGCTCCACATTTGAGTCTGCCTTTAAAACAAATCCTGACACTATGTTATGTTCAATTTCTTAGGTCAATCAAACGATATGGAAAACACGTCCAAGGTGGAAGCTTCTAATGGGCACAGCAGGCCGCTGGACATTGTACCCAGTACAGAGGAGAAGATGACAGAAAGGGGACAATGGGGCAACAAAGTTGAGTTTATTCTGTCCGTGGCAGGAGAGATTATTGGCCTTGGGAATGTCTGGCGTTTTCCTTACCTTTGTTATAAGAATGGAGGAGGTGAGTGTCGCCAATGAACGTTTTTTGCTCGTTACCTCGTTATCTTGAGATATCTTTTATTTTATTTATATTATTTATTTTTGCATTTACACAGTCATGCACTGCATCGGGGTCTGGTGGCAAGATTACAGCCACAAGACACTTCAGATTAGTAGATGTATTTATGCATCATTTCCTTTCCTTTGGAAAGAGTAGTCTACCTAGCATGCAAATTAAACTGATAAACTACAAGTGCTTTGCTTGAAAGTTGGATTAATTATAATTTTTTATAATTACTATCGTATGCATTAGCGTTGAAAGAAAAAAAAATACATGAGCTAACATGTGAGAAATTCCAAGACAATCAATAAAATAGTGAATGAGTAGGCCAGGCTTGTTAAATCCTTTAAAAATATGAAGAATGAGCCAACTCATGCTTAACTTCTAGCAAAATAACTTTGGAACAGGATGTTTTACTAGAAAATATTTTGCAACCTTACCTTGCAGTATGTGTACAATAACTTCAGGATGCAGCAGTCCTAATTGCACCGCATTGCTCGAGGACATGTTGAAAACAACTTTTCCTTCAATCTGTGTGTGTACAGGTGCCTTTTTTATACCATACCTCATCTTCTTGTTTGCTTGTGGGATCCCTGTCTTCTTCCTGGAGACAGCGTTGGGTCAGTACACCAGTGAGGGAGGCATTACCTGCTGGAGGAAACTCTGCCCTTTGTTTGAAGGTAATCAACTTGTTTTCCCAAGAAATCATTTTATGGATATTTTATGGTGTTAACAGTATCATACATGGATACATATGTCTAATTCATGTGTTAAATGTAAATATGTGATTGTCTGAAGCAGCTGCTTGTGAACTACAGAGTATTCCTACTATTCCTAGGAAACGGTCACGTAACTGAAACTTTCTCCTTACTTGAACTGAAAAGTTTGGGTGGATCACATCAGACACGGCACAATTAGCTTCAGTGGAGCTTTAGTGTTTACAGGCTGCTGTTAACAAGTGACAAAAACAGATTCAGTACATCTCCAGCTGTGCTTCCACTAGTACATGTCACAAGAATGTGACAATATTAAAGTACGCCTCTGTGGAACTAAACTAAACAATACTTACTAATATATACATTTGCACAGTTACCTGACTGTATGTTGGTTCAGCGACAGGTACTGTGGAAAAATAATGACCTAACTGGCCTGACCAATCAAGTCAAAGGATTGGTAATAGTGGTATTTTATTGCTTATCACCAAAAGCATGTTTTCTGTTTCAGGCCTGGGTTATGGCAGCCAGGTAATTGTTGCTCTGCTGAACATCTACTACATTATTGTGTTAGCCTGGGCCATCTTCTTTCTGTTCCACTCCTTCACCTGGGATCTGCCCTGGGCATCCTGCAACAATAGCTGGAACACAAGTAAGACATAAAGATTTTGTATCTCTGCTTATCATATATTACTAAGAAAGTTCTTATTGGTGTGTATGACTTTGCTGTCCACATGGGATAAATTTCTTTAATGGCCATATTCCAACACAATACATAAATACAATATTCAAGTATCTTACACTGTCTCTATGAACAATAATGGAAAAGCATCTTTTTTTTCTCAATAGACAAAAGCAGCAAATGTGACCTACACACAGTGTCATCCATGTCGGGCAGTTTGGATTGGTTGAAAAGCCCTCTCTGTAGGCTGTCTATAGATAAATACATATATAAATGAACACAGTTGTGATACAATAAACTGAGAAAAATGGATGCTGATCATTTTTATGTTGGTTAAGATTATAGAAACCAGCAAATTATAATAGCTCATGGAATTTCTGTGATTGGTCATTTCTGTCATACAATTTTTTTGTATTCAAAGTGTAGACAACCTGTCATACACAATATGCAACATTTCAGAACAGTTAATATCCATGTAAACCACAGGAGGAGTGGAAGGGGCAGACCCCTTGTTTTTCTCGTCACTGACAGTTCTTTGGCATCTGTATCTGTATGTTTGGAGTCACTGCCAACTGAATTATGATGTTTAAGAATTTTAGCATGTGAAGTGCCGAAAGTCTTTGCCGGTGCTGCACATACTATTGGTGTAATCTTTAATCAAGGATACCTAGGTCAGCATCTCTAAAGGTCTCTAAAGACTACTTTTAGGCATGCAGATAAAACGTCCTTTTATGATTTTTTCTTTCTATATTTTTGAATACAGGGAGTGAATGCTGCAGGAAAACTGTTTCTGTCTGTCTCAGTGTCGGCACTTGTTTGTCTTGCCTGTGTGTAACTTGGAAACCTTGGAGAACGCTTGGATTTCTTCACACGATTGAATGTCTTTTTGTCTGTCCTTCATTCAAGATTCCTGTATGCCATTTCAGAAGGGGAATACCTCCATCAATCACCATGAGAACACCACCTCTCCTGTCATTGAGTTCTGGGAGTAAGTGTCCTTTTGTTTGACCATGTCCTCAAATGACCTTACATACCAATAGATTTACTAAACAAAAAATTATTCTAGAGGTTTGGATTAAATTAGGTCAAACTACTTGGTCAAAGTTGTCTTATTTTTGTTTCTCTCCGCTTTTTAACTCTTAGCTTCTGGTTCCTAAGGGTTTGTATCAGTACATTAGGTATAATAATTCGTTTTTCTCCTGTGCGTATGTTTTCGATTTAGGCGCAGAGTACTGAGAATATCTTCAGGTATTGACCACATTGGTTCTCTGAACTGGGATCTGGCTCTGTGTCTTGCCTTTGCATGGGTAATCTGTTACTTCTGTGTATGGAAGGGAGTGAAATCCACAGGCAAGGTAAAAAAAGAAAAATAATAATAATAAACCCTCCCGTGCTAAACATTCACAGTTAGAACAGGATCCGTGTTTTGTTATTGATATGCACCATTAAATACCAGTCTTCCAACAATCTTTTGTTGTTTGTAATAAATGAAAAACAAAGATTTGCATTTAACCAAATTCATATAATGAAAATCTGCACTGCTTAATGCTACCAAAGATATTCTACTTTTTTCATATTTGAAATTTTTGCAGACTAAAGAAGTCACATTTTGAAGAAAAAAAAGGGAGAGAAAATAACACATTTAATTGAAATTAAAAGCTCCTTGAATGGTAGGAATTGTTTTAAAAGATGTTAGAATCACAAGAAAATTTTGTTTCCTTCCAGGTAGTTTACTTCACAGCTACTTTTCCATATGTAATGCTCCTGGTTCTCCTGATCAGAGGAGTAACACTGCCAGGGGCCTCCATTGGAATCCACTTCTACCTTTACCCCGACATCAATCGACTGTCTGACCCCCAAGTAAGTTAAAAAAACAATACACTTGTGCTGAGGTGGTGAACAGTGGTTCACATTGTCAGAAAAACACATGTCCAGGCATGCAGATCAAATCTGAGAAACACAGCCTTTCATCTGTTCCACTAGACAAGTACTGACTGACTGGCATCTGAGAGACAAGCTAATAAAATTTGGGTTAAGGACAGAAACTTGATATAAACTGGCTTAAAACCTGCTCACAATGCAGAGGTCCCCAGTCAAGGTCCAGCATCCTAAGAATCTATGAAAAACAAAAAGAAGTAGGGTCAGGATTAGTGATTGTCAGAGCCACAATTCCAGGATTAAACAACAGAGTATCTGTGAATGTATTAAGAAGATGCCCCACCCTCCGCCCCCGCTGAGATGTTGTGCTCCAAGAATGCTTTAGGCAGCTGAAGACAGACAGTGACTGTAACAGGAGGAGGAACCCTCATGGAGGACCAAGTCCCAACATCGCCTGTAAATAAACAAAGTGGCTGACATCAAGAAATCCCACCAATTGCTAAAAAATACCAGCCTAAAGGGCAGCGTAGAAGCTCTGATTACAGCAGCACAGCACCAGGCCTTAAGCATCAGATCCAAAGAGGCAGGAGTCCGCCATAGACAACAAGACCCAAGTTGCAGACTGTGTAAAGATGTGGCAAAGACTATCCAACATATAACAGCAGGATGCAATATGATCCAGTGTATTCCAGCTACTGCATAAGTAATTGGTATAGTGTACAAGAACACCTGTGCTGCATATAGACCAGAAGTCGTCCCCAAGTCCTGATGGGAAACACTACCAAAGGTGGTTGGGAACAACAGGGATAAAAGGTTCTGTGAGACTTTGAGTTCCAGCTGCTGGCAACCAAGCATATATAGAGATGGTTAACAAGAAGCATAAAATGTAGTTATGATAGACGTGACAATTACAGCGTACAGCAACATCAGGAAGAAGAAACACGAGAAAATAGAGAAGTACCAGAGCCTGAAGGAACGACTGGAACAGATATGGAATATAAGCCCAAAGCATTTCCAGTAGTAACAGGAACATTAAGAGCTGTAACCCCAAAACTGGAAGAACGGCTTCAACAGATTCCAGGCTCAACATCAGAGGGTCCTAGGAAGAGCTAAGATATTGTGCAGAACCTTCAACTCCCAGACCTTTCGTAGAGGGTTGGCCTGATCATGTACTTAATGGTTCACTGTGAGACTGGCAGCTTTTAACACCAAAAATTTCTAAAGATATGTATTGAATCGTCTTTAAACGTTTTAGTTGTATTGTACATTTGTAATTTCTTGGAAAGTCACCACTGTTTACGAGAAATTGTCAGCATGACTGTTTGATCCATCCCATAGGCAAAGATGTGATTTCAGGTTCAGATAGATTTTCACTGCTTTGCTTTTTTGCTCTTAAGAAAAGCTTTTCAGATTTGTCAAAAGCAAACACCGGATACAGCACTTAAGATTTTGAATTGAGTGCACTGTTACTTTGTGTTGTTCTCTTTTATGGCCTCATAAAGTCACTAGCCACATTGGGGTGGTTGCTCAAAAAAAGCAAAAAGGAACATCACAGCAAGCTCAGTATCGAACAACACAATTAAAACAATAAAGCTTTGAAGGCTGTTACTGAATGGGCAAATTTGCATTCTATGTTTATAATTTGACTTTATGTACTCATCCATTCACATAAAGCTAACACAGTTACTCCACCCATCATCCTGTCTATCTGAAAAAAAGAGATAGAAAATACATTTCTCTTGGCATTGAGACATTACCAAATTGAGAAAAGTTTCCCTTTTTAGCTTCACGCAGAAGACTGACACACTTAAGGACTAGCTGGAGGATCATTGAACAGCTAAAAGATAAAGCCAGTTATTGTAGGTTTATGACAGGGGTGGGCAATTCTAGGCCTCGAGGGCTGGTGTCCTGCAGGTTTTAGATCTCACCTTGGGTCAACACACCTGAATCACATGATTAATTCGTTACCAGGCCTCTGGAGAACTTCAGGACATGTTGAGGAGCTAATTTAGCCATTTAAATCAGCTGTATTGGTCCAAGGACACATCTAAAACCTGCAGGGACACCGGCCCTCGAGGCCTGGAGTTGTCCACCCCTGGTTTATGATGAGGGACTGAATCCTGTCTCTCATTTTTGTGCCTTTAAACTAACTAAACAACTGGTTGCTTTAAACAGTTTTAAAAATCACATGAGAGTGGGTTGGGAATATGGGTGGTAACAAGGACACTTGCAGTTTCTTTTGTGCTTGCTTTTGTTTGAATTCCAAACACTCGCCCCACCCCTCCTTTATTGTCCTTTAGGGAATGAACACAAGCCACGTGTACTTTTGTAGACTTTTTCAAAAATTAAAAGGCACATGGGAGGTTTTGAAGACTGAGTTCACTATTTGCATTTTTGGGTGTGGTGTTGCCGTTGTGCAAAACAATCTTATCTTACCCTAATCTTACACACAGTGATCTGGTGGGGCTGTATCTGGCCTTTTGTCCAGTGTCAACTGCTCCTGCAAACTGGATAAGAGGTTAAAGAGAATTTTATGAGTGGGTGTTAAAGGTTTCTTTTAATTCGAAGCAGAAGAAAGAAACAAATTAACAGTGAATGTAGTTCTTGCTTAATGTTATGGATTGAAGTCTGTTTCCAAACATTCAAACTGGACTGAGCCTTTCAGGAACACAAAAATATGCAAACCAAAATAATGTGTAAACTTGTCTGTATTTTCTTTGGTTGTCAAGGACATCTGATTATTCTGTTGGAAATATATTCTCTTAAGGTCATCCCATTGTTTTCATACAGGGTAGGTTTGGTTAGATTAGATTTTTTCCTTAATAAATTAAATCATCATTTGAAAACTGCACTTTGTAATATTAAACTGTATTTGATCGTCTGAAACATGAAAATATGACAAATAATTATGACAAATATTAAAATCAAAAACAAGAAAGAAATCATGAAGGGGAAAATATTTTTTACAACACTGTAGAAAGCTGATAAACATTAGTTTTTTCTTTTTCTGTCTGAGTTTATCCTTAATTTTTTTCATTTCTGTTTAAAGGTATGGATGGATGCTGGAACTCAGATCTTTTTCTCATTTGCCATCTGTCTTGGCTGCCTCACTGCCCTAGGAAGCTACAACAAATATAACAACAACTGCTACAGGTAATGATTCTCTCTCTCTCTCTCTCACTCATATATATATAGTGAGCATATCAAGTAATTCTGTTCCATGTAATGTCGGTAATATTTTCAACAATTTATTTTCAGTGATTATATTCTTGTTGTGCTGTTTGCAGGGATTGTGTGGCCCTCTGTTTCCTTAACAGTGGTACCAGTTTTGTTGCGGGCTTTGCCATCTTCTCCATCCTGGGCTTCATGTCCTACGAGCAAAATGTGCCCATCTCAGAAGTGGCTGAATCAGGTTTGTAGTTCTTATATTGTATAGATAGATAGATAGATAGATAGGTTTGTACATCAAGGTCCATGCCAGGGGTTGAGAAACCAGTAAATACTGATGTGGGTAGTGGAACAAAGCTAATATGGACAAGGACTTGCAATGTGTACTAATCCAACTGAGAGAGGTCATATGCGATACATGGGAGTGCAATAGCGTTTGTAGCAGTTGAAGACGAAGGTGAAGGTGAAGATCCAGAGCCTATAGCACAGTGGGAGGTGTATTGAGCACTATTGACATAATTCATTTCAATTCTGGAATAATAAGTTAGCCACATAAGGAGATAAATGCCTCTGATGTCAAGACACAAAAACTGCTCACAATACACTGAGGTCTCCAAAGTCCAAAATCCTGAGGCACTATGAAAAATGATTAGAGGAAGGGGTGAGGATTAGTGAGTGTCAGAGTCACAGTGCAGGATGAAGATAAGTGCCCCACCCCCCGCCCCTGTTGAGATCTGAGGCAGCTGAAGACAGACAGTGATTGGAACAGGAAGAGGAACCGTCATGGACCACCAAGCCCCAACTTGGCCTGTACCTCTGACAGATACCATCAGATCCATAGAGGCAGGAGTCCACCATAGACAACAGGACCCAAGTTGCAGACTGTACAAAGGTGTCGTGAAGACTATCCAACATATAATAGCAGGATGTAAGATGCAAGTTGATGCAGTATATCCCAGCTGGGATAACGTACAGGATCTGTGCACAATATAGACTAGATGTCCCCAAGTCCCGATAGGAGACACTACCAAAGATAAAACGTCCTGTGTTGCAGCCTTTGAGTTCCAGCTGCTGGCAACCAACTAGATGTAGTGGTAATCAACAGGCACAACATCAAAGGGTCTCCGTCCAGAAGAGCAAAGTCCTAGGAAAAGCTTAGATACTGTGCAGAACCTCCAACTCCCAGGCGGTTTGTAGAGGGCCCAAGTTTGAGGAACACACAGAGCTTTCATGTATCTATATAGATGTATATATAAAGATATGGTGCATTGATCAGTACTGCAGGATGTTTATTGGGTGTGAATCAATGCATGGCAGAATACAATTTTCTAAAGCGCAGACAGTTGAACTGAACATGTCAGTATTATATCAAAATATGTGCTTGATTAAAAAGAAAAACACAAATTCTAACTTCAGTGGGATTTCTGTGTACAACAGGTCCAGGTTTAGCCTTCATTGCCTATCCCCGAGCTGTGACCATGATGCCTTTTTCCCCTCTGTGGGCCTGCTTCTTCTTCATTATGATTGTATTTCTAGGACTGGACAGCCAGGTGAGGCCAGCATGTAGCAAAATAACCCACAAAAGAACACATACAAAAAGAAAATTCAAATAATAGTCATATGAACACAATCCCAACTAGTAGCCTTTGTACAGCTCTGCTATTTTTCCTCAGTTGCTCAGTACCTTTTTATTAACAGCTGGTCTGTGCACATGCATACACAAATGCAGTACACAACATCAGAAAGTACGCACATCTCATAACTTTGCCTTTTTTCCTGATTAGTTTGTATGCGTGGAGAGCCTGGTCACAGCCGTGGTGGATATGTATCCTTCCGTCTTCCGCCGTAAAAATCGCAGGGAACTCTTCATCCTGGCAGTAGCAATAGTATCCTTCTTCCTGGGCCTCATCATGCTGACAGAGGTTAGTTTGTGCAATTCTTTCAGTTTTAATACATACATAATAAGCATTTTATCACATTTGATTCAATAACTTTGATTTCAAAGTGATACTGAGCATAAATACTACCAATCCATGGCCTTGTGAATTTAAGTGAAGTTACTGGGGCATTTTGTTTGGGGGGTTTTTTATGATTTTTTTTTCTAAGTCAGACTGTCGCCAAGCAGTCTGCCAAACTCATTTAAAGTGCCTGAGTTCATCTACTGTAGCTTCTCTTTAGCAACCTATTAAAATTCCTTCATACTCAGTCACTTGGCACAAATCATGCTGTGACACAGCCAACTGTGAATAACTTTTGTTGTTGGCAAATTGTTTCCACTTTAGTAAAATCCAATCACATAATGGATAAATGACCCGAAAGCAATATTTTGCGTCATGCAGGTTGTCTTTCATTTGTTTTACCTTACACTTGTGAACTCATGTCCATCTGTCTGTCTGTACCCACAGGGAGGCATGTATGTCTTCCAACTCTTTGACTACTATGCAGCCAGTGGGATGTGCCTGCTCTTCGTAGCCATTTTTCAGACAGTTTGCATCGGTTGGGTTTATGGTGAGTTTGTTATTTAAGAGTTTACAACTGAAACAATGCAAAAATATTCATAGATTTAAATTCCTCTACAAACAGTTGGTTTGGTCACAGTATACTCAATGATGGTTATAGTGTGCTCTGTAATGTCTGTTCTCTTACCATTGCTGGTATGGATTAAAAAAAAAAAAAAAAAAGTGTGCGCGTATGTATGTACATATATGTACATGTGTGTGTAGATATATATGTATGTATGTATATGTATGTGTGTTTGTCACTATGTAATTATTATTGCCTGTTACCTGTGGTAACGCAATTTATAATTAATATATATTCTGTATTCAGTTATGAAGGTTCTATTTGTTGTTTGCGAGCTGCCGTTGAGATGCTTGCATGTGCCCGGGGCTGTTGATGGTTTGTTTGGTTGCAACGATGGGCGTAGCTGTGGGAAGGTTATTGTTTTTTGTTGATGAGTGAGTATAGGGGTGGGATTTAATAAGTTTTCTTTGTCCCACTCCTTTTCAGGTAATTTTTGTTTTTTGTTTTGTGCACTTTATGTTCAATATATGTATTTTTGTTGTGCCTGAAATGAACAAATAAATGAATGAATGAAATGAAATGAATGAAAAAAGACTGTTGGAACTTAAAAATGCTCAGTGCTTAATTTGCTAATAGAGACCATCCATAAAATGAAAGGTGTAGATTGATGGTTTGAGTTCAAAGGAATTAAAGAAATGATCATTACTAGTTGAAAATAACTGCAACTTGTTTTATTAAAATAATAGTGTGCTGGGGGTTTTAAGCTCTCTACTGGTCACTGATCCAACTTTCCTCTAACCACAGGTGCAGATCGCTTCTATGATAACATTGAGGATATGATTGGCTATCGCCCCGGCCCTGCCATTAAATACTGCTGGCTTTTCTTCACTCCTGCAACATGCTTTGTGAGTTTTGCTTTATTAAGTTCTCTTCTAAAAGTAGAGCAACCTCTGCTGGTCAAAATTAGAAATACATTTCAATAAAACTCAGCTAATATCTTAAGATGATACCAAAATTATACAGTCAAAGTATTCACTGGTGTATTAAATGTCAGTTATTTATCAGTGTTATCATACTTTCACACAGGGAACCTTTGCCTTTGCCTTAATCAAGTACTCACCTTTGAAGTACAATAATAATTATGTGTACCCATTGTGGGCGGATGGGATCGGTTGGATCCTGGCTCTGTCCTCCATGCTTTGCATACCGCTTTGTATGGCATTCAAACTGTACAATACCCCAGGAACACTGAGAGAAGTAAGTCCGAAACTGTTTGGATTTTTCTGTGCATATGAAAAAACTGGCTCCTTAAAGATTGAACCACACAAACAAAACCAGTCAGATTCGTCATAATTCAGTATTTTTGAATGAACAATAGTTCAATTTGTTTGCTGAAATAATTTGTTATAGAAGTATGTATACATATCTCGAGAGCATTTCCTTTTTGCTTTACTTTGAAAAAGTTCTGGATCATCCGTTCACTATTTCTATAGTCTGAAATTGGCAGCTGCCATAGAATTCATCATAATATTTGAATATATTTATTTATATACACCATTATCTTAAGTGAATAAAGGGAACTTCTATCTTGTGTTAGTTAAGGTATTCACCAAATAAGAATATTGTTGCAGGTTTTCAGCAGGAAAACATTGTAACTTACCATGCCCCCACCTTCCCAAAACCATGTCCCAAATGCAGACACAAGCAAGCAGGTAAATGAGCAAGAGTACCTTTTAATGAGTTTACAGATAAATGACAACTAGTCCTGCAAGGCAGAGATGAAATGAATCCATCGCAAATCCCACTGAGATCATTCCAGCAGGCAACAAGATGAACCCAAAGAGGTGATAATAGAAAATCCAAATAACTGGGTGAAATGAAATGATGGCAGAGAGAGAGAGGGAGAGAAACAAGACACATGGAGTTCAAGTTTCAAAATCATAATGAATGTCTTTAAGTTAAAAAAAAAGGTTTATTAGAAATTGAAGAACAATTGATCAGTTTGTCAGACATCCTATCACTGACATGCTTTGTTTTTTAATCAATTTTCTGTTCACAGCGTTTTGTTCTTCTAAGCACTCCTTCCACTGAGTTACCAAAGACAAAGCAGGAGCAGGAGGCACTCCATACCATCTTTGCAGCAGACGGTGAAAGCCTCCATCAGAAAGCACCTCCCTCTCGAGATGGTTACGTCCCTGTTGGTGAAAAGGAGTCTCATTGCTAGAAGTTTGAGGGTTGGAATCGGAGTCTATTTAGAGGTCAGATGTCACTGTGAGGCTCTCAGTGACTGGCCCCATCACTGTTCTCTCTGTATTACCTCACAAGATAAGCTGGTGAAAACAGACATGTATGCAGACTTTTACAGTCTGCTCACCTGCTATTGGCTGCTGGAACTTTCTTCTTTGCATGGTGCCTTCAGTACACAGTGTTGTGCAAATATCCTGAGCTGCCCTTCATTTCTTTATATTTTGCTAGCAAAATGTGAAATAGGTGCAGTGATCTACTGAAACATGCAACCATACATGGTAATAGAGTATTTGAGGCAAAAAGCAACCTTTTGGAATAGTTCTCCAGGCTTCCAGAAGGACATTTAGATGTTCTTTGGCTGTTGACTGTCTTTTGTTCCATTCTCTGTTAAGATGATCCCACACTGCCTCAGTAATGTTGCCTATGGGGAGGCCAATCCTTGACTATTAGTGTTCCACTGTGTGTTTTTCTGTCCAGGTACATTTTTACTGTATTGACAGTGTGTTTGGGATTACTACCAATCAGACATGTTCAAGATTGTATTACATGGTGGGTGAAAATTTGATGGTACTTTTTTGCTTTCATAATTCCATCATTTTTGACAAGATTCCCAGTACCAATGGTTGAAATGCAGACCCATACCATGCTTTGTCTTTTTTGGCCACTTGTTCTGTTTCCTCAAATTTTTTAAGTACAAATTGCACACCATTCTAAGCTATGCTAGGTTTTCACGTAATAGGTTTTTAGGAATCACCTTGTTGGTGCAAAAATACTCTTTCTATGACAATACTGTTTTTGCAACAGGCAGCTAGTAAAGTGCCTAAAGATACAATTTAAAGTGAGTTTTTCGCTAAGTCGTCTGTTGTGTGTAGACACAACACTGGTTAATACCTGGAGTTGGGCGACTTAGGTTTTTGCAAATAATTCACAGGTCAGTGTTAAACAGGTCATATATAAAAAACATTCCTTCAAAATAGTCAGGTATAAGAATTGGGATGGAATGGAATGGAATGGAATGGAATTGGAATGAATGAAAAAGCAAACCATCTTCAGAAAGCCTGGAGATCAACCGCTAAAAAAATCAACACTATAAAGAAACGATGGGGTGACTCAAGACTTTTGCACAGTACTGTACCATATGATGGCAACAGCAACATTACGCAAAGATTTACTTCCGTTATTTGAAAGTGGGTTGACATCTCATTTGCCTGTGGCAGAGTAACGTGACAATGTAAACACTGCTGTTACACAGTGGCAAAGAATTTACATTTGACTGTGTCTGCTTTCTAAGGAAGCATTTTCTTCTGTTGTGGACATCTCTAATGTTCAGCGAATCTCATTCTGGCTGCTTCATTAAATTTAACAGCCGCCTGCTGCAGACTGAGTGCAGGAAAGTGTCACATGATCCCACAGCTCACAAACCCCTCTGGGCTTAAATTAATCTGCTTAATGTATACAGAGGAGAACCACATTGTTTATCCACCAACAGTTGAGGTGTTCTCTCAGGATTGGTAAAAAAAAAAAAATAATAATAAGAAACATTACTACACAAAGTGTTTTAGTAACCAATGCTTCAGGATAAAAAGACTGGTTAAATTTCTACAAATAAACCCACTTAAACTCTAATGTTTGTTTATTTTTTATCTTAATACTGTTTGTACCATTTTAAAGGCTTCTCTGTATAATTTTGGTCTGCTTTGGGCACTGCGGATTTGTATTGATGTTTTATATTAAATGTTTATGTTAAATGTTCAGATTCTTGACATGGATTTAATTTAGTCTTGTTTTAATGTGCCTTATGTCTAATTCTGGGAATGTATGAAATAAAGTTAAAAGGTACCCAAAGCAAAGGGACAGTTGATCCACTTAGATTATATCAGAAGTGAGTTCCAATGCAGGAGATTCATTCCAAAAAAGAAGAAGAAGAAGCTTGTTATCTCTTTCTGCTGTATCGCAATGAACTTCAACCTGTGTTTCTTTTTCTTTACATGTTGAAATGAATATATGATCACTGATTATGGAGCAAGAACACTTTTTGTTATAAAATTTTATACGCTAAAACACTTTTTTTTAAATGAATGAATACAAATACCTTCATTTGGAACATATATTTCTACTACATGTGTATATTTTGTGGGACATCTTCAGTGAATTTGTGTTGGCCTTGATTACAAATAAATGTTTTACATTTTAGCAATTGTGTATGTGATGCCTCATTTCCAGTTATGAACATTTATGTAGAATTTTACATTCAAATCACACAACCCAACCAGGACGTCTACGCTATAGGTAAAAAATAAATGCTGTATTTTATGTTTTGACAATTTAAAGTGTACTTATTCGTACTTAAAAAACACCATAAAGGTCAGTAAACACACACAACATCACCTGTTCACACCTCTGCCCTCGGGCAAGTGCTACAGGAGTCTGACATCGAGGACTAAAAGACTCAAACAGCTTCCGCCCACAGGCCATTAGACTCCTGAATAAAACAATTTACACAGTCCCTCTCTTACCTCATCACAGCTATAGAGTCCAACTGTATTATTATGTTGTATTTATTATTGTCTGCCATCACACTAATCAGTACAGATCTCTTTGCAAACTTGCACAAGCATAAACAAAAATCAGGCTTTTGTTTAAAAACAAAAAGCCTCAGGTCCCTGACTCATTTCACTGTTTGCGCATTTATTACTTATACTTTCTCTGTGAATTTCTTGGACATTTTTATAATAATAATAATAATAATAATAATAATGTATACTTTATTGATCCCTGTGGGGAAATTCCTCTCTGCATTTAGCCCAGTCACTCAGTGGGCAGCCATTGGACGCCTGGGGAGCAGAGTGTGGGGACGGTACCTTGCTCAGGTGTGCCTCAGGGTAGCCGTTCAGTGGATTCGAAACCCCGACCTTCCAGTCATGGGGCCACCACTCTACCTACTGAGCTATCCCTGCCCTTATTTACTCATTTTATTTATTTTTGCCTTATTACATTTTTATAACTTTATGCTATTTTGTCATATCAGAATGTCTCTATGACTGCTGTGTGAAGTGAGTCTCAGTATTTCTGTATTATTATTATTATTATTATTTACATATGACACATATGACACTACTTCTGCTTCTAAAAATCACCCCTGACACCTGTCTATGCCCACTCCACCTTGCCTGCACTCTCTTCTTCACCTCTCTTGTGCACTGTGTGTTGCTTTGGAAGTCATTTAGCTCGCCTCCCTTCACTAACCCATGAACCCATCTATCACTCCTACCACACACCTCACCAATGTCTCACTCCTCTCATGCAGTGCCACCCTCATATACTTATGCTCCTAACTGATCGTCGCCCCTCTTCTAAACCTAGATTTAACAATTCTTTCCATATCATAATGGTGTGACTCATCAGCTTTATCTCAGCACTGCACATCACCCTTCTTTTTGAAAATTTGACCATGCTTATCCTTTCCCCAGACATCCGCTCACTCTTCATCACTGTGTTAAACTATCTAGTCAAAACTCCACTGCCCTCTCTTCTGGACATATTCATACTTCTACAAGTTTGTCATCTGGACGCACTACCTTTACACTCTTTGCCCACCTCATAGTTGCCCTCTCCTACCTTACTGAGCCTCTTCACTTCCTGATTCACAAACGGTCCTCTATCCTCCCCCTCATTTTCTTCATTAATCAACCCCTCAGTGTACTCCTTCCACCTTCTCAGCACAACCTCTTCATTTGTTTGTTCAGTGTCTTTTTTAGAGATTGTATTGTCATGATCCTTTTATTGTTTTATATTTACTACTTGTGAATAATCTTTCTCACTATAG
This sequence comes from Neolamprologus brichardi, assembly GCF_056152115.1. Taxonomy (NCBI): domain Eukaryota; kingdom Metazoa; phylum Chordata; class Actinopteri; order Cichliformes; family Cichlidae; genus Neolamprologus; species Neolamprologus brichardi. The sequence goes on from NC_142110.1 coordinate 19,580,760, forward strand.
AATGATGGACTATTTGGAAGTGGCCTCATAACCCTTCTCAGACTGGTGGGCACCGACAGTTGGTTGCCTGGGATAATTTTTGATGTTTTCCCTCCGTGGAATTATGGTAGCACACACCTGAATGTTCTGATGATCACATAATCAAATGCCTTTTATTGACATGACCTCTTAATTCCTCTGAAAGCCATTAAGGTGTGCTTAAATTTTCATGTAGACTGTGTTTCTGCATTTTTGTCTTAGTTTTTCATCAATAAATAATGACACCATGTGATATATCATGTTTTGTTCATGTCAGGTGGTATTTACCTAATTTTAAGGCTGGAGAGGTTGGACAATATTTTATTTTTAAATCTCCTGGTATGTGAACCTTAGAAGTGAAAAAGGGCGCACTTTCTCTGCCGCTACACATCATCAGCATGAGAAATCGATGCATATATGTACAACGCCGGAGTGTTAGTCAGTATCAGCCATCATACCAGGTATTCCAGGCAGATGAATATGCACTCCCGGTTTTAGTTTCTTATCATTTTCTGTCTTATAGTACACATATAAAAATGTAGAGGTTTATGAATTTAGTTTTAGCCCTTGGATCTTCAAAGTAGAAGACATTGTCTTACATCAGTATAAAGAATGACAGGCATTTAACAAATTCAAAAATAAAACATCAGAAGCTCTTGTACAAGAAAGTATTTATAGGCAGTGACCCTGAGGAGATGGTATGACTAACACAAAAACTTCCTCTGTCATTTCTTCAAAGTGGTGAAAATCCTCAGAAATATTAGTGAATTGCTTGGGGTATTCTCTTCTAGTGTTTTGACAGGATTCGGCATGTGGTCCTGAAGTAAAATGTCACAATTTGACATTTAGTGTCAGAAGTGTGAGTTACTGAAAAAGGTGAGGTACTGGCTGGAGTGCAGCACCAAGCTATTTGGTGTCAATTACTTGGTGTAACACCAGGTAAATGTGTTCTATAACTGTTTTGATACAGAAAACACTGAATTAATCTGGTTAATGATTGGTTTAACAGAACCAATATGTTTGAAAGTAATAATTCCACTCCAATTGTAAAAGGATTGTTACTGTGCTTCTGATAATATTGGGGTTGTTTTTCCACTCTTTTCATGGCAGTTAAAAGAGTCTAAGGTGTGAAACTTTGCACTCCACCTCCCCAAAGACAAAATCGCATTCCTTAGCAAGGCAGCACTGAAAGCAGCCGGTGAAGGGATCCATGTGAGATGCAGAACAAATACCAAAATTTACATATTTATTTTGGAAAAAAAAAAATCTGAAACTGGATGAAAAGAAAATCAGAAACTTGGTGCAGCTTTAAGTGGAAACTTACAAGCGGTTCTGGGTGACTGTAGACTGTAGATATATTTTTCTTTATTTTTCTTTTTCTTTATCTCACAAACAATAGACACGCTGAATAATGCTCACAATTCATTTTCATGCATTAAATCTTGTGATAACAATTAACTGGGAGGCACATTTATGTTTAAAAAGTGCCATTCATGAACCGATAGCTTCTTTATTTAAGTAAATGCAGTGACTACATTGATGTCAAGACAAACTACTCACAAATGCTTGTCTATTTAATTGCTGAATTAATGCACAATCAAGTGAAACATTTTACGTTATATTCAGTTAAATTAAACCTTAATTAGTCAGTTAAACGTATTTCTTAAAATAATAAAATTGTTGATATTGCCAATAATCGTTTTTTTTTTTCTTGTTTTTGTAAGCACTGCAAAGACATTTCTAGACAGCCTCCTGCAGCCTCTTTCCGGACCAATAGGTGGTGTATGTGGACAGGTAACCGAGCAGAAGCGCTGATACCGTGATCCAGATCAGACTACTGTGTGCTTCGTGGCTATCTGTCTGTGCCGATCTCTTCCTGCAGGGGTCGCTGCAGTCAACTGCATACGCCACTGTTTACGGAAGTCCAAGTGACGTGTCAGTGTCCAGCGAAGCATTGTGGGAAAGAAAGTGGAGCTGACACGGCCGCTGATGGCAGACTGCTCAATTTAGCAGATATCTTCGACTAGTAAGCAGCCGTAAGAAGCAGAAATTTACGGTAACGATGCGACTCCTCGAAGCTAATGTCAGCTGGCTGTGAGGAGGTCGGACGTATGCCGGTGTCATCGCTGCTCACCTGCGCACGGGCGCTCGAAGCACAGAAGTGGGATCCCGTATCAATGGACCGCAGCGTTTTTATTTCCTTTTCCGAGGGAGGCGAATAAAGTAGTGACGGATTATATCCCCCCACGGTGGATGGGTGGTGGGGGGGCGACCGCGCTCCCACATTCCTTTCAACGTTTAAAGTATTTCTGAGGTTTTCTATCGAAAGGCGCCGTCAAAGATGTCGACCAGCAGTCCCGAGGCGGTGAAGAAATTACTAGAGAACATGCAGACGGATCTGCGGTCTCTCTCCATGGAGTGCAAGAAGAAATTCCCCCCTGTCAAAGAGGTTAGCCCGCTAGTTAGCTTCACCGAGCCCCGATTTTTAGCAGTTTGCACCCGTTTGTGAAGCTCGTTTTATGTTTTTATTAGGTTTTACATTAAAAAATGTATGAGCTCGTTCTGTCACAGCAACCGTGGGGCCTTTGAGTTGTTCCCATACTGTACTTCTCATAAGTTGTATCAGCTGCTGGGCCTCCCTACGCTTAATATGTTTGGTGTAATGCGTTTAAACAGAAGCAGATTCACAAAAACACCGAGCTAAACTTGTTTACGTAGCTACACTTTAAGTATCTTTGTTAGCTGTAACTTATGTCAAAGGCGTAAACACTGAAGTTAAATTTTCAGTGGCTATGAAAAGGCAAGTAAAAGTGAGAAAACGTGTATTTTGGGGATGGGGTGAACTAACTATCCAAGTCAAGCAATGTAAATGTATTTTATTTTGTATTATTTTATTTGATGCTAGCATCTTTGGGCAAGAGTGGTTGGGCCGCTGTCACCCACCTTGCATGGGGTTCACATCAAAGTTATTATAGTTAAGTAAAACTAAATGTGAGAAAACATTTTAGTTAGCTAAACTAAAAATAAAAACTAGACCTTCTAGAACTAGAAGCGATTTGAATGGGATGTGAATGGGAAAAACAAACTAAAATAAAATGTATTATAGATGAAATATACTTAGTTTTGTTATCGGTTAATTTGTTAAAAATTTGCTATCACAAACTGCCTGATGAGGCTTTTATGATCATGTTTTTTGAGGCTTTTGATGTCTACAAGACTGAGTCAGCATCCAAAAGGTTCTGTTTATATTTTAATATCTCTACAGATTTTTTTTAAAATCTAAAACTAACACTGAAATTAATAAAAACTAAAGTGAAACCAGTCAACCTGCTATGGAAACTCACTGAAACTTAACTGAATGAAAAAGGAAAATTAACAATGAAATAAAAAGTAATCAGAAAATACAAAACTGTATTAACTCATGTATTAGTCCATGCAGGTGTCTGGCTGCAGAAATCAAAGATACATGGGAAACGCAGTCATTTTTTTAAAACCAGATGTGATATGAGCATGGATGCCACAGATATCATTTGACAGGGACTGATTCTCATGTAAAAGTAAAAATAGTAAGTAAAAGAAAAATGTCTTTGTTTTTAGGGGCTTTGGTGATACTCGGCCTCTGACCTGTCCTGTCTGCAGTCTGACACTGAGAGTTGGTTTCAACAGGCTTGCTAGTACTGACACAGCCAAGTGATTTCACACACATATTGTTGTTTGAATGACTTACTGTATTATTAAGGCCTTCACACTGGCTTTGTTGCGTGGCACTGTTTTGTTGGTGACATTTCTGATTACTCAATGACTGGAGCACAAACAATACAAGGCCGTGTACAAAAGAAGTACACTTGAACATTTCACTTAGAAATGTAAGCAGTAGTAGCATGATAAAATGTCAAGTTTAACTGTACAGCAGGCATATGCGGGGGCATAGACAACAATGTCGGCAACACTTGTAACTCATCAGTATTCATATTGGAACAACCGCTGGTAGTCGAGGCTGACGTCTTTATGTGAGGCTTTTGTGACCACAGCAGCACTCGTCAGCCAGCTCAGCAGAGCAATTCATATCACGCCATGGCAGCTTAGTTTGTTTCCCCTCAGGGTTCACCTTGGATAGAAGCAACATTCCCATGGAGAAAAAAAGGGGAAATAGCTCAGCAAATGCTTCCATTTCCTTTGTGTTTCACTCACTACAGATTTAGTCCATTGACTTCAGTGGTTGATGTTTCAAAATGAGTGGTATGGCCATCAAAAGACATGGCATGCGACTGATCTTACGTGTTGAACTGATTTCTGGCCCTTCCCTAAGGGGTCTTATGAAGTTGCTTCAAATATTGATTTATCATCAGTGAGGTTTTCCCATCCTTTTCAGGCTTTTTTCCCCAAGGGATCAGAGTATTGAAGAGATCCCTTTTGATGTTCCTCACAACCTGAGTTACCGCCCGCTCTGATCGATGGTGTTGTGATTGAAACAACGTTTTCCAATCAAAACTGTCACGGTTAAATTTGCGGCAATGTTGTCATGCGAGAAACAATCAGGGTACTGTGGTTGCTCTTTCAATTGATTTGTGCAGCTTTTTCATCATGCTAATGTGGCCATTTTTTTCCCTCATCCTTAGCGTCTAAGTTTTAGAGAACTGTTCTAGGGACTTCTAAGGGACTTATGTCTGTAATTTAATTGTAAAACTAAAATCTCAAATCCTTGCAGCTTTACTACTGAAGAACAAAATGTGCTTTTTCCCAGACTGTCTTCATTCCATTTCCTCTCCTGTTTCTCAGTCCATCTCCCACAGTGACACTACATGCAAGAGAACGAATCACATTGATTTTTTTTTCTTTTTTCTTCTCCCCCAATCACTCATAGCCTGTCTTACAAAAACAGCATGACACATGTAATAGAATAGAATAGAATAGAATAGCCTTTTATTCTACAACCAAATTATTATATACATTTTCAATTAAATAATGAATGAAATGGAAATAAGTATTTGATCACTTGAATTTTTGTGGTCACTTCCAAACAAATGAACAGTCTATATTTTTTATGGTATATAATTTTAATGGAGAGAAACATTATATCAACCAAAGATTCTGACAAAATGCATTGTATAAATGTTAGAAATTAATTCGCATGTCATTGGGTGGGTCTTGGATGAGTCTTTCAGCATGACAGTTACCCGAAACATATCACCAAGGCAACAAAGAAGAAGCAAATTAAGGTCATGAAGTGACCATAGCAAGTCTCCAGACCTCACTCCTATGGAAAATCTGTGGAGTGAGCTGAAGCTTCAATAGCCAAGCAACAGCCAAGAAACCTAAAGGATTTAGAGTTTCTGTAAAGAGGAGTGGGCTAAATTCCCTCCTGAGATGTTTCAAACCTGGTGACCAACTACAAGAAATGTCTTCCCACTGTGCTTGCCAACTAGAGTTTCTCCAAATACTAAGTCATGTTTTGTAGGTTTTTGGTTGATATTTTCTCCCCCTCTCTCTCTCTCTCTCTCTCTCTCTCTCTCTCTCTCTCTCTCTCTCTATTAAAATAAAATTACTATTAAAAATTTGAGAATGTTCGTTAAGAGAGCAATCCTACAAGAGTGTCAACTAATTATTTCCAGCCAGCCTCGAAAATTTTCAAATGTATATCGTGATAAATATTTTTGGACATATCGCCCTGCTCTATATACTATACAGACACAACTCTCACTGTTACATTGAACACGGCCTTTCAGCAAGCGACTTCCAGAAAGTTACTCAGTTTAGAGTCTCACAGTACAACATGTTTAAGGAAGTAAATCTGTGAGTTTCGCTAATGTTGTTTTTAGACGACACGAGCTGGTTTGTAGATCAGGGTCAGTTTGACTTCGGCCACTCCTCAAGAAACTCAAGAGTAAGGCCAAGGCAAGTTTATTTATATAGCACAATTCAACAACAAGGTGATTCAAAGTGCTTTACAGAGACATTAAAAAACAAAAACAAATAAAAAGCATGATTTAAAATTGATTAAAAAAAAAAAAGAAGATAAAATCAGAACAGTAGATAAGATCAGTAATTAAAATGTAAGTTTTGAAATTTAAGCTTAAAAGTGTGGATTTGGTGTTTTATTCAAATGCAGCTGAGAATAGGTGAGTCTTCAACCTGGATTTAAATAAACTGAGTGTTTCATCTGATCTGAGGCTTTCTGGGAGTTTGTTCCAGATATATGGAGCATAAAAGCTGAATGCAGTTTCTCCGTGTCTGGTTCTGACTCTGGGAACTGATAAAAAACTGGATCCAGATGACCTGAGGGATCTGGAAAGTTCATACTGGGTCAGGAGGTGCTGATGTATTTTGGTCCTAAACCATTCAGAGCTTTATAGACCAGCATCAGAACTTTAAAGTCTATCCTCTGACGGACAGGCAGCCAGTGTATAGACCTCAGAGCTGGACTGATGTGGTCCACTTTTTTGGTCTTAGTGAGGACTCGAGCAGCAGAGTTCTGAATGAGCTGTAGTTGTCTGACTGATTTTTTTAGGTAGACCTGTAAAGATGCTGTTACAGTAGTCAAGCCTACTAAAGATGAATGCATGGACTAGTTGTAAGAAGAGTAAGAAGTACTAAATGACTTTTTTAGTTTTTCTGTTTGTGTAGTCAAGTCCTGAGATTTCAAACTTAGCATCTCATTCTTTATGTAATGTCCTCGAATCCCACATGTGGTCATGTTTCCACAGTGTTTTGCACATGATACTGAAAATGGTCAAATAATAATATACTGGTGGTATCAGATTAGCAGATAAATGATGTCTATTCTGAAAAGCAGTAACCTTTTGACTTTTTCCTTGTGTTGAGCACATTCAGAATTGTGTTTAGTGATGGCCTAAATAATCTGCTTTGAAAGCTGTTAAAGTGAACGCATACCAAGTGTCTTTGAAGGTGGATACAAACTCAAAGAATTAATTCTCAGCCAGGGATACTCTGCAGCGTGCTGCTTAATGTGACTGATAATGTATCTGTTCAGTGATACCAGAATAGTTGACTTTATGACATAGATAAGAGGGCAAGGTTTTTAACTGGTAAATTTCACTGGAGTAACACTGCAGTTACCTTTGAATAGACTTTCAGCTTCTGGTGCCTCTCTCTGTTGCAATGGCATCATCAGGCCAGTGGTATTATCCTCGACAGTGTGGGGGCTTTTTAATGCTGACAGTTTTCCAGAGACAAGTGGAGGGGATACTTTTTACACTAGAAAGCTTAAACAGCACTTTCTATGAGGAAGCAGAGAGAAAGATGAGTTTGTCTGCTGGGGAGAAATGTTGCAACTTCCTGTCAACCACAGACTCCAACAATTAGTAGGCTAATGTGAAAATATTTTTATTGTGAAAAGTTTTAATGGTTTTGTGGAAACTCACTGGCATTTTTTTTTTTTCATATGGGAGGGTTCAGTTGGAGGCTGAATAAAGGAAACAAAATCTGTTTCTAATTAGAGAACTTGCTTGTCTCTGTTCAACTGACACAGATTGTCAGGTCATATATGTCTTTAGTTCTCCTTTCATTTTTATAGAGTAGTCACTGTGGTTAACAGATATAGCTACTTCAGCAAAGGCAGGCCTTTTAAAAAGTACAATCCATTCTCTCATCACAACGTCAAAAACTTTGACTTAACAAAGTGCGCACATATTTCCCATGACTTTGTCTGCATGCTGGAATATTTCTAGTGCACTCTTTTGAGTTGAATAGATAGTTGTTGTTGCACAGGTTGCAAATACACTCACTGGCCACTTCATTTATTACATCTTGCTAGTAACAGGTTGGACCCACGTTTACACTCAGAACTGCTTTAATCTTCATGATGCAAATTCAACAAGGTGCTGGAAACATTCATCAGAGATTTTTTGGTCCATATTGACATGACAGCATAACACAGTTGCTGCAAATTGTTCAGCTGGATTTCCATTATACCAATGTCCCGTTCCACCACATCTCAAAGGTGCCCTATTGGATTGAGATCTGGTGACTGGAGGTCATCTAGATGTGCTGAACTTGCTGTCAGAAAACCAGTTTGAGATAATTTGAGATTTGTGACATGGTGCATTATCCTGTTTGGAAGGAGTCATCAGAAAATGGTTCAACTGAGGCCATAAAGGGGTGGAAACGTTCAGCATGAATACTCGATAGGTTGCAGTATATTAAACCTGGTGGAACCTGGTGCGGTCTTCTGCTGCTGAAGCCCTTCTGCTTTAAGGTTCAATGTGTTTGCATTTAGAGATGCACTCCTGAAAAACACCTTGGTTGTAACAAGTGGTTATCTTCCAGTCAGCTCAAAGCAGTGTAGCCATGCTCCTCTGACATCACTGAAGCGTTTTCACCCAAAGAACTGACGCTATTCTCTGTAAACTCTAGCGATGGTTGTGCAGAAAATGCCTGTAGATCATCGTTTTTTTGCAAATCCTCAAACCTGCCTGTCTCGCACCAACATCTATGTTCACAGTCACGTAAATCACATTTCTTTTCCATTCCGATACTCACTTTGAACTTCAGCAGGTCTTGATCTTGTCTACATGCTTAAATGCATCATGTTGCAGCCATGTGATTGGTTGATTACGTATTTATGTTAACGAGCAGTTAAATAGTGTTTATTGTATAGTTATAAGGGGTTCACAGTTGTGAAGATGGCACAACCCATCTTGGCCTGCAGTTAACAGCAAATGCTCATGTTTGATATGCTGTATAATTGTGTCGTAACTAATTGTTGCAGTCTGAAACTCTTTCTGTCACAGCTTATGCAAAACCAGAATTTGCTGGATTTTTCACTCGTCTGTGCTGATGGAAATATCAAAAGTAGCAACAGGAAGGTTGCAATTATTTCAGACTAAAAAAAGCTCTCTGCGCTCCCCTCATTTTCCTGCAAGCCGTTATGGTGCGGTTTCTGGAACAAAAGGAGAAGAGGGAGAGAAGCATTTTTTTTGTAGAGATTAACTTTTAGGGAGCTGTATGGTAAAAGATTTTCTGAAAAAGCTTAGCCATTAACCAGGGTTGCTACCAGCCGTTTAGTAATTTATGAATTGCGATCCTCCAAAGTGGCTCGACTTTTGTGACATGTTGGTGTATTGTAATCATGTTGTTACAGTATTTATCCCGTCATTGGTGCCTAATCCAAAGAGGTGTGCCTTTTTTAAAAATGTCTTTCTTTAAGGTTAAGGTTAAAGCATTATGTTGTTTTTGTGAGGAAAATTAATTAAAAAACTGCAGTAATGAAAGCCTGTTTTTCAGCAGAATACCTACAATGGCAAATACTAAATGGTATTTAAAAAAAAAAAAAAAAAAAGCAAGCCAGATGGCAGTACTGGCCCTGCAGACGGCCTTTGGTTTAGAAGAACTGCTCATAAAAAATTGTTTTTTAAAACATGTCTAAACAGGTGTTTTTGTATGTGGAACAACTGGGGCAAGAAGTGAAATTACAGTTAAAATTGAAACCATGTAGGAATGGGGAGTGGAGTATTGATGGGAAAGAAAACATCTTGAGAGGCTTGCCGTGGCATGCAGTTGTTGAAGAAAGATAAGAGCGGCCTCTCCATCCCCACATGCCATCCTCCTCCTTTTACCCTTCCCCATTCTTGACAGTGCTCCTTACAGCTGTTCTGAACATCTCAAGCTTAGAGGAATACCTCACTGGGTGTTCCTCATAAGATGAAAATGTTTTTCTACAACTGGGCCTTCCTATTTTCCGCTACACCCACCATTACAAGTAGCCATGTCTACCACCAGCGGTGCATGTATGCTGCACTGTCAGCACCTTTCAATTTGATGTCACATCAAACGGTTACCTAAATGTCTGTCCTCTTTCCTCTCTAGGCTGCAGAGTCTGGTATAGTGAAGATTAAGACGATAGCAGCCAGGAACACAGACATATTAGCAGGTGAGTGATAATAGAAGTACTTAGTTGTTCTTCAGTTGGCTATGTGTGCAGAGCTAGTGCTTTAAACTGCAACAAGCTTATATTCAAATGTTCAGGGAGACGGCAGTATTCATGATTTTCTGTTCACACACAACTGCATCCTGCATACAAGTGACAGACTGAAATAGTCACTGGGCTTTCATATATTTTCCTTTCAGCCAAAGCCAAGTCATGTACAAACGGCCTTTGACTCCACCCCAAAAAAACCAAACAAAAAAAGTCATTGTGTTTATTAGGTTATAAGATAAATGAGTCTTTTATTAACCCTCCTCCCTGAGCTTTGTTCGCAGTCTTTTTCTGGCTCTTTCTAGCTTGTTGCTCTGAATTATTGAAGTATTTTCAAACGGGGCTGGTCTCTCAGCACTCTTATAGAAAATTGGTTCTAGCGCCGTCTCTGTAAACAAGTCCAGCTTTTTGGTAGCATTTGCAGAGTTGACACATAGTTGACATTTCCTGAGTTCCACTGATGACTGTCCACAACCTGCTGCCCCTCTGTAGCTGTGAACTGTACAGCAGCTCACTGTTTCAACTTTAAGTCTACTTGACGTATCAACTTTATGGTGATTAACTGGGAAACCTGTTGTGCGGGTGTAAATAACTGGTGAACCTAAATTCAGTTTACTGGAAAAGGAAATAATGCACTTTTCACTTTTAAGTGCTGTTTAAAATGAGATGATAAAAACCTCAGTGCAAAATGGGTACCTATTTTTTTTTTATTATTATTATTGTTGAGCTAGAGTAGTGTTGCATGATTCACACTTGAGAATAATTGTTATTGTAAATTGATACCTCAATGTATTCTTTTCATTTACTCTCCAAAGTTTTCGTTCTGCAGTACCAGACTTAATGAAATCAGAAGCAAAACAAAAGCAAACACATGTATATTTTTTTTACTTTAAGGCATTTTATTAGAAGTAAATTGCATGATGACGTCTTAAAAAAAATCTCTTACAGGATTTTTTTTTTTTTAACTTTATTTGTGTCCCTTTTTCCTGCAGCCCTAAAGGAGAACAGCTCAGAGGTTGTGCAGCCTTTCCTGATGGGCTGTGGCACCAAAGAGCCAAAGATCACACAGCTGTGTTTGGCTGCCATCCAGAGACTCATGTCCCATGAGGTCGTGTCTGAGGTGAGGGCTATAAGCTAGCCTTTTATTTGAAAATAGGATATTTATATTTTCATATGTATGATCTGCAGATGTGTACACAAGAAGGGAATCTAGTGTGTAGAAGGCCAGATAAAACCACAGTGTGGTAACAAGCAGTGCCGAATTGAGGACAGTTTGATTGATACATGTTAATTTACACACATCACAATAAATGCAATAATAATCATCAGGCTGTTAGACTAATGCACTCATTGGTGAGTTGCTTTTGGCAGGTGCACTCAGTAAGAGGCCTTTGCTGAGTCGCTGTGTGACATTGAGCTTCACAAATGATACAGTGTGATTGTTATTTCAAAGAGTGGTGAGTCGGTGCGTGCGTCCTTGTTGGAAGGTTGTTCCCAAGCGAAGAAAACTCTTTTATAGAGAACACAGCCATGAAAAACACATCTTTCGAGTTTGTGATCGAACGACTCATTAAAAGTAACGGAAAGTAGATGCTGTTTTTTCTTTTTTAGCATTATTTGAATCTTTCGGGTTGTAGCCTTCTGTTGTTTTTTGTTTGATTACCTGGAAGTAAACGAAGACTGTTTTAAACCTCAATGTTTCATGCTCGCCTTCAGTGTGTAAGCATAGACAAATTAAGGTTTGATTGATATCCAATTGGGTCAATACTGCAAGCACTGCAACACATCAATACCCAATCAAGCAGTGTAAATTTAATTTGACCTCGTTCCTGTCACTGGTGGTTACATCTCAAAGGCTCAGACCACCTTTACCACTTCCACTGCTCATTTTCGTGAAACCCGTTGACCTGGAAAATCTATTACTTGAACAGTTTAACATCATCTTTATGCGCAGTGGCAGTTAAACAACTCAGAAAAACTGAGTGGAATAAGGTACCGATCTCAGGAAAGGGGAGGCTACAATAACTTCCAAATTGAAATCGTCGTTTAATGGTAGCCTGTGAAACAGGTGTAGGGGTTTTCGACCTTTTAAACAACGCAGCTTTTGGCAGACCTGAGATGTTAGCCCAGAGGTGTTAGCACACTGCAAAGCAGGCTTCCTTCATTTTAATCATCACTTGTTGGATTACACTAAAATAGATTTCAAAGCTCTGTTTGTTTTTGTTTGTTTTCTTTTTTTTTTTCTTTGGTGGGAGAAAAGATGCGCTCGGCATTCCCTGAGAAAATTCTTTGTCAGAACTGGTCACGCTGGGTTACTTAGCGCTAATTCTGATCAACTATTTTTGTCACACAGATCTCGCTCTCACGCTCTGTCTCTCTCTTTCCACGCAGTAGTTTACCTCAAACACTGAAATGTTCTGAATCCCAGGACATCCAAGAAGAAAGTTAACTAAATTTAAACCCTTGTTGCTGACCAGAGTAAAAATGGCTGTTTATTAAAGCTGTATCCTTGAAAATAGCTGCAAATTTTAACTGTGAATTAAAAGGAATAATACATTTTTAATCATTCAGATTCATTGTTATTTCCCCCACTCACCAGTAGTAGGTGGGTAGTAATGTTTGTTAAACAGACTGAGAGTTTAAGCGTTTAGTATTTTATTTTACAAATACAAAAAAGTTTGCACACAAAAACGGCACAGCATGGAGAGCGGGTTGATGCAGGTCAATCCAGTAAAACAGAAAGCAGCTTCTAACCTGTGTTGTTTCGTTTCATAAAAAGAAAGAAAAAGAAATCCTAAACTTCTTGAACCTCTGTGCCCAAAACAACAAAACGATGCAGGAGTAGCTCCCCTAAAACGGTGGTCTCTAACAAAAGCAGGCAAGAGAAGAGGACAGGTGAACCACACTAAGTAGGCGGGACATAGGAGAAAGACAGGATGGTGAAGAAGTACAGGCCTCTCCAAACCAGCTGAGATTTAGTTCCCATCTATCTCCCCTCCTGTTCCAGAGGCCTGGAGCTATGGCCAAAAGCATGTCTTGTCTATTCACGGTGATCTCAGCAATAAATTCACATCATTTCATTCTTGAATCCACCTGGACATTTGTGCCAAATTTGCAAGTTCCTTATATCCAAGATATTGCATTGAGGAGAGTAGACGACTCTAAAACAGTGCCTTCAGGCAGGGCTGTGGCAGAGCATAAGACGCGTTCATATTTGAAAATTGAGTTTGTTTGTTATCTTGTGAATTGAGCCAGTTACACATAAAAGCAGCTGTTAGGGGGATGCATGTAGATTTATTTTGGATAGCTTGACCCTGAGAAAGGACGTGCGGTGTCACTTACTATCAGCAGAAACTGACAGTGAGATCTGGTGTTATTGAACTGGGTGATGTTGTAACCCCAAGCAGGCACAACCATCTGCTCCCACAAGAGTGTGTTTTTGTGCATGTCTATTATTTATGGCTGTTACCTTGGGCAAGCCAAAGGCCTGATATCAGCTAGGAACTCTGATAATGCCTCCTAAATTCAGCTACAAGTGTGGCTATGTACGTTTGTGCACAGATGCAGACGTATGCACGAATTTCTCACAAAGATCAGTTTTGTGTGTGTGTTTGTGTGTGTGAAACAGGCAGCAGCAGGGAACATCATCAACATGTTGTGGCAGCTGATGGAAAATGGTTTGGAAGAGCTGAAACTTTTACAGACAGTCCTCGTCCTGTTGACAACCAACACAGTTGTACATGATGAAGTGCTATCCAAGGTAAAAGCATAGACACACACACTGTTTGTATGTATTATATGGATGAACAGTATAGTAGCAGTAGTTTGTTTTTTTCCCCTGTGCCCAGGCTATTGTGCTGTGTTTTCGTCTGCACTTCACCAAGGACAACATCACCAACAACACAGCAGCTGCCACCGTTAGACAAGTTGTCACCGTGGTGTTTGAGAGGATGGTGGCCGAGGACGAGCGCTTTAAAGGTTAGAGTTCATTGGTTCTGAAAGTAGGAAGATGATACAGTAAAATTCTGAGATGCTTAATATTACAGAGAGGTGTGAAAAACTGAAAAGTACATCTTTACACCTTAAGCTATTTAAATAGAACATAGATAAAAATGCTTTTTAATTGCAAGCTAATTTACTGTGTAATATATTTTGTATTTAACCTCAAGGCATTGTGGAGCAGCCCCCTCCTGTCCAGGGAAACACCAACCGCCGGTCTGTTAGCACTTTGAGACCCAGTGCAAAGGATGCATACATGCTGTTTCAGGTATGTCCACCAGGGGGCGGTAGCCTTCTATAAGCCGTCCTGCCCTCTTGTCAGAGTTGGTTAGATGCTGATTTTGAGATCTTTCTTATAATCTCAAATTGAGGTCCAGTAAAACTAATTCAGAAATATTTCTTTTCATCTCTGAAATTAAGTAATTTTTTTAAAGAGGGATTCAGTTGTCTTTATGTCTTTCACCCACATTACACTTTCATGTGATGATGATTGTTCTTCACGCAGAGCTCAGTCAAAGCCCTGTTTCAGCCACTGTGATGTGGGTAGGACAACACTGCATTGTTTTGAAGGCTGTTGTTCGCCTTCCTGCAGGACTTGTGCCAGCTGGTGAATGCTGACGCCCCCTACTGGCTGGTGGGGATGACAGAGATGACACGGACGTTTGGCCTTGAGCTGCTGGAGTCTGTTCTTAATGATTTTCCCGGTGTATTCCTGCAGGTAAAGAGAGAAAAAAGAGCGAGTTTGTGAACATCTAGATCAGGGGTGGGCAATCTCAGTCCATGAGGGCCGGTGTCCCTGCAGGTTTTAGATGTGTCCTCGAACCAACACAGCTGATTTAAATGGCTAAATTAGCTCCTCAACATGTCCTGAAGTTCTCCAGAGGCCTGGTAACGAACTAATCATGTGATTCAGGTGTGTTGACCCAAGGTGAGATCTAAAACCTGCAGGGACACCGGCCCTCGTGGACTGAGATTGCCCACCCCTGATCTAGACCAAAAACAAGGTGTCAGACCAGAAGTGGCAAAAAAAGAGAAAAGTCTGCTCATTGTTAGGTTCCAACTTTTTTATTTTAAAAGGTTTAGATCCATCTGATCCATCTTGTCCTTTAAATACAATTCTTAATGAAACATTCTACAATAAAATAAATTAATTCACAGGATGTTTTGGTTTCCCTTTGTTTCCTACCCAGCATCAGGAGTTCAGTTTCCTGCTAAAAGAAAGAGTTTGTCCCCTCGTCATCAAGCTCTTCTCCCCTAACATCAAGTTCCGGCAGGGCAGCAGCAGCGCTGCTTCACCAGCTCCTGTGGAGAAACCTTACTTCCCCATCTGCATGAGGTTGCTGCGTGTGGTCTCCGTCCTCATCAAGCACTTCTACAGCTTACTGGTAATCTGTTGCGATGGTTGGGTGGTCAAAACAGTTGTCTGATGGTTGTTTTTTATGTCTAAGGGATTTTCTTAAGCACAGAGCTGATGCACTTAATTGATCCAGTCAGATTAGCATTGGCTTACCCAAGCAGTAGTTTTGTCTTAGTTCTCCTCCAAGCACTTTAATGAGCTTAACTACAATCGAGTAACTCAGCATTCCAGCTGTTTTTATTTAGTGGCATTTATTCAATTTTTGAGATGGAATTAATTTTTTCTTTTTGCTCAAATCGATCAAAAAGCCGTTCCACTTCCTCAAAGCCAGAAGGTATTCAGAGGTTTTGCATCACTTTCAGTCTGATATGTGTGTGCTTGGTTTGCAGGTGACTGAGTGTGAGATCTTCTTGTCACTGTTGGTGAAATTTCTGGATGGGGAGAAGCCTCAGTGGCTCAGAGCAGTGGCTGTGGAATCAGTCCACAGACTGTGTGTGCAGCCTCATTTGTTACGGTAAGCAACTTTAAAAAAACAACACAGATTTTTAGTTACAGGGTCTGGAAACTTACGTTTTTTTTCCTAGTTTAAAAATATAGCTGTTTCTGTACAATTACATTCATTAAACCCTTTTGTGACTAAGGTTGTTTAACTCTTTCTCAGAGTGCAGTTTGGCCTAATAAAACTTGGCAAAGTCTGAAGTGTCCTTTTTTTTCTAATACAACCCCACACTGCTGTGATCTCACTCTGCTCTTCTCTGTTTCAGTTCGTTCTGCCAGTCTTATGACATGAAGCAGCACTCCACTAAAGTGTTCAGAGACATTGTCAATGCCCTGGGATCCTTCATCCAGTCCCTCTTTATCGTTCCCAATGCGGGAAACGTGGCTGCTGTCGGCGCGCCAGCTGGTAAGTTGACTGAGTTGTCCTTATTTAGAATTTCTATTGATGTCAAGGAGATGTGTTCAAATGGGCCTGAAATTCAGATTTACTGCACTTATACCCCCTTACCTCATTCCTCTCTGGCTTTCGTTGTAGGTGGGTCGGGTTCAGGTGCTCAAGGCACAGCACAAGGCGGTCCAGGCACAGGAGGGGTCAGCGGCACCCTGACTACCCAGGCTGCATTTGAATACCGTGGTACCTGGATCCCCCTTATGACTGTTAGTGTCCAGGGAAGCGCCAAGGCCACCTAGTAAGAATTTCTTTTGTACATACTGAATAATCTCCCCTTATTTATTTTCCTTTGTGTGTTTATAAGGATGTAATTCCAGTCACAGATGCAGAAAGTAAACAGTTCCAGGACCGACTAGCTTTGTGCTGCAAAGTGGCATAAATATAGACAAGCTTGTCATTTTTTAAATTTATTTTTTCCCCCAAGATGTTGTTTCTGACGTTAATGATACAGCAGATCAAAAGTTATTTGCTGAAAAGAAATGGCTGCCTAACATGTTAATGGTCTTGGAAAAGGAGGCAGCACTTATATGTCAAATTTCCAGACAGAAACTTCAGTTCATGTACTTCACCTCATTTCTCTTTCTCCATCTCTCTCCCAGCTTAGAGATGCTGGACAAGGTCGAGCCCCCATCCATCCCAGAGGGCTACGCCATGTCAGTGGCCTTCAGTGCTCTGCTCGACCTGGTGAGGGGCATCACCACCATGATTGAAAGAGAACTGGCCGCGGAGGAGGAGGCAGCTGCTGAATTTAGAGAAGCTCACCCTGACCAGGAGTGGAAGCCACAACCTGGTGAGAATGTACACAAGGAAAAAATGTTCTTTGGAGCGTTTTATTCTCATGATATACCCTGACAAGAAGGATATTAATCAGTTGAAAATATATGAAAACAGACATATGGAGATGGGGAAGCAGGAGGGGTGTGTATAATGGTCTAGCCTGTCATGATTCTGGGTGGTAGCACTTGTACAAACTCTAGTGACCACAATTATAACCGAACCTCTTTATAATTTCAAATAAGAAGTGGAAAAAAATTAGAGATGATCAATTTCTTTTCTTTTTCCCCAACATGAGACTGTCCAGACTGATGTGATACCATTTAGGAATAAACCCCGTAATGTTTTGTTTGTCTCAGGGGCTCACCTGGTGTGGGAGGAGATGGTCAACGCCTGCTGGTGCGGTCTCCTGGCTGCACTGTCTCTGCTGCTGGATGCCAGGTACGGATTCTGGAGTCAGCAGACATGTTATATATTTACAGCAGTGATTCAGACAGGAACGTTTTACATCTTTTGTCATTTGTAAATTGCACCACATTAAAGATTACTTTAAACGCACGATGTATGCTTAACAGATGAATACACATTTTATTTCCCGTTCAAGTGTTTGTTCAATAGAACTAGGAGGTGAGTTTTTGTGCTGCTGAAACAGACATTATGATGTTG
This sequence comes from Neolamprologus brichardi, assembly GCF_056152115.1. Classification (NCBI taxonomy): domain Eukaryota; kingdom Metazoa; phylum Chordata; class Actinopteri; order Cichliformes; family Cichlidae; genus Neolamprologus; species Neolamprologus brichardi. Next base: position 19,598,457 of record NC_142110.1, read on the forward strand.
TAGTTATTAATTGATATTAATAATAGCTCTGTGTCCAACATAACAACCCTCAGGTCAGTGGCTTAGAGTTTAATGGCCTATTTATTTATTTTTTATTGGCTTGTGTTTTTATATTTTTAAATAGTCATGCAATTTAATTAAAACAATATTTTAGATGATTTCACTTACAAAATGGAAAACGATACAGAAGCCTTGAAATTAATATGGCGTGACCATATTATGGTCTCTAATGCGGTCACTTCTCCGTTAGCTGCAGGTATCGCTCCCATGTTAAATAGGACGGCGCCCTCAGCCTTCATCGAGCTGTATAATTTAACCAGTCTGGTATCTGGTGTCAGACTAAGTTAACTGTTCATCTGCATATTTTAATACAACCTGTGCACATCTTTCACGGTGTAAAACTAACAGCGGTGGATGGAGCAGCTACAGAGTTTGCTTTTCTTCAGTTTGTTGATCAGGTGGTTCGATGCAGGACTCCCGCTCACTTTTTCCCAGTTAAGGTTTTAATGGTGATCAGATGTTTTGGTGCTGCTGTTTTGGATGCTAGAAACATGTTTTCTTTTACTCTGAGTTCACCGTTCCAGTAATGGCTCTGTCTATTTACTGTTCACAGCGTGTAACGCTGTAGACTCTGGCTCTGACATTAAACTTTGCCAGCATCACCATCACTGCTTCTGTTGTGTTATCAGCGTTTTTGCTGAAAAACTGGAGGCTGCCTGGACTTAGGGTTGTCAGACTTTTTTTTTTTCATACGCTGCTCCTAAATATGTTTGTAGTGCAGGGTCTGTTTGAAGTCGCAAATGTGGGTTTACATCTTTTAACACAACAGCCCGCTACACAGCTGTGCATTAAACGAAGTATAGACGCATTCGTGCTGAGAATTTTCAATAATCAAATTATATGAATTACTCGATAAATCGTTGCACCCCAGAATTATTAGTCCCCCTGATGCCAACATCATTTTTTGCTGGTCCCTATAGCATAATATTCCTAGCACTGTGCTTCACTGTGGCGATCGAGTTCTTGTGGTTGTAGGTTTCTCCCTTCTTTCTCCAAACATAAGCAGCGTCTCTGTGGCCAAAGAGCTCAAGTTTTATCTCACCTGATCAAAGGACGCACTTCCAGTCCAGGTTGTACTCAGCATACTTCAGTGTCTGCTCTTCCTGTGTTTTTCTTGGTCTGCAACCTCTCAGCCCATTCCTGTGCAGTATCCCAGTGATTCACTAAGTCACTAGCAGTTGTGACTTTAGACACATTTGTCACTAGTTTTCTTTCCAGCCTTTGAAATATTTAGCTTCCTGCCTCTGTCAGGCTCTGTGGCGCTCTTTAAATTTCTTAATGATACTTCTCACTACAGTTCTTGACACTTGGAGATGCTGTGATAGCTTTTATATCCACCTCCTGCTTTGTGAGCATTAGCAATTCTTTTTCTTGAGTCAAAAGAGATTTCTTGTTTTTGACATGATGCTTTCTCAAGTGACAGCTCAAACAGTGTGTCAGTTGGAAGAAAACCCTTAGTTTTAACTTGAGTGTTTGAGCATTACAAAGTTAAAACACATCATTGCAAAGGTCAGCTTTCTAGCTGCTAATAACACAAACTCTGCTCATTTTTATTATTGTGTGCAAACAGAAATAATTGATGGTTTGTAAAGAAGACTAATTTGTTTAGATGTTGAAAATTCTTCACTTGGTCATAAAAGTCCTTTGAAAGAAATTCAAATTTCATTGCTGGGTTTTAATAATTTTGCCTTTATCTATACATATCCTATCATGTTCTAATAATGAATAAAGGTCTGATATAGCCTTGGCAGCATTTCTTAGGATATAAATATTGAATTAGACAATAAGGAATACAATCTGCGTGTGTTATGTTTCACTTTTCTGTCCTTTCTTCCTTTTCTCACATCTTGCGTGTTCAGCACTGATGAGACAGCGACTGAGAACATCTTGAAAGCAGAGCTGACCATGGCCTCGCTGTGTGGCCGTCTCGGCCTGGTGACACCCCGTGATGCCTTTATAACGGCCATCTGCAAGGCCTCTCTGCCCCCACACTACGCCCTAACTGTCCTCAGCAGCAACGCTGCCACCCTCTCCAGCAAAGGTGGGTGACTGAGAATGCATCTAAAGATAAATACAAAACACATTTTTTAGGGAACTCAAGTTTCATATAACCTCTATTTATGTTGTACAAGTATGTCAGGCATGTAGTTATTCACTTGTACACACCAAGAAATGCAAGAGAAAATACATGTTTTATACTGCAAACCATTAAAAGTCCCCGTGTAAAGCCCTGAGGGATGGCCTCTGGTCACATGTGTTTAATGAGCAGGTCTAATCTCCCACATGGGTAAGATGTGCTCAACATGTAAACTGTTGGCACTCTGCCTGTCCCTGTTCTCCTGCTCTTGTTGCATTAATCCATAAGTTTTCACTGTGGCTTCTAATTAACACACCGAGGAAAATGTGCCTGGGGAACGTAGGCGTCCACACACAGCTGCTCTCAAGCCGGCCGCTCAGACTCTCACTATTTGCATATCAGCTTGTAGAGATAAAGCCGGCAAATTGGGTCTTGACTCACCGATGGGATGTTTGTCTTGGAGTTAATTAAGAGAGCTTTTCTTGCATGTTGTAAGCTTGCTACAAAATCCCCTCAAAAACCTTGACTCCTGTACGTGTGCGCGTGTGTATCAATATGTTTGCGTGGGTGCGTGTGTGTGTTTTCTCCACAGCTTATTCAATCCAGGGCCAGAATGTGCAGATTATCAGCCCCTCAAGTGAATCTCATCAGCAGGTGGTGGCTGTGGGGCAGCCACTAACTGCCCAGCCCCAGGGCACTGTTGTGGTAAGGACGCACACATTTGGAAGACTTGGTGGTTACATACTCGATAAGTGTAACTGATTTTCACATTTTAATTTGTGTAGCAGTTTTCCCAAAACAAAGCTCACAAGTGTTTTTTAGCAAAACAAGTTAGATTAACAATAATCTTCCATAATAGAGACAATGGCAGCGGAGCTCTTGCTGTTGGGCAGGTTAAATCCAGATAAGGCAGGAAAACTACTTTTCCACAATAAATAAATAAACAAATAGCAGCAGTTTGGTGAGTCCAAATGGGCTCCAAAACAATCAAGTTAAAAAAATAAAGTCTACATCTAACACTGAACTATGAGTTAAGTAAAAGTAAATGGTTTTAATTTGTTGGTACTTGAAGGTTTCAGTAAATAAATATGTTCAGAATCTCTGTAAAAAAAACAAAACAAAAGAAACCAGCTAAAAACAGGTAATACTGCTTAACTATATTTCTCGCCAGTATCAATGTGCATAGTAGAGTATATTCCAACAATATTGACTATGTGAAATAAGATGCTTTTCTTTGTCAGGGCCTCGTTCAGGTCGGCAGTTCTTAATAGATGCGGGACATGGATGCTTGTGCGCTGAAATGTTTCTTGAGGGCAAAAAGATTTGAAAGTACCTGCACAGTGACCTCGATCCTGACCTGGAATAATCATGCAGAGTTTAACGTTTTCCCTATAGTAATGTTAGCATATTGTTTTCATTTCCTTTGCTTTTACACTACGTTTCCACCACCTTCTTTTTGTTAACACACTTTTCATTGCATGTGGTGAGACGGAATACTGTCATAATAAGTCATAATAACTTGTTCTATAGAGGCGACTCACTTGGTAATATACAGTGTGCTTTAGAATTGACTGTAACGTTACTCTCTCCCACTTTTAGCTGACTGCCAAAAACATCCAGTGTATGCGAACCCTGCTCAACCTGGCTCACTGCCACGGAGCCGTGCTGGGCACCTCCTGGCAGCTGGTACTGGCTACCCTCCAGGTACTACAACCACCTACAGCCACACACTTACTTACTTGCAACCACGCACATATGTACACACTCTCATGTAATTAGACATCACATACAAATCCATTTCATGTATAAATGCACAAAACTGTTCTTGCACTGTCTGCATTGTGCTTTATGCACCTCTCAGAGAGAAAGTGGAATCATTCTTAGCACATTCACATAAAAATACATGTCTTTCAGCATGTTGGTGTACTTTTTCAAGACCTGATATGAACTTTTCTTCAACTCTCCTTCACCTTCTGTTTTTCTTCCAGCACTTAGTGTGGATCCTCGGGCTTAAGCCAGGCGTGGGTGGTGCCTTGAAGCCTGGTCGAGCAGTGGAGGGCCCCAGTACGGTCAGTGTTTTTTATAACCTTTGTATTGAACTTGTATTGCACATTATGTTTCCCAGCTCATTGTTGAAGGTGATGGGCTTACATGCTAATCGTGTGTCTCCAACCTAAACAGGTGCTGACCACAGCAGTGATGACAGACCTGCCTGTTATCTCCAACATCCTGTCCAGACTGTTCGAGAGCTCTCAGTAAGGATCAGTGTGCCTGAGCATATGTAGATACTTTACTTACTTACCTGATGATCTTAAAATGGATATATACAATAAACATTTGTTAATAAATATGACTGGGAAGGAGCACAGTATTTTCTTAGAGAGAAAGGCTAATGTTGCCTGTTGTAAAATCAGAATTTTAAGTTATTAATGCTAAGCAGAATAGGCACATGTTATCTGAAATAAGTATTTTTCTGTCATCTAGGTACCTGGATGATGTGTCCCTGCATCACCTGATCAATGCTCTCTGTTCCCTCTCACTGGAAGCGATGGAAATGGCTTATGGAAACAACAAGGTAAACGGTTTCTCTAGTTGACTGATGTTTAGGAAGAGATTTGAGTTTGATTCAAATCTTATAAGGAACTTGTGCTTCTGTGAAACGTATCCAGTGTTTTATTTTGGGTTTTTTACACCTTCTGTTTTGTGTTATGTTTTTTTCAGGAGCCGTCTCTGTTTGCAGTCGCCAAGCTGCTTGAAACCGGTTTGGTCAACATGGATCGCATAGAGATCCTGTGGAGACCACTGACAGGCCACTTATTGGAGGTAATGACTACTTAGAACAGAAGCCTACACGTACATTTCATATTAAATGAGGTACAGTCTATTTTTCCTGTACTTCTTTGATCAAATATTGCATCATTTTAGCTTAATAAATAAATGTACCTGTTAAATCGGTACTCAAGGTAAAGTCTTTGTCTTTGGAAATGTAGATTAATTATGTAGACATGAGTTCATGTAGTAGCTAAGACCAAAAAATGTCTTTTTTTTGTTAAATAAACTATACAGGATTTAATCGCAGTGAATGGTGGTATTAGGTTTGTTTTTCCAGTACATATTTGTCTTAATACCACCAAATTTCCACTATACTGCTTACTGTTCCTTAGTCTTATATACCCTGAGTAAAACCTGTATGTTGTGGTAAATAATGCAGAACATAAGTAATATCAACCAGCAAGCTGACCTATCATTTCACAAGCAGTAATGCAATATATGGACTGATATGAGCGATAAACTGCGTTTTTTTTTTGTTTTTTTTTAGTATTTTTTTTTAGTCATTTCTTCAGCTGTCATCAAAAAATCCCTGCTATGTATCTGTAAACATCTGTGTTTTGAGGTTTTCGTCACATTTTCTCTATCTCCTTTTTCTTTTGCACACCCGTTTGTTTTGCAGAAGGTAAGCTCAGATCCTCTCCTCAGTAAACACTGACTTTCCCATCTCTCCTTCCCTCTCTGCCTCTTGGTTCCAATCTGGTTGTTGGTTTTTTTGCTCCCTCTCAATCAGACATAAACATGCTGGAGCTGAGAGGTCGCTATGCCACAGTGTGTTCACAACGTGTTTGTGCTGTTATCAGTGTTTGATCCTACATTATTTTGCAAAGCTTTTTCAGTGTAAATTCATGATTTGTCTCCAAGTAGAATCCAAAGTTGCAAACTGGCAAAAACGTGCTTGGATAAAATGCTGAATATCTTTCTTTGCGACTTTGTCTACTATTCATACAGATAACGATAATAATGAAAAATGTGCGGCGTTAAGTAGATACTTAAAGCCACACAGTATACAAAAGGGTGCACATGGATCATCTGGGTTTTGAAGCAGTAAATCTCGAGAATCGAAAAGTCTGATGCCATAAAAGTAGAAGATTTGTTTGACAAAGATAAACAAAGATGACTGATTTGGAACACAGAAAACACAGAAATGTTTTCTCTCAGATTCTTCAGGTTTTGTACCACATAGTGTACTTTTCTTTGCTCAGCCTGGTCTCTCCATGTGTATCTATGCTTTCATGATTACACTGTCTAGCACAGCATAATCTGTTGCCACAGGGGGATCCCAGTCTCTATCACACAGTCTGTGGTTTATTTCACCGACTTGTTTCACACCCACCCACTGTGAAAACTGCTGGGAAACGCTGTTCTGAACCGCCTGTGCATCAGATCTGTCATTGTGCCTGTTTGTGTCTGCATTTGTCCGTAAATGTTGTGTCCTGCAGGTCTGCCAGCATCCAAACTCCAGAATGAGAGAATGGGGAGCCGAGGCACTGACAGCACTTATTAAAGCTGGACTTGCCTACAAACACGATCCTCCACTGGCCCAAAATCAGGTAGGCGACGACACGATGGGTTATTTAGAAGAAGAAAAAACAAAGACAAAAGCAAACATGCACTTATCAGACATAAGATTACAACCATTGATAGGACGTGAATAATGCTGATTATCTTTTCAGCGTGGCACCTGTTAGTGGGTGGGATGTATAAAGGAGCAAATGAACTTTTTGTCCTCAAAGTTGACGCATTAGAAGAAGGAAAAATGGGCAAGCGTGAGAATGTGAGTGAGTTTCAAAAGGGTCAACCTCTGGTGGCCAGATGACTGGGTCAGACCATCTGCAAAAATGGAGCTCCTGTGGGCTGTTCCTAGTCTGTTGTGGTCAGTATCTATCAAAAGTGTTCCAATGAAGGAATAGTGGTGAACCAGCACCAGGGTCTCAGGCGGCCAAGACTCACTGAGTGAAGGCTGGCCCGTTAGGTCAGAGCTGACAGACGAGCCTCTGTAGCTCAAATTGGTCAAAAAAAGTTAATGCTGGTTCTGGTAGAAAGGTGCCAGAATACACAGAGCATCACAGTTTGTTGTTTCTGGGGTTGCATAGCTGCAGACCCGTCTGGGCGCCCATCCTGACCCCATCCACCACTGAAAGCACCAACAATGGACACATGAGCATCGGAACTGGCCCATGGAGCAGTGGAAGAAGGTGGCCCGGTCTGATGAATCCTGTTTTCTTTTACATCACGTGGATGGCTGAGCCTGTGAGCGTCACCTGCCTGGGGAGCTCCTGGCACCATGGAAGAAGGCAAGCCTGCGGAGGCAGTGCGATGCTTTGGGCAATGTTCTGTTGGGAAACCTTGGGTCCTGCCATCCATGTGGATGTTACTTTGACATATAACACCTACCAAAGAATCTTGCAGACCACACACATCCTTTCATAGGAAACAGTATTCCCTGATAGATGTGGCCTCTTTCAGGAGGATAATGTGCCCTGCCACAAAGCAAAAAAGGTTCAGGAATGGTTTGAAAAGAACAGGTTTTAGGTGTTTACTTGACCTCCAAGTTCTGTCGATCTCAGTCAAATCGAGCATTTGTTGGATGTCCTAGAGTAGACCAGCGGTCCTCAACCCCCGGGCCTCGGACCGGTACCGGTCCGTGAGTCGTTTGGTACCGGGCCGCGAGAGTTGAGGCTCAGGTGTGAAATGTATAGTTTTCAGGGTTTTTATCGGTTTTCAGCGTTATTTTGTTATCGTTTTTATCGTTTACTCGGTTTTCCTTGGTCTTTTCACGTGTGTTATGAATAAATTTTCTTTTTTTCGGTACCGGTACTAGTTTTATTTTGTTGTATTTATCCGCGACACCTTAAAGGCCGGCCCATGAAAATATTGTCGGGCATAAACCGGTCCGTGGCGCAAAAAAGGTTGGGGACCGCTGTCCTAGACAAACAAGTCCAATCAGGACTTAAAGGATATGTTGCTGACATCTTGGTGCCAGATACCAAAGCACACCTTTGGGACCAACACAATATTTGGGCAGATGGTCATAATGTTATGCCTGATCGGCATACTGCACAATGTGTATGAATAACACAATACTTGCCTGTATATGATGCTGATGTTCATCCTGTAAGCCACGACAGAAAGATAGAAAGGTCACTTTATCTTGTCATTAATAAACACAATCTGTGACCTTAACCTTGGTGAGACTGATAACAAGCCTTATCTAAAACAGGGTGTGTGGAGGTTATATGAATAATAAAAATGACAGCCAATGAAACAATATTTTTAAAGCATTTCCTTGCATGTGGACAAGCTTTTACTACTTCATGTTGTTGTTGCCAAACAAATTACTAAGCATAATGACTCATCATCAAACCACTGCGTTTGAAAATTCAGTAAGCCTTAATCCTTTCATTTTCAAACATGCAGAGTTAAAAAGTTTAATGCCAATTAGGAAAAAATGTCCAAACACATTTTTCTTTAAACAGTTTGTACTTCACCTGTTTACCCTTCCAATATGAATGTTATACGTAGCTTTAATAAAGGCGCCACATTCTACTCTTTTAAAATTTAAAATACAAATTTATGAATAGGAAACTTTACAGGTAAGTTGATCACTGTCTCCCTTTTCTTGATCCCTAAGCGGCTGCAGCTTCTATTGCTGAACCCCCTGAAGGAGTTGTCCAACGTGCTGCACGCAGACATCCGGCAGAAACAGCTCGAGTGTGTCCTGCAGATCCTGCAGAGTCAGGGCGACAGCCTGGGGCCTGGTTGGCCCCTCGTATTGGGTGTTATAGGAGCCATTCGCAATGATCAAGGGTAAGAGCGTAATAGAGGGGGAGTTTTTTGTCTCCACCAAAGAGGTGGGTGGGTGTCTGTCTGTATGTATATTAAAAAAAAAATCTATGCAAAGAAATAATACTATTACTATTATGCAATGCTATTCCCGGAAAAGTAAATGATGCCCAGAGACTGAGCTGCCTGTGTGAAAAGAAATCATTAAAAAAGAATTTTAAAGTGATTTTATGTCCACAGTTACACTGCACATAGTTAATGAAACTGATGCGTGCCACATGTCTTGTTCCTTCATTAGTGAGTCATTGATCCGAACCGCCTTCCAGTGCCTGCAGTTGGTGGTGACAGACTTCCTTCCCACCATGCCTTGCACGTGCCTCCAGATTGTAGTGGATGTAGCTGGCAGCTTTGGCCTTCAGAACCAGGAGCTCAACATCAGCCTCACGTCCATCGGCTTACTGGTACGATTACAGATGTGTACAGCTGTGGTAGTTATTATAAAGGATTATCAGTCAGACTTTTTTTTTCATGCTTTGCTGTCAGATGGTACCTGTAATTAAACAATCAAGTAAGTTTTTTGAGAGTCAACTAGCAGAGTAATGTGATGTAACTGGTGAATTAGCAAGTGCGATTGTAACTGTGAAGGAGAAGCAGGACGACTCTTGCTTGCGAAGGAGTGACAGGTGGCCCACGGCTTTACTTTTCAAACACTAGTTTTCAAATAGAAACCCGGTGTTTTTAATATGATCAAACAATTGCAGTTCCCCACCTTTTTAGTTTTTATTTTTTTTTATTTTTTTTTCGTATTATTTTCTTCTAACTCAACAGTCTTCTAATAACATTAGATAGACACTTTATGCAGGATTCAGGACATACAAAACCTGTTATTGATCTGTGGTTTGCCAGATTATTTCTCTTGGAGTGTGCCAGTTCCTGTGAGATTACTTTATGGTAATGGATAGCAAAACTATCAGAAGCATCTCACTGCTTTCTCTGTCTAATTTATACCCCCACTTTTTTTTTTTCTTCTTACCCACAGTGGAACATTTCAGACTACTTCTTCCAAAGGGGAGAAGCCATCACACAGGAGCTAGAGAGGGAGGAGGAAGCGCTGCAGAAACAGGCCCAGGAGAAAGGAGAGACCCTCAACAGGCCGTTCCACCCCGCCCCTCCCTTTGACTGCCTGTGGCTGTGTCTGTATGCCAAGCTTGGGGAGCTGTGCGTGGACCCGCGGCCTGCTGTGCGTAAGAGCGCCGGCCAGACGTTGTTCTCCACTATTGCTGCCCACGGAACCCTGCTCCAGCAGCCAACGTGGCACATTGTGGTGTGGAAGGTACAAACCCAGAAACGTCTCCATATAAGATGGAAAAAGAAAAACACGAAAAAATGTAAAATTTGACGGTACGTGATTGTTTTGTCACTCGTCACCTCCAGGTTCTGTTCCAGCTGCTCGACTGTGTAAGAACATCCTCCACCACAGCAGACAAGGAGAAGATCGAGTCAGGCGGTGGGAACATTCTTATCCATCACTCGCGCGACACAGCCGAGAAACAGTGGGCGGAGACGTGGGTGCTGACGCTAGCGGGCGTGGCACGCATTTTCAACACAAGGCGGTATCTCCTTCAGCAGCTAGGTGAGCCCACACGTGATGCTCTGTGACATTCAGCAGATTGCAGTTGGTGCATTTCTGCTTCAACACCTGTCAATATGTTCTGAGCCATTAATGCTCAGGACGTCTTTGAAAATGGTGTCAAATATCAGAGCGCTAATGTTTCCACGCTGCCATCTTCTGCTGTGTATCTGCAGGTGATTTCTTTGAGGCCTGGGAGGTGCTTTTGAACCATATTCAGTCAGCTGCCCTCAGCAAAAACAATGAGGTCTCCCTGGCTGCCCTGAAGAGCTTTCAGGAAATCCTTCAGATCGTTACACCTGTTAAAGACTCGGACAAAGCGGGCGACGCACTTGCTGCAATGGGCGTTCCTCCAGTGCTCATTGACCCGCTGTCAGCATCTGGTCCTGGAAGACCCCTGGTGCGTTCAGATTCACTACTGGAACGGTTGACACGGTACAACGGAGCTGAGCTGCAGGCGCCCCCGCCAGGGGAGGAGTCAGCCTTGGAGGACTCGGCACTGTGGTGGTCTGCATGGAACACATGGTATCGAATGGGAACGGACAGCACGAGACCACCTACTGGCCCAACAGAGAAGCTCTCTTTTATCCCCAGTCAGCCCTTCCTCACAGCATTAATCCAGATTTTTCCAGCACTCTACCAGCACATCAAAGCCAACTTCAGTATGGAGGATCTAAAAAAGCTAGGGGTCATCCTTCATGGGGCTGTTTCCGTGCCTATCAGCAGCGATGCCTCACCCTTCATCCTCCCCTCATACACTGAGGCAGTGCTCACCAACCTGCAGGAAGCCGTGCTCATCGCTCTGGATGTTTTGCAGAAGGTGGGAGAAGGATTATTGCCACCGGTGAAGCTTTTAGCAGTTTGATGTGAGGTGGTTTGTGCTACAGTGTAGCATCAAGATAAGAGGGGGGTCATGTGTGCAATGTAATCATCATCTGTTCAAATCCAGCAGGAGGTCCCATGTTGCATCTCGTTCTTTCCTTATTAATTACTCTAGCTTTTTCAGCATGCTTACCAAACATAGGCCCTTTCAGTTTAAAGTTAATTCCTCCCAGTTCGTTTCTATTCAGCCCAGGAAAGAAAAGAAAGTGTCAGTCTGCTAAATTGTGCAATATGCAGTCCTGTGGTGGAAGTCAGCAGTGTTTGTTCCTCCCTTCCCTCCCTGCTGCAGGCCATCTGTGTGGGCACGGAGAACCTGCAGGTCATGTACCCGGCCATCTTCGAGCAGCTGCTCCTTTTTGTGGAGTTCTCCTGCAAGCCGCCTCAGTATGGCAGGATGGAAACCAAACACGTGGCCAATGCCAAATACAACCAGGTAGGAAATGAAAAACGGACACCTAAATATTTGGTTTTCATTGCAGTTTATTTGCTTTTACAGTTTGTTTCATTAGACTGTTGGATGACGCACATTGTTATTCACCCACCTCTCTTCAGCCATTCTCAATAAGATCATATCTGTTCTTTGATGCTCGTGAAGTCCCCCTTCCACTCCCTCTGCCGTCTTGTCCTTATGAAGCTTCTGTCACGGCTCTTCGTGAGATTGACAGATTGTTCTCGACCCCCATTAGAAGCCCCAAACCATTCCTTCCTCAAATTCCTTCCCTCATGATTCATCTTGCTGGGAGGTTGCCAGAGAAATGCTTCAGTCCAGCACAGTTCATAGTCATTTAAAAAAGGAAAAAGTAAGTGTTTCCAAGGCACCCAGTAATGTTGAGCAAGACTATTGAAGTCACAAAAACAGAGTATTTTTAAATGAGTCTGACGTCAGAGTCGTCTTAATCCTTGCTGTTCTGGAAACCTGGAAGTTCTGGAAACGCGTAGCTCAAGCAGATGTTATTCCTGCACAGAAATCCTGAAAGGTGTCTCGATCAAATACTGAACGACCGATGGAGTCGGTCTAAATCCTGACCCTGCCTGTTTTAAATTTTGACCGTGTGTCCGTCCTGCATTGGAGTAAACTGGACATTTGTGTTGATCTGAGTCTGTTTAAATTGTTTAAGTTAGATGGTCAAACAAAATTCTCCCCCAGCCAAACACCATTATGGGTGGTCTTTTTATTGCCTTCATGGCTTTTATTCAGTCCTGATGTCAGATTGCGTCAAATGTCCTCAGTGCTGCTGGGAGGTTGTTTTGTTTTGTTTTCCCCTCTTTTCCCTCGGCCCAGATTTTGGGATGTCGTTTAGCTGAGAGACGCACTTTAGATTTGATACAACTATAAAACATCGGTTTAATTTCAATCTTGTCTCATTCTGTTTCTTCGAACTACTCACTGGATAACCATTTTAGATCCAGCTGTTTGCGCCGGTGAGTGTCATCATCTCTCTCACCCCCACTCCCCCTCTCTGTAATTGTACTAAGCTGTGCTGAATGGTGATGACCTACCCTCTGCGGTAGATGAGATATCACTCCGCATGGTAGGCTCTCGCGTCTCATCTGCGTCTCTCACTCACTCCATGCTCCCCTCTTTCTCTGCCTGTCACTAACTGGTGGTTTTGCCTCTGTGTGCACAGCCCCACCTCCCTCTGTGGAGTTCATTTTCAGTTGATATTGTGACTTTTGATGGTTTTATTTTGTTTTATTTTGTTCATATGCATACTTGTGGCTCTGTTTTCTATTTCCTAAAGACACACTTTGTAGAATAAAATCTTTAGTTTGGCTGTAACGTTTCAGTTGTGGTACTGTAAACCTAACAAAGCTTGAAGCCGACTAATAGCGACTGCAGTTTAAAAATAAAATGGCGTGTTACTTGCGTACTTATGCAAAGTGTGTCTTTTTTTTTTTTTTTTAAAACAAATGCTTTCACTGTCGCCAAAAGGCGAGCATAATGCCCATTCCTGTTTTGTTTGGTTTTGTTTTGTTAAATCTTCTTTACCCCTACAGGCAGAATGGGTTGCCTTAAACTATGTGCCCTTTGCTGAGCGCTCGTTGGAGGTGGTGGTGGACCTGTACCATAAAACAGCCTGCCACAAAGCTGTCATCAATGAAAAAGTTCTGCAGAATATCATTAAGGTATTTATCCCTGGGTGGTGTACTCGCTGTTGGTGATGGTGAGAAAGAGTAAATGTTTGATGTGTTTTATCACTGTTCCTGTTTAGTGCAGCGAACTTTACTGTTGAGCTGCTTTCTGCTGACCACCTTATGTTTGCATATTCATCGAGTGTGGAATATCACGAGAATGCTTCTTTCATTTTAACCTCCTAAGACCCGAACTCTTTCATGCCATGCATTTTAAATTTCTCTTTGCTATTTGGGCTGATTGGGACCCGATGAATGTAAAAACAAAGAATTACCAGATTTTTTTTTTTTAACCTGATTTTTGTTTATGAAAAAAATTAGATCCACACATGAGGACATTCACTTTAAATTTCAATAGAACAGTTGCAGTATAATGTATTTGTTTAGCTACGCAAAGCACTGCTGTGTGAATATTCCTTAAGGCTGCTGCAATTTTTTTTTTAAAAGAACAATGAATAAACTGGCTGTTTGCATCTGAAACAACTTTCTTTATTAGACCTACAGACCTGCTCAACCTTTTTAGGATTTTAAACTGGCAAACATTTTAAAAAAAAGTTTGGTGTGCAAATTTGGATAATTCCGTTTACAAAAATGGGTTCAGGAACATAACTTTAGTAGTATGCAATACGCCTCTTCAGTTTTGAAATCGTTTAATTCTGAGAGACCTCCAGCCTCTGGGCAGATTTTACTTGATTGCCCTTTGACCTTACTGTATTGATCGTAATATTGGGTTCATACTGTACATCAGCAGGCAGATGCAAAGTGTTCCCAGTATTTTCAAAACTTTTTTTCAAATTCAGTCCATCAAACACTAAAGGATACTGTCAGTGTAAGCTATCAAAAAGGCTCAACGTATCTCAAATCTGCCACTCTTCCTTTTCCCCCCTACTTCTGACACCTGTGTTTAACTGCTCTTTTCTTCTCAGTGAATTTTTAGAAACCCAAAACTGAAATGAGTCTGTTTGTCAGAGAGATGCTCAAGAAGCAAAGTACTGGTATTTGTGAAATGTCATTGTAGGGAGCGCCAAGCTGCTCTTGGAAAAAAGATGACTTTGTTAAAATGTTGGTGGCTGACTTTCTCACGAGGTTGATGAGGCGTCTTTACATTCTCCACTTATATTAACTCTGTCTTTTGTCTAAAAGGAAGAGGGGTGAAAGTTTTTCGTGCACCGCTGTCGAGATTAATTTTAAGTGTTCCTTTGTGTTTCAATCTCATGAGCTTTTTTTTTTGTTTGTTTGTTTTGCCTTCAAGACTTTAAGAATGCCCTTGAGTCTGAAGTACGCCTGTCCGTCAGAGAGCACCTGGAAGCTTGCTGTGTCGTCTCTGCTCAAGGTGCTGTCCATTGGACTACCAGTGGCACGGCAGCATGCCTCATCCGGGAAGTTTGACACTATGTGGCCAGAGTTGGCCAATGCCTTTGAAGACTTTCTTTTCACCAAAAGGTAGAGATTCCCCCCACCCCCATGGTTATTGTGCAACTTTCAGAGGTTCTAAGCAGAAAACTGTTGTTCTGTTACAGTACTCCTCCAGATAACCTGTCTATCCAGGAATTTCAGAAGAATGAAGCCATCGATGTAGAGGTATGTGCTTGTTTCTAGACTCTGGCCAAATAGTTTGCAAGTTTTTCCCAAGTTTGCATCATTGTTCCCTCTTCATTTTAGGTGGTCCAGCTGATCAGCACAGAAATCTTACCATTTGCCAATTTCATCCCCAAAGACTTTGTTGGCCAGATTATGGCCATGCTGAATAAAGGATCCATTCACTCACAGTCTCCCTCATTCACAGGTAATATGTGTCTCTGGCAGCTAAGTTGCTTTGGCTTTAGCAATTGTGTATTCCTGAAACTAGCGCAACAGCATGCTGGCCAAGTGTTGGAATCATAATTTAGGTCCTTGGTTTGTTGCCGGAGTCTTTCTTGCGGCTTATCAGTAACAACTGTGCATGTGTTGAGACGTACAGCCAAACCCTGTCAGTCCCTCTCACTGTCAATCGAAAATAATTCTTCCAACAGAGGCAGAGATTGATGTGCGGATGAGAGAGGAGTTTTCCAAAGTGTGTTTTGAGACACTGCTGCAGTTTTCCTTCAGCAACAAGGTTTCCACCCCGCAGGAGGGTTACATCTCTCGTATGGCGCTCTCCGTGCTCCTCAAGCGGTCCCAGGATGTTCTCAGACGATACGTAGAGGACGAGAGGTTGAGTGGACGCTGCCCATTACCAAGGTACCCAGCCACCATGGGTATCTATTTGTGTGTGCTTTTTTAGCGCGTGTTGTTTTACACATTTTCCAAGAGGCCATCAATTCTGATGACTGTAATGCTACACTTTAAGCATTGGGAGATTTAGCAAATGCAAAACCAAGACCAGCCCTGGCTTCATTTATCTCTTATGTCCCTTTCTAAACAATGTAAAACCGCCATACTTCTACCACATTTCTCCAAGACTCAGGGGAAGTTAAAGATGCCCATGGGTAAACTGCACCACAAGCAGAGAAAATAAAGGGAGAGAGGGGAGAAGTAAAATATATTCTTATGTCTTCTGTATTAATACAAAGTTGGTTAAATAAAAAAGGCTGAAATAAAACAGTACATGCAGAGCTTAACAAATCTATTAGGGCATCTATCAAAACAGCAAAACACAAATATCTCAGAAATCTGTCTAACACTTATTTAAAATTCCTGAATTCATTTTTTTCAGTTTTGAGCCGGCACACTGGATAACTTTGAAAAGTCAGAAATTAATCAGGCGTAACATTCAGCCACTAAGTAAATAACTGTAATATGACATCTTAATCAAAAATATTGATGTACTTTACCATTTCTTTCTGCTTTTGCTGTAAAACTGAAGTTTGAAGATTCATAGAGAACAACAATAATTATATTTTAACATTAAAAATATTTTTGTTTAAAGAGTTCCTGGTTCTTTCTTACCAGGTTTAGGCAGTGTAGCCATTCTCCTCTCACCCTTTGCATTTTCACCCAGAGAACTGTCACTCATTGGATGTTTTCTCTTTTCAGACTGTTCTCTGTAAACTCTACAAGTGGTTTCATGAGAAAGTCCCAGCAGATCAGCAGCTTCTGTAATACTCAGACCAGCCCATTTAGCACCAACAATCACAGTTCTGCAGCATTATATACATATGAAGAGTATTAACAGAGAAAAAATATATATAAAATGTACAACTATACAAACCAGTGTAAAAAGTAGATATGTAATAAATAGTTTTATGTATATACATAAATGTTATTGGCTCTCCCCCTCGCTGTTTGCCTCTTCCACTTTTCTCCTATTGCCGTGCCTTTGTAGCTAAGCAAGGCCTTTGTTGTTTGTCATTTTAGGCAACAAGTGACAGAGATTATCTTTGTCTTGAAAGCTATCAGCACTTTGATGGACTCCCTGAAAAAAACACAGCCAGAGAATGGTGAGTATCAAACTATAAAAATGGATAAATAAGTCTTGGAAAGATAATAAAGGATGCATTTTCTGCCTATTCTTTGTATCATTGCTCGTGTTTCTGGCAAGGTCAGTTAGAAAAAAAAACAAACAAGCAATTTCCTATAACTGCAGAAGATTGAAGGTAAGACATGGTGAAATGGTGTTTTTGAAGTGCCCTTCCGCATATTTGCATTACATCGCCCTTTGCTTGATAAAATTCCTACAGGCACAGGGAAACACAGTTTTGCTCTGAATAAATTGCTTCTTTGATTGTTTTCTATTCACAACTCATATTCCCTTCCTTCTTCCCTCCTTTTCTGATATTCTCTCATTTACTTCCTGCAGTGGATGGCAACACGTGGGCTCAGGTGATCGCCCTGTACCCCACACTGGTCGAGTGCATTACGTGCTCATCGTCTGAGGTGAGCTCAGCCCTGAAGGAGGCCCTGGGGCCCTTTAAAGACTTTATGCAGCCACCCGTCTCCAAAGTCCAGAACGGAGAGTCCTGACCAGGCTCGCTCGCAACCCGGCATTTTTTTGTTTAGTTTTTTTTGGTCTTCTTTCTAAATGAAGAAATCCCGAAGGTGTCTTCTCAACTTGACTCATGCACTTCACAAGTGCACGGATGTGAACTCTACGGTGACATGAAGCAACCCACGGTGAATAGCGATATCGAGGCTGCCTCAGACTACACCATTGACCCCGACCTTCATGCACATTTTCATATGCTTTTCATGTGAGCTGATAATGGGCCAGCCCCCAACCCCCCCGCTTTCACACTCATATAGACTGGCTGCACTTGCCTGTTAACTACAGAGAATTAAAAAGACAACGGCAGTGTTGCCTCTGGGTTTAGTTTTTGTTCTCCTGAAGAGACTGCATCAGTGTACAGTGTGTGGTTAAAGTGTTGATGATGTTATAAAGAGAAAAATGCAAAAAAACAACAAAAAACTGGGGCTTTACTGATCTTAAAAAGAAATGAACATTTAATCTTTTGCAACATTTTCAACAGTGAGGATTTTATGCAAGAAAACAAATCTTACTGTAACATTCCATGTCATCTTTAGCCAGCCATCGGAGAAGGGATGTATGTGTCTGTGTAAAATAAATGGGACAATTCTACAAACAGCTCTTGAGTGTGCTCGATTAAAGTGCATGTAATGAAAATGCAGCTTCCTAGAAGCCCAGATATACCACTTTGTACACAATTATATTTCTGAGTCATCCTGGTTTGAGACCTTTGGCCTGTAGGTGGATGGTGTTGATGTCTATAGGCCTGCTGTGTTGTCTTGTAGCCCTCTATCAAAGACTGTATATAAAAGGAGACAGCCACTGTAATTTGTAAAGTCAGATTTGGAACTTTTTTGAAATGAGACACGACAGGTGAGATGTCAATCTGACTGAAACCAGTGATGCTGCGCGCTTACGAGGTGGTGACCTGCCAGTTACATCGACACCTCTTTGACCTGCATCGGTGCTCTGTTTTACAGTGTTTTAAATTGGAACATAATTTGCATAAATTGTGTGAAGCTAGCAATGAATATCATAGAATAACAAGATAAAATCTTTACTCATAACTCATAAATCAAGTTGAGAAAATATAAGAGAAGCATTTGGGTTTCTTTTAAATGTAGAGTTGCCTCCTGCTGGCTATTAGAATCCATAAGCCACAGTTTTCAGACCTGTGACTATATGGATCTTTTATATACAGTCTGTGGCGACCTTATACGTATATAAAACTCATCTGATAATAGCCAAATAACAGCCTGGCATGTATGGAACAAGCTTATTTAACTAAATAAATTACTGGTTTCAGGAGAAAAGCTCACATTTGAAAATGAGACCTGAGGTATTTTTCTCTATCGCCTGACATATTAGAGACAAAATTAGGAGAAAAATAATGAGCAGTTTGACTGTCACATTGCAATATGGTCAAAACATTATTTAATTTTTGTATACGTAGGTCATGTTTAACAGAGTGGGAGAGTTTATATTTTTTGTTGAACGCAATGGCAAGCCATTCTGCCTTATATGTCAGACGTCATTAGCGCATTTCAAAGCTTCAAAGCTTCAGCGCCACTTCAGCTCACTCCATGCTAACATCGACCAGGAATTTCCAAAAGGGACTGAACTTCGCAAGCACGAGTTGGCCACTTTGAAAAGTCAAGCAGGAAAGCAGATACAGTTTTTCCAAAAATTTACGAAGTGGTCACAGACCATAACGCTCGCATCCTATCAGCTGGCTTGGAACATTGCACGTGCTGAAAAGCCACACAATGAAGGGGAGTTCGTTAAAAAATGCCTCAGTGACGTTGTTGAAATCTTGTCTCCTGAAAACGACAAATTAAAACGCATGGTATCAGACGTCCAACTGTCCCGCCACACTGTTGAACACAGAATATCGGACATTAACACGGCTATTAAATCACAGTTGCACTCTGACCTTCAAGCATGTGAGTATTTTAGTGTTGCATTGGATGAGAGTTGTGATATACAAGACAAGCCTGAGTTGGCAATATTTGCACGGTCTGTGTCAAACGATTGTGTGATCAAAGAAGAACTCCTGGATATTGTGCCATTAAAAGACAGAACCCGTGGCATAGATGTGAAAGAAACCATGATGGCTGCATTTGAAAAAGCAAATCTGCCCATAACGAAATTAACTGCAATAGCCACAGATGGAGCACCAGCCATGATGGGATCTGTGAACGGGCTTGTGGGGCTGTGCAAAGCTGACCAAACTATTCCTGACTTTTGGAATTTCCACTGCATCATCCACATGGAGCAACTCGTGTCTAAATCATTGAATTTAGATAACGTCATGAAGCCTGTGATGGAAATCGTCAACTATATCCGCACACATGCGCTTAACCACTGGCAATTCAAGAATCCCATCGCTGAGCTGGACCGAGGGCTTCCAGGTGACCTGCCGCTGCACTGCACTGTGAGGTGGCTGTCAAAAGGCCAGGTACTCTCTCGCTTCTTTGAGCTTTTGGATGCCGTGAAACTGTTTATGGAAGAGAAGGACAAGGACTATCCCGAGCTCTCGGACCCATACGGTAAAAAAATATATTTTTAAATATATTTTTAAATATATTTCAAAATATACAAAAAATGGCCAAAAAATATATGTGCTAAAATACATTTTAAAATATATTTATATATTTTGAAATGTATTTTAGCACATATATTTTTTGGCCATTTTTTGTATATTTTGAAATATATTTAAAAATATATTTGGCCAAAATATATTTATATATTTTGAAATGTATTTTAGCACATATATTTTTTGGCCATTTTTTGTATATTTTGAAATATATTTAAAAATATATTTGGCCAAAATATATTTATATATTTTGAAATGTATTTTAGCACATATATTTTTTGGCCATTTTTTGTGTATTTTGAAATATATTTAAAAATATATTCATAATATATTTTGAAATGTGTTTTAACGCATATATTTTTTTGGCCATTTTTCTATATTTTGAAATATATTTAAAAATATATTTCAAAATACAATTTAAACTTATTTAAAATCATCCAAAAATATATAAATTTAACCATTAACCCGGAATATTAATTTTACAATTTTATTCTCATTACATACTTAAACATTCTAAAAGAAACACACACACACACACATAATGCTAAGTAGAACAACAATATGTCGTTCAAGTGAAGCGAAGAGCAATTACAAAAGCCAAGGGGTTGTCACATGATTCGGAAGGCATTGTGGGCATTGTAGGCTTAGGTAATCAGAGCCAGCGGATTTTGTAACACGGGCATTTTTTTTCCTTATCAAGGGCAGTTCTTCACTCTGCGCCGATGTCCGTTTTGCTCTGTCCTCCTATAAAAAGCATGAACATTTGAGTATCTGACTAGTTTTAGATTTCCAAAAATCTGATATTTGTACAACTAAACATTTGAACTACAATGATATGCTATTGAGAGATACTTTTATGGGTACATATTGGTAAAGAAACTGGTGACAGAGAAGTAGGCTTTTTAGAATACTATTAGCTAACCATTTTAACTGACTTTCAAAGCTGTTTACCTTTTAAATTGCTGTGGATCAAAACCTCCAGTGGGAAGGCGGCCATTAGAAGAACACGCACCACTGAACCTAAAAACAACAAAAACAAACAAACAAACAAAAAACAGAACAATATATAAGAGTCCGGTAGGGTAATAAATCTCTTCTGAAGCAATATAATTCATTTTGGGTGAAAAACAAAACATTCCTCTAAAATATATATACTGACATCAGCAATCAACATCATGATTGTAATTATTTCCCTCCTGGTCCATCTACTGCTCTGTGCATGTGTCAAGCACTACGACAGTATCTATGCATATAAATTCACCATATATATCCTGCAAAAATGTCTTGTTATGGTCAAAAAAGCCCAACAAAAAAGGCATTCAAAATAAATAAATAATAATAAAAATAACATGATGTAATTAAAATGCACAACTTACATTAAGGACATCTGTATTTGTATCCACAAGCTAAAAGTAAAACAGTAAATGTGTTAGTAATAGTCCAGGTATTTGTGAAAAACAAAAAAACAAAAACGAGGCAGTAACTGTGACTCTTCTAGTCAGATGCTAAATGCAGAGATTTAAATTTACAGTACAGTACTGCATGTACAGGTAACTGTGTTGTGAACTGTAACTGAATATCAGAGAATCTCAGAGAAATTAAATGTATTTATTTTTTGAGTTTATCAATCATAAAACCGTCTGTTTTGTAGGCCTGTTACGATAACAACCTTTTGTTGGTCTGTATATTGCCCCATAAACAATTGCGACAAGTTATGTCATCGTCATTTTAAGACCATTTTATGCCAGTGAATGTATAATCATAATATAACACCATAATAATGCAAGATCTACACACTTTCAATTGACAAACCAACATCTAATTCTTAAAGTATTTAGATCATGGAAATTAGGTATCAAAATATTAGATACCTTAAAAACTTGTATAAACAGCAAATTTTTTAACAAATAGAAAACAATGTTATTATTTTGTTATTATTATATTTTATTTTTGTAATTTTTTATGTAAATATAATGGAAGATATATTGCATCATCAACAATTATTGAGGTCATGTACATATATTGTGCGTTTGGTTGATATATCGACTATTGTGACAGGCCTACTGTTTTGGTATCATAACAAGCTTGCCAAACATGTATGACCACTAAGCAATGTCTAAACAGTAGTACTGGTCTGAATGACAACAAACATAGCTAGTGTTTGGGAAAATCTGTTAGAAAACAGTTATTATTTCAATAATTATGCTTAGCATTTGTGACACAGACACTGCATAAAAAACTACAACAACAAATACTTACTTTAGGAGGATGGGAGAGGGCAGCATGAGGTTGAGACTGTTCCCTGCTCAGATGCAGTGTAGGACAATCAGGGCTGTCACAAAAATGGGGTGGGGCCAAGTGGCTGCAACCCTAGTTACAATGTACAAGTATATATAATTACATATAATATATGTGAATAAAGCAAGAATCTGTTTAGGTTAGTTACTGTGATGACTGATGCTTGCTAGGTTTATATGATTGTAAACTGCACAAAAACAACAACAGCAACAACATTAATGATAACAACAAACAAAATTACTTAGATTTATGTAAATCTCACATTAGGAAGATCTGCATTCGATTTCATGGGCTGAAATAAATAGGCAGAAACATTACTGCTAAACAACCATAAAAACTCTAAAAAGCCTAAAAATGACTAAAAAAGCAAGGAAATGTGGAACATTGTAATTAGTGAATATTAATAAAGCTTAACTGTGCTTTGTTTCTCACCTTGGTAAGTAAGTGCTCTGTAGCCAGAAGGAGAGGTGGGATTTCTGTAAAAGTCAAATTAAATGTGAATATTCTATATAACAAGTGTAAAAAGTTTTATTTGTAATTTTTTTCCCTTTCTGAGAAGGCAGAATAATAAGAAAAGGCAAAAGTACGTCACAATATAATTAATTAAGTTACATATTTTGATTACCAAATTATGGAAGCGTGGAGCTGCCACCCAGGCAAAAGCAAAATAGAGCTATATCACGTTATAACGTGAAAAGTTTATTGTTCTAACATTATGCTTTTCATGTTTGTATAATATAATATCACGTTATTATAATATACATAATTATCACGTTCGCACAATATTTTACGAACGTGAAAATTATGTATATTGTACGTGATATTACATTGTTCAAACGTGAAAAGTATATTGTACAAACATGATAGTATATTGTTAGCACGATATACTTTTCACGTTATAACGTGATATACTTATATTTCTCTTTTGTCTGGGTGGCAGCTCTACGCTTCCGCGCCAAATAGCGAGAATAAAGTAATATTATATTTGAGAAAAGGCACCTGCTAGCTTGATGATGGAGGCTTCGTAGACACCCGCCTTTTGGCTCCTTGTCGCCACTCCACGAAATAAACGTCCATTTCCTCCATGCCGGCTAATTATTCATCCTCATTAAAATCTCGTATATGTTCAGTTGGCAGAATTGAGAATTTTATATCTTCCAACCACTTAATTAACGCGAACATAATCGGCTTGTTTCTTCCCGTCTCCTGTATCCGGCCGTTCCTCTCACTGTCGGAATTCGCGCCTCAGAGACGTCGGTTATTTTTCAAAAGAAAGAAAAAAAAAAAAGAAAGAAACAGCAACCACTACTAAACAGATTTTTTGCACGTTCATTGCACATTTGTGGGAATATTTAAATATGTACTTTTTATTAATTACTTTTCATTTTATCTTCACCATGGCAATGCGCATGCGCATACTCTCCTGCACGCAATGGGCTTTGGAGTTGACGTAACGCTGCAATGCATTGTGGGAGCGCAGGCCACGAATCAAAACAAACACACTCTCTGTGTTGGAAGGAGCAATTCTGAACACTAGCTCAAAAGAAAAAGGACGGTATAGAGACAGATTGTGTCCAGATGGAAAGAGACGGTACTTGCAAAAAAATATTGTGCATTGGAAATGTGGACCCGTATGAAATCCAGCAGTGGAGTAGAAACCTTGAAGACCAAACCGCTATTGACGTAGCCTGATATATTCTCGTACCTTGCCTGTGAAGTCAGTGCATACACTGCGCACCAATTTCGCCATTATAAATCTCTGGAGGCTCACATCCAATTCACCAAGGATCTGGGTACAATTGTGAGTACGCCGTCATTCAAACAAAGGTAAGTCAGCTTGAGTACTGCGAGTAAAATGCGTTTGATTTCCCTCCGAACATTCAGATTAGTGCAGCATAACTTCATTCATGAGGGGGAAATTACAGTGAGAACACGTGGAGGCTCTGTTAGATGGATAACATAGTGAGTTCAGTGCACTGATGTGACATTGTCCTGAAGGATTTAAATATTCTCTATGGTTAAAGAAATTGCACTAATTAATTCATATTTATTATAAATAATCCTAATTACACTTAAAGTCGAACTTTATGCTTTCTCACTCTTGAAAGTGATTACATCCTTGCATTACATACTTAAGTTTTTTTCTGATAGGTTTCTAAAAAGAAACATGCAGATTTAAAATATAACATGCAGCTTTCTATAGATAGATAGATAAAAACACTTTATTTGTTACATTTATGATTAATGTATTTGAACGTAGATACAACACATTTGTGTCGGCCTTGGCTTATTAAAGTTCGTGTCTTGAACTTTGTCTGTGTGTGTTTCAGATCCTGCACTCTCAAAGACTGAATCAACCAGCATTGCAGCCATGGGTCATTGTGAGCATCACAGGGAAGGTTGAAGCCGCCTACTGCACCTGTAAGGCCGGAGTCGTGGAGACCTGCAGCCATGTCCCTGCTCTTCTGTTTAAAGTAGAAGCAACAGTGAGGATCTGTGGCACAAGGACTGTTACAGATGAACCTGCATACTGGGTTTTGCTGGGTAATATGACCAAGATACAGTCAGAGGGTGGCCATAAGATAGAGTTCTCCTCTTCAGCTGCCCAAAAAAAGGCTCTCAATCAAAACATAAACAGACCATCTGTAGTGACAGGGAAAAGAAGCCGTCCTCAAAACAGAAAAATTCCACCTGCTACTGTGGAGGAGTTGGATCAAAATATTTTTCCAAGCATAGTTCTGTTCTGAATAACCCATAATGTTTTAATTTAGGGGGGCATGTAAATAATTTGCATTTACTGGTTATGTACTTACTAATTACCACTGTTCAAAAGTTGAATAAAGAAACAAACAAATGTTTGCCTATTTTTAATTAAAAGCACTTTGTAGAACATCACATCAGTTACAATGTAGAATCAATGTCATGTATAGTTTACAAATGACAAAATGTTTACATAAAATCATGACAGCATTTATATAATATCACCCACTACTAGCATTCTGTAATTTACTGTCTCTTTTGAAAATGTATCTCTACATATACAGCACAAGACTTTTAACAGTATTTAACAAGAGTATTTTCCCTGGTTTTACTAACACACTGGGGCACATGTTCACCAAAACGCAGCAAACCTTTGCCATCTTATCCAGGAGGGTCACCTTTTCACCCTCACATGGAAGAAGTAATCTGATTGGCATGGTGGTATGTAGCATGTAGTTTGAAACAAAGATTTCATAGTGCCCCATGTGTAGTGTTGGAACCCAGTCAGGATGTGTTTCATTCATTTCATCGGCTGGTTTGCTGCAATAATGCCAAATAATTAGCAACTCTATAAATAAAGGTAGTTCTGCATGTTTGTTCTAATTTGCTATGACCTCAGAGCGCATTGAAAATAAAAAGAGTAATATGAACTTATTTAGAACTTACCAGAATGAAAATACTGGAGCACACCAACAGATATCTGTGGCTGGTAGAGAACTGAATATCAGCTCGTCTCACAGCTGCTATCCAGGCTAGACGCCTTCTTTTGGTAACATCTAACACATAAGCTCCCTCATGATACTTCCAGGTGAGGAAACAATGAAAAGAGAGCCCGTTTTCAAGCTTATTCTTTTGCCAGTAGTGCAATCTAACATTACAACCGACCACACAGCAAGCATTTGTTTGGCCTGCTAATATGGCGCCTCAACCAAAAATCCTGGCTACGCCCCATCCAGTAAGATCACGCACCAGAGCCCTATTAACGTATGGATCTAGAAAGAAGACGCTGCATTTTTAACTCTGAGGGAGATGGAGAATGAGCCTATTTCCAAAAAAAGTGGAGTGTGTTCCTTTAAGTACTATATTGTATATATTGTCAAAAACTAAAGTGTACATAGCAGTTGTTGTATCTTGTTTACTGTATCACTGACAGATAATTTCAAAGTCAAGTGAACGCTACATTATAGTGAGATATTGTGTAATGTGAAATACTGTAAGCAAATGAATAAACAGCCTAATTCTTGCTAAACCTTTGACTCTGTTTTTTTTTTTAAATCCAACTGTTTTTTGCAGATGTAAATAAAACATGTTGTTACTTTTAGTATTACTATTATTCATATTATTATCATCATTATTGCACTAAATACATTTTAAATAAAGGATACTTTGATATACATTTTACTGTAAGGTTGGAAATGTATTTTCTTCACCCTGAAATATCTTTTGAAATGTATTTTGGTTTGAAAAAAATATATTTTCAATTTTAAAAATATATTTTTTTGAGCATCACAAATACAACATATATTTACCATATATTTGAAATATATTTTGGCCAGGAAAAATGTATTTTTTTACCGTATGGGGACCTCAAGTGGATTATGGATCTGGCCTTTTTGGTCGACATGCTGTGTCACTTGGACAGACTGAACCTGACCCTGCAGGGTAAGTTAAAATGCTGCCTGACCTGGTGCAAAGTGTGTTTGCGTTTGTCAACAAAATGAAGCTGTTCAAGACACATATTCAAAAGGGAGATTTAACGCATTTTCCCACTCTGCTAAAAGCCAGCGGGCAAGTCGCCAGCGCTGCCCTGAGTAAGCAAAGAGCCAGATATGCAACGCTGATTGAAAACTTGCACGAAAGCTTCGTGACCCGGTTCCATGATCTACAATTGAAAAGGCCACAGATTACGTTCCTCGTCGAGCCATTTAATGCAGAGACCGGCTGTTTGAAAGTCCCGCTAGTCACAGATGAAGCTGCGGCTGAGTTGGAGATGATCGATCTTTGTGAGGAGGACCAATTGAAACCTGCTTTAAGGGAAGGGACCATTGAGTTCTGGAAAAGTGTGCCGATGGAAAAATACCCCAATGTCAAACGGGCTGCGCTTAAGATACTGTTAATGTTTCAGTCAACATACGTCTGCGAGTCTGTGTTTTCTACCCTAACACATGTGAAATCAAAGCATCGATCTGACTGACACTCACGTGAAAGAATTGCTCCGAGTAGCAACAAGCCGGATTTGAAGAGGATTGTTCAAGGCAAGGAATGCCAGAAGTCCCACTAAACAACATGCATTGTAAAAGTAAATGCTATTGTAGATTATTATATTTTTGTTTGTGGACTTGGTTGAACTGAGAGTTTGTGTGTGTGAGACAGTGCACACAATGTTCATTGTTGAAAATGACTGGCCTGTGGTTTTAGTACTGTAGGAGTCCATTTCTGTCATTATCATGTTGATGTGTGACATTTACAATAAATCTGGCTGAGCGGAGATGTGTGTATTTTGTGTGTGTGTGTGTGTGTGAGAGAGAGAGAGAGAGAGAGAGAGAGAGAGAGGGAGAGGGAGGGAGGAAAGGATGGATGATGTTCATGTGTGCCCATACGTATGATGTGGATCTTTGCGGTAACACAGTAAAAAGTGGCTCTTGGTCTCTGACTGGTTGGCCACCCCTGTCTTACAGTGATCGTACTTATAACATATCAATACAAATGCTTTAAATAGATTTTTTCTTTTCTTTTTGAGCATTGAGTGTCGTGATGTGTGTATTCTGTACAGCAGGTGGGGTTATAGTTTTTTGCAGAGGCATCTTAGACACGAAAATATTAAAACAGTTTCAGTCACCCACGAATTTACAAACCAAACCACCATTACATTATAGGTGGACTCCACTGCTGTCTCTCAACGTGCTCCTGGGGGACCTCGAGCCGTAGCTTGGGATTATGCAGTGGGTCATATGAGGGGAAAGGACCTTTTTGTGGTTTGCACTGAACACGCGGAGGAAGAAGGAGGAGGAGAGAAAGGGGGAGTAAGTCTGCTTGGGCGGGGTTTCCCTCTTATTTCAAGTCTGCACAGAAGAAGAGCGAAGCGGGAGAGAGGACGGAGCGTCTTCGGCTGCGTGGGAATGTTGCTTTCGTCGGCGAAGCGGGGCATTTCTGTCCCTTTACGGTATTTTTGTACTGTTTCTGTCTTCGTTTTCGTCTTATTACCACGTACTGGCTGAGGTAGTAGTTTGTGCTGTTGGTTGGGTTGAGACACTGCCCGCTATGGAGATGACTGCGCAAGCTACTGCCTTGCTAGTGCTGGTGCCTCCACTCCAGCCGAAGGAGAGAGGGAGAGGAAAAAAGCCCAGCTCCCAGCGCTGTTAGACGGTTTTTCCAGGTAATGCACACCTAGCTATGTAGGCTAGCCTCTCGTGATGTATTTGAAGCTGTAATTTAAACATGGACATCTGCTTACTGTTGATTTCTAAGCTGAAGCAGTTTAATTGCTGTATCATGTTTTTTCTTCTTCTAATAAAATAGTCAATGACTGTGGGGAGCGGGGGGGGCACTTTTGTCAATGTATTTTTAATTTTTATTGTGTGAGATTTGAATTATTTTGGGAGAATGGGTGAGAAAGCTGGCATGTGTAGTAATATAATTAGCGAGTTTAAAAAAAAAAAGAAAAAAAGCACGTTTTTTTTTTCTTTCTTTTTTTAAAGATGCACGAGGAAGTGTGTATGCTATAGATTTGCAGAGTTTTCCGCCACCTCGGGCGGAGTGGGCTATGTAGGAAGCATGTAGGTCAACAGTACTGTTGCTATGAGGAGAGCAGTGACGTGGCTGCTGCTGCCCACAGAGGTGTCCTACAGTACATCTGCTCTGATGCACACAAGCTGGCTTTATGGCTCTCCCCGGACTTCTTTGTTAATAAGAATGCATACCATCATGCTGTATGTGCTTCTCCTGCACATGAACATCTCTCATATATAAAAGCAGGGCATAAACGTGCACTGTGTTCTCCCTGTATTCTGCCTATCATGCTAACTCTGAATGGTGAACCTCTGTGGTGTCCACATACAGTCACACCACATGATCCGGACCCCCCCCTCCCAAAACCCACCCCCCACACACAGTCTGTTGAGCAGCGGTGTCCTCGCGGGTGTCGGTCATGCCTTGCGAGTTAACCTTTGAAATCCTCCCTCAGCTGCCCAGCAGCATCTGGCTCTGCTCTGTAACACATCACCATGAGCCGTCAGGGGTCTCGTGATTGGGGTGTGACCCAGAATGGGTAATGAGCTTTGATTGGCTTGCAGCCTGGGTCGATTAACCCCCACCCCACCACCCTCACCGCACATCCTGAGATGAGAGCGAGCCACTCATTCAGTTGGCTGTCTGACTTGAAGATTGAATTCTGCTTTGACCTTCCAAGAAGACTCCCCATTAAATATTTATGAGTTCACGCTGGATCGTGTGCTATGATAGAGTTATGTTCTTCCTGGGCCACAGTTCTGCCCACTAGCATCTGTGCTGACATTACACAATAAATTCTACGCCGGCTACTCGCTGTAGACACATGTAGGTAGGTTGTAAAGTAGGAGCGCCTTGTGTTTGCAAAAGCCTCTGACTGGTAAATGGAGCACAGTGGAGAGGTGTAGTTATCAGGCCCATGGAGCAGAGGTCCTACAGGCGTTGCATATATTCAAATAACTCCCCCATGTAAGAAATGCAAGTAATCCAGCCTGGAGGGCAAAACCAAACATCATTTATCATATCCTGACTGTAAAGGGAGCCGGTCTATGGATCACTGAGCAACACAGAGGCAGCCTACAGTGTGTCCTTCTCATCCATCTTATGCTAAAGCTCTCATTTGAGCCGGGCTGCAGATAAATCATACTTCAGGCAGCCGAAGCCCTAAAGCAGTAAATTACAGTCCCCTTTGTGGAAAGTCTGCCAGCTCAGATGGGTATCACAGCTGCACAGATGAAGCGGTGCACCGACAGGACGGTCAACTCTCGCGTGTCCTTTGTGTTATCAGATCCCTCTGCATGATTGTAAAAAGGGGGGGGGGGCAAGACTGAGAAAACCAGCGGTTTGTCACGTTTAAGAAGGTGATGGAAGTGTTTGGCACCTTTGCAGACGTGTTCAAAAATAACTGAAATCAACACTGTTTCTGAAAGCTTATCTGTGTTGGTGTGTAGGGGGCTCGCATGATTATTAGATGGATTGTGAACAATGTTTTAAAAAAAAATATTTTTAAGTAATAAATATATAGTTTAATGTATAATGTTGAAGTAATAAACACGGATATTTAGCAAAAACTATCTCCTTTTGCCTTTCATTGACACAAACTGGTTACATTCAGGCCTCTTTGGAAGGCAGCACTTTTTTTCTTTTTTTTCCTAAGGGCTGGGTTAATAAATAAAACTGTTATTTACTACCTTTATCCTCCTCTGAAAGGAGTGTTTCAAGGCCGTGCCCTCGACTGTCCCATGCGGCACTGCAGCGAGGTAACGCATCACCTTCTATTACAGCAGATGAGTATCGCACTCCGAGCCCACTCAGCATCTCCCTCAGATCTGTCCATGGGTGGGGTGGGAGTGCTGTGACCTTGGAAAAAACAAGCCACCCACAGGAATGACTGTGTCATCATTGTCGTCATCCAATCTGGACCACACACGCACACACGTGTGGAGAGTAGGAGTGGAGTGCCAGATCCGAGCTGGCCTGACTGGAGGAGGATGCGGTGCTGGCCTGTGGGGACCAGATGGCCCTCCAGCTCCTGCAGAGGACCCAAGAGTGTGAGATTCCCACGACAGCGCTTAAAAAAATCTTCTGAGCGCATTCCACATGCTTTCATAAAGGTGATCAAGTATGCAATATCTTAATATTGACATGTTGGAAGGATAACATTAATTATAACAGCAATTACAGCTCCATAAACATAATCCTAGGTATTTATTTACTGCAGAATTACCGAGAAACTATAAAGTACAAATTTTACCAATAAATATTGAACATGGAAAAAGAACAAGTTTAAATAACAGCAAAGACCTGGATGACATGGCTGCAGGACCTTGCTTAAAATTCCACACCCGTGTTAAACAGCATTATGCAGCAGTGCCTGTGAAAGGATGTCAGGAACAAATGGTCTTACTGATCACCGTCAGTGATGCAACTCTGATGTCTGAGAACTAAACCAAATCCAATCTCTCCAACTTCCTGTGCACAAGAACACAGTTATTACTAATGCTTCATTTGATACAATCCTCCTTTCATATTCCTGAATGTATATTTAAAGACAGTTGTTTTCTTTTGTTTGTTTGGGGTTATTTTGGCTACATATTGGGGACTTTTGAGTGTCACAGCTGGGGAGTGGGGGAAGAGTGGGTTGGGGTGGGGGCACTATTAACCAATCCAAAAACTAACACACACTTTCACTTTAAACATTTAATTAGTTTAGCCAGGTTTACTTTCCCTCCTGACTCATATTGAATGTTTTATTCTCCTGACATGTTAATTTAATTTACATCCATGGTCTCTCAGGTATTTCAAGTATTCAGTATGACATCACTGGAGAAGGACTCAGCAAAAATGTTGCAGATATTCCTTTTAGCTTCACAGATGTTTGACTTGCATTGACAGAATTTTTGGGTGAAAAAAAAATGGTCCACATTTCGTACCTTTTTTTTGGTCAAGCAATCAAGTACGTGTACGTACGTGTTTTTCAAAAAGTCAAGATTACTAATACCTTCATCCATTTTTGCTTCTGGACTGTCTTGATACAGTTTGTCAGAGCGGTGATGGTCTTATGTGGTGCAGATGCTGTCTCCATTAAAGTCTAAGTTCCAAGAAAAGTTCTTGTTTGATGCAGAATCAGTTATATCCAGTATTCGATCGTATCTGATGAGTCATTTACATCAGCGCTATATCAGGTCACGTTTTTAAAAAAATCTTTTCTTTCATAAAGTTCATCTGATACAGTTACCAAAGAGACAAGGCCACTACTTTTCCCAATACTCTGAGCTGTCTGCCAAGTGCATCCCAGAGCCAGGATCAATCAACACCATTGATTTATTTTTTAAATCACTGAGGCAGCAGAGAATTGTCACAATTGTTGATCAACTACTTTAATAGAGCAGAAAAATGAACTTTTTCACATTAATTTTTTTTATTGTTCCTATGGGGTTCTAAAACAGTACAAATCATGTGTGTTTTGGTTTTGGTAAGATATGCGTGACTTACAGTAAAAGGAAGGGAGAGTTTGTCTGCTGGAAAAGGTTATTTACATTTTTACATTTAAATAAATTTACTCAGTTTCACCATTTTCACCTTCAAAATAAAAATAAAAAAAGTACAATTTGAAAGAAAATATGGAAACCCACTCCTTAACGTAAGAACTGTGTTGACTGCTCAGACACAAGTTTAGCCATGACGGGTCAGATTTATGCATCTGTAACATCAGCGTCGTTACAGGTACCTGTTATTTATACATTTAGATTTTTTTTTTTTTAAATGAGAACAATAAATCTGAGAAAAGGTTCTATGAGGTAAAGCAGGGATGTCAAACTCCTTTTACATCATGGGCCACATGCGGCCCACTTTGATGTTAAGTTGGTCCGAACCAGCGATACTCCTCTCATTCTGTCAGTGTAAAGACATTTGACTACACATTTGATCCCAATTACTATAAGAAAAAGAAGTGCAATTTTTAATTTTTCTACATGATAAAGAACTGTAGCTGTTTGAAATAAGAGAAATCGGTCAGTGCAAATAAATAAATGTGTAAAAATGACAAAAAAAGCTTCTGGTGGCTCATTACCCCCCGCGCTCTTGTAATTACAAAACTGAAGGTTTTTGTTCATTCATAGAAAATGTCTTGTTTTATTTTTATTTTTACTAATTTAAAAAAAAAGTTGAGTGAGAAAACAGGAACCTTTTTGTTTTTATCTTTGTCTCTCTGTTACATTATTACCGGTGTCTTATAATTGGCAATAAGGGAGATCTTCATAAGGGGAAATGCTATGTCCTCTTTCACATATCCCAAAGCCATCCAGTGGGCCAGATTGAGTCTTTGCCAGACCAAAGGCCTTATATTTGATGCCCCTGCTGTAAAGGATGACTACGTAGCTTAATGATGGCACATGCAGCAGGTGAACGACAGCTTAAGGAGGAACATGTCTCAAACATGTTTGTTTTCCTTTGTAGATCTCAACTGATGTTCAAATAAATACAATAGTAAAGAAATAAGGAGCGTGAAATGTATTGGGCCAAAATCTTTTAAGTGTCACTCCACCTGGTAGTGTAGTCTTCATTTAAAAAAAGAATCTCTCCTTAATAGCAAACGCAGTATCGCAATGGTACAAATGAGCAAAAAAATGGCAACTGCAGTATTAGAAGTAACAGCCGAAAGTCAGCAGAAGGAAACCCATTTTTCCCACCCATTTCACTGGGAGATGTGGAAAAGTGAATGGCTGAGTCTGGCTAAGTTAAAAGCGTGCGTGGAACAGAGCTGGAATGATTCATATTTACAACAGTCTTTAGGTTTTTTTTTTTTGGGGGGGGGGGTTAAACACTGTACAGGTGTTCAGCCAAACACACTTAACCAATGTCTTGTGTTTCAGATTATTTACATTTTCACATTATTAAATATTGTGCATTAGTTAGTAACAGCAGTCCTGAGATGTCGTCATCTCATTCGAGAGTCCAGGTTTACAGGGTTTGCCCCCCGAAACACAGCTAAGGATGGCTTCCACGAGAATTAAAAAACAATAATAACAGTAATCATTAACAGCTACTCTTATGATTGTTTCCTTTTCAATATTTAAAAAAAGGGAGAGAGAGAGTTTTCACCCTGATTGAGGATAATCAGGGTGAAACTGAGACAGATCAGTTTTTGATCTGAGCAGAAACAAAAGCACTTTTAAAAGGGGAACAAGGAATGAGGTAAAACTGCACATGTGAAGTTTAAAAGGTCAAGGCAGGGTTGTGTTTCAGCGATGGCTGCGGTTTCGTAGCTTGGCTAGTTCTGCTTGTTTCCATACATGAGGGGAATGATGTAGACAGAGATGTCATCTCCGGAGCCTAATCTGTCGTTGGCTATCCTCCAGCCTCGATCCTTCAACACCCCCCTCGCTCTCATTATGAGGTCTTGAGCTGCCATCGTGTACCTGAGGTAACGAAAGTGAGAAGTAGTTACGGTGTCAGCATCACACGGCGATATTCAATTAGATAATGATCAGAACAGGGAATAATGGCAACGTGCAGCCATTGAATAAATGCCTCTGCCCACAGTCAGATGAAAACAAATAGAAATTAAAAAAGTAAAACCATTGAGGAAATAATGAGGGAATCCTGTTAATGAGCTGTTCTTTGACATCATTATCTGAATGTTTGGAAATTTGCGTAATCGTGAGAAGATAACCACGTTCACCCTCTCCAAACAAGACAGAGGTGAGAGGAAGTTCAGGCCTGTCTGCGACTGCAGCTGTGTGGGATGGGTGAACATGCCTGTGCTGATCGTCAGGGTCGCAGTTTGCCAGGAAACAGCCGACCGATTCAGCCACTTCCTGGTTGGAGAGGACGTCCCACAGTCCGTCAGTTCCCAGCACCAGAACGTCATCGGCTCCATGCTCACACTGTGCTAAAGGGTAAACTCTGACCTGAAGTTAGAAAAAAAAAAGAGAAGCAAGAATTGTAAAACTTTGCTGTTTGTACAAACCTTGTACATCCGTTACATATTTATAGACAGAAAATATTGTATAGATGGTAAATTGTGCATTTTAGCCGTGTTTAACCTGAAAAAGCTGCTGCAACGCACTTTATAATGTGCTGCACGTTCATCTGTTCAACATGCTCACTCTGTAATTAATGGACAACAGTCTTAAGCCTTAGCCATGGCCTCCTAGTGGTTATCTTTAATCTTGAAAGGGTAAACTGCTCCAGATTATATTCTAATACCAGGGTGGTGAATCCGAATTACAGCAATATGAGCATTTAATAATTTCAAGACGAACGGGATGCAACTTCAATACTTCAAAACTAACAGAGCAGAGGATTTGCTCTGTACACAAGGCTCAGAGTATATCCTGGAAGTTCATCTCTGTAACTGATGTCTCAGCTGATACTCTATTACACAACATACTGCCTGTCAGAGGTGGGAAGCAATGAAGCACAGACACTTTATTTCTGTACTCGAGCAAAATTGTTTATTTTTCTGACAACTTTTTACTTTTACTCCCCACATTTTAACACAATTACCTCTGTTTTTTACTCCTTGCATATTCATGTACAGGCATGTTATTTTTTGGTTCATGCATTTTCAAGGAGTCATTGATTGTTTTGTATTCGTCATTGGTGCTTATCGCATAGGATTCACTGCAAATCTTACTGTGCACATGATTCATTACATTATACTCAGGGGTTAATATGTTATAATATGTTAATAAGTTGTGATTGCAGAATACAGCACCTAAGTAAGTATGTATACTCCTGCTTAACTGACAAATGTATGTACTTTTGCCACCCGTCTTGGCTGTTTCATACAGGACATGTAGCTTCGGCACCTCTGCAGGCTGCTCTGAAACCCGCCTCAACCCCAGCGGTTTTTCTTTCTTCCTGTATCTGATTTAATCTGGGTTGTATCTGTTGTCACTGACGCCTCTTCTTTTCTGTGCTGCTACTCTCCCTGCTCCTGGCTTTCAGTGTTACAATGCTTTCCCACAATGCAATACAGAAGGCAAGCAGAGGAGAAGCTGGAAATGGCGTAATAATGAAACATCCGATTAAAGCACACCATCTTATTGGTAAATGGACTGGTTTATCTATAGCACTTTTCTACTTTACTTGAGCACTCAAAGTGCTTCTTGCTTCAAGCCTCATCCACCCGCATTCATACAAGCAATTTTTCTATGCCTAAGTGCTTTCTATGTCTAACATTAACACTCAGAGGGTAACTCAGGATTTACTACCTTGCCCAAGGGTACTTTTTCCATGCAGAGTGGAGGAGTCAGGGATCAAACCACTAACCTTCCGATTACAAGATGACCTGCTCGATCTCCTGAGTATACTATAATGTTTGCTAATGGGTCACTAACCAGTGACTTAAGAAAAAATGGATTACTGAACTGCTCCCCGACTTTTACACAGTCACTGGTATTGTTCAAAGATTTGACAGCTTGGAAACCAAAATTTTCCTCTATCATTAGCGCTACATGCCAAGTCAAGGGATTTCCAATTTCATTGTCGTGCTTCAAGCAATTCTGGACCAGAGTGCTGGACCACCCAACATTTTTATTGACATAAGCTACTGAGATTATAAGAAAAAAAAAAAAAATGGCAGCCACAGAACACAATGTAAACGGTTTTGTGGATTACCTGTACTGTAACAAGTCTCTTAGTGTGGATATCTCTACATGAATCTCTCAAAATATCAGAAGAAACATTACTAGGATGATCTTTCCATTTAATCTCCACTTTCTTAACACATCCGCCTCCATATACTTGTCTAAACAATGTTGATGGTCTCAATCCTTCAAAGATATTCTGAAGCAGGGAAACTCGTGTTACTGTGGCAACTCTGGTGAGGCACAGTCTTTCAAATTACTATGGGCGAACAGAAGCATACTCTGAAACAGCAGGCAAAAATAATACCCAGTGGCCTTGGATGGCTTTTGTTTGGTTGCTTCAAGTAATTCTTTTGCTACTGTGGAGGCGTTGCCTATTCACAGCAGGCACACCAACTTAGGCTACTTTAAAAACAGAACACCACACGCAAGCAGGGAGAGTCACTGTAAGATTAGCAAAATGAGTTCTGTGTGGATCACAAGGCTCCATGTTGTGGGGAACCTTGAGATGAACAGTAAGTCAGGCTTTGAAAGAGAGAAACACAGCGAGACTATCAATCTATGAGGCAGCATTCCAATACCTCAAAGGAGATTTCAATGGCAACAAAGTATGTCAAGAAGAGGGAAGGACCCGATCCTCTGATTTTTACTCAAATACCCAAATTCTATGTCAATATGACTCAAACTGCCAAGGTCAGCCTGTTTTATTAGGCTCTATTTATTTATTTTTTATTCACAACCTGAGAGAAGTCTGTAATTCGAACTTGACAGTGCGCAGGGAAAACATGTCCCCGCAGGACGTTTTCACATTCCCTGCAGGGCACTCTCCTACACATTTCTTTGAACATATAAACTAGTGGATGTCAAAAGAAGTCAATATCAGGGAAAGTTCTTCTTTTTGAATGTTTGTATATCTCCTGTGAGAGGCCGGTGGTCTATCCAAGGTGTACCCTGCCTCTCACCCTATGACTGGGATAGGCTACCCTGAATTAGCTGAAAAACCTGAAGGGTTTATTAAAGCCTAAAAGAGTCTATTGTGGCCCCTTAATGCTCAGGAATACCACGTCTTTCATACAGAAATCATGTTTTTATGCTCCGTCTGGAAAAACCTTGACTTCACTCATCTTATAGGAACATCAAAAAAGGAGGCTGAACTATGACTGAACTTTGAGTGCAATGAATTAAAGATCAAGAGAATGTGCAGGTTTTCATGACTACTGCAATCATGTGCAGTGGATTCCTTCTTGCAATCCACTGCACTGCAGGGACCATCAACGCACACGTTGACCGCACAGTTCACAGTGCCGCCTGTTACTGGCTATCAGCTGTTACCTCTGCGCTCTCGTTATATCAGGCGGCTGAGACAATGAGGGTAATATAAAACTAGAGCCCCTCTAAAACACTGCACTAATGTTAACATACTGCCACTCTTGTTCTGACTTTTCCTTTTATTCCATTTTCTCTCTTCCCCTCCTGACACATGCTCAAATGCAAAGGATTTTAAACCCTAACCCAGACTTTGGCTCCCTTCCCCAGAATAACTTAACATATCTCTCAGATTTTAGTCATTCAGCAGCTACGCAGCAACAAGGCCAAAAAGGAGTAGGCACAGATTTCCTCACTAACAGTCCAAGCGATGTATGTGCCACAAGAGCGCTCTGCTTTCATCATTCTGTATTTTTGTACCCAAACACCCACTGTTTTATAGCAACAACTTTATGTAACCTGACGGAGGATAGATGCTGTGAAGTGACCGATGAAGGTGACTCTTTGAGAAGAGTGAGAAGGTAAAAAACAAGTACATTACAACTGCTAACATCCAGGTTTTTCTTCTTCTGCTTTGTGACAGACGATGTAATCATTGCATTTGATGCAGTCATGTGAAAAAGTGTAACCCACAGAAATTGTTCCTATTAAGGCAGGTTATAAACTCAGTGAATAGCACACAAAATTCATATTTTGTAGACGATTTAGATTTTTTAAGTGGCTTTTAAAATAAGTAGGTACATTTTCAGATTTGTTGCCATAGATTCAAACATCCTAAAGTGTGGTAGATGAATCAAAGATACTGTCTGGCCACAGTAACATTAGACCTGATTGGTGAGACATGGGCAGCTCTGTGGGAGAAAATCCTCATACAAGCTATAAAGGACACTGACAGAAATGTTGTATTTTGGAGGTTGCTACGCTGCCTCAGATACTGGGCACATTGCAGTCATTGATTCAAAT
Organism: Neolamprologus brichardi; assembly: GCF_056152115.1. NCBI lineage: Eukaryota > Metazoa > Chordata > Actinopteri > Cichliformes > Cichlidae > Neolamprologus > Neolamprologus brichardi. The sequence continues at coordinate 19,637,001 of NC_142110.1, forward strand.
ATGTATTCCGCACATTATCTAAGAGTGTTAGGAGATCACACAAGGCCATCTGAACAGCAATTTCATTAAAAGAGCACCTCTCTAACTGTTGAGCACAAGGAGGGAGGATCGATAAGGCCTTCAACTTGTGCTGAGGCCAGTGGCCGGGGGAAGCGTTTTAGTTTAGGGAAGAATAGATTCAACTGAATACCAGCTGTTTCAAAAAGAAAACCACCTGTGAAAAAAGAGAGAAACTGAAGATGAAAGAGGATACGATGATGCAAAACAAACCTCAAAAGCCACAAAAGCTTAAGGCATTCAAGTTTGAAGGTTTCACTGTGGCCCCATAGTCCCCGAAACGCACATTATCGGAAACCTTTATATATGTCATACATACAAAACGGCCCAAGAGTTTCAGAGAATTAGTATCCTATAGATAAGAATTGCAGGAGAAAATCCACAGAAAGAACTGAAAGACTGCTGTTTACAAAATGCTTTTGTAATCTGTAATAGTTTGCCAAAGGACGGCCGTGCAGTGTGTGGCCAGTCTTTGCTCTTACTTTGTTATTTTAAAACTAAAAAAGATGGAAACAAAAGTAGTGCGCTCACCGTCTCGGCTATTTTTGCATATTTGCTGTGGTTGTGTTTGTTAATATCATCGTTATCTATAGTCAGTATTTCAACGATTGTCAAATGTTTGGTTGTTCAGATAAGCCATAAAAGCCAACAACCTCCCATGGGATGTACTTATTTTTTCACATGACTGCATATCCTTGAGAGCCTAGAGGGTGGTAGAGCCTGTTCTTGTCAATACTTGGCGAGAGGCCCAAACCCACTGGACAGGTCGAACAGAAAGGACTCTGAATCCTTTTTCCTTCTTTGCTGTAAGGCAAAAATTCTAACAACATGACCAAGGCAGACATAGAGAAGGACACAAAAATGTAAAACTGGAGCGTACCTCTGGGCAGCAGGACAGGAAGGGCTTAATGTAAATGTTGGAGTCGTGCACTTTGAGACTGTGGTCTCCGAGGCCTCTCGTGACCCCGATGGTCGCCAGTACGCGAGCCTGGAAAAGATCAGAGGCATTTAAAGCACAGCCTCCATATGAGTCAAACAAAGCAGCAACAAACTCTACGAAAGGCATTTTCATTTCTGCCCATGACTGATCGTCTTATAATGAGTGAGATGTTATGTAGATGTTATCTAGAAGGCCACAGTGGAAGCCTTTTTAAACTCGGGTCTCCATTTTGAAGCTTGGTCATCATTTCTGCTCTTCATCACAAACTGCAGCGATCGGAGAACCTGACGACACCATGACTGGTGAACAGTTTAGAAACGAGCCAGAGGTTTTGATTATGTGAATCGCTTTGCTTTTAGGAAAATCTTACATCTAAAATCTTGCCTAAACCACCATGTGTAGAGCAGGTCGCACATAAACCAGGAAGATAGATGTCAACAACATCAGCCTGTGGTAATAATTCTACCATTCGTTATAATTTTTCCAAATATTTGGAACATGTGGTTAACATTTGGGTTTGTTTAATTATGTCTGTGGGTTTTAGACTTCAGACACTGACTGCAAAGTATTAAAAACAGCCCTTAGATTTTAAATTATGTTAGTTTGCCCAATTACTTTTGAGCCTCTGAAAATGTGGGATTCTGTATAAATAAGTAAATGTAGCACTTTGGATCAATGCACTGAGAGACAGACAGCCATTAGGCATCTAGAGCCTATTCAGAAAAACTAGTTAAACTAACTACATGTCAGAGAGAACATGCCTCACAGCAACAGATGGTGGGTTCAAACCCAGGACCTTGGTTCTGTGAGGTAACAGTGCTAACCACTGTACCACCGTGCTACGCTCCCCCCCCCTTTTTTTTAAATCCTGCAATTAAAGCTGAAAGTCTGCACTTCAATCACATACTGATTGTTTGATCCTCCCTGAAGCTGATTCATATTGTCTGGAAATCTCTACTGTACAGAGAAAGGACTTTTAGGCACGAGCGCAAGAGGAGCCGAGTAGGACTGAGCTTGGATCAGTATGCAGAACGACGCAGGGAGAGTGTTTTAAAGTGGTGGAAAGGTTCCTCCAGCAGAGAAAGGGGTAAAACATCCTGGGATTAATTGTAGAGTGCCGGGGCCCAGAGGGCTGCGCACCAGGGGCTTTGAAGTGTTCTGGCGTTCCTCTCTCTCACTCTATCTAGCCATCCATCTCCGCTCCTCACTTCAAAGGGAGAGGACACGACGTGGGCACCGGCAGCTGCGCCGGGGTGAGTCTGAATGCGGTTGTGGGCACACAGAATATTGTGGGGGTGACATCTTTCCCCTGCTGTCAGTCAAACTCAAATCTATTTTCTGTATGTACGGAAGTGAAAACTGGGGAAGAGCACGGCGAGAGCATATTCGGGTCTATCACACTGCTCCTTTGACCTTTTCAAGTCAAAGAAAAAGAGCGAAAGGCTTCTACACACCACTGCGTGTACAGTGTAACTGAACGAGGGGGAAACTCTTGACCTTTTGTTCTGTGTCATTTCCCTTTTTTCAGCGTTGACAAGATTTTGTTAGTGCAAGTCAGTGTTTCAGTATTGATATATTCAGTTAACATATGTTACCTTTCATCAGATCCATCTAACACACAACTCAGATAAGACCATCACATTAGACCTTTGACTATTTTTTTTTTCGTTTTTTGTTTTTAAATTGGCTGAAAGACATAATAATAAGTCCTCAGAGAGCTCGTTTGTGCTACATGTTGTGCAGGATTCAAAAAGGCCAGGAATGTCTCTACACAGCGATTTGGGTGATGTGAGGTCGGGTGTACTAATGATGCCCTGGTGAGCTTTGATTACATGCATGGCACATGAGGCTGTGGAAGCACTTCTTACCTTCTTCCCTTCACCGTAGATCAGGGGAAACTTTAGGTCATCTTCCTCTATGGTTTTATATGCCCTGTGCAAAGAATACAGAACACGTTAATGGTTTTTTTTTCTTCCTGTTTATAGCAGGCTGCACACACATGCCCTAGAGCTACTTCACTTCCATACCCCCACCCTCTCTCCTTCCCACAGGCCCTGCTGCTGACACGAGGGGACTGGCACAGAGAGAGAAAAGGCAGAGTTAAAAATTCACACAAACACACAGAGATCCTTAGCTTAATTCTCTCACTTTCTTTTTCCCCCCGTTTCTAACTGATCCTGTGAAGGTATCCCTAGCGACAAAGAAGACGCCTGCACGAGACAGTCTAGGTGCACTGTTGGTTTTCTGCAACTGTCTGTGGCGCCTGCGCGTGTACGCTTCTGAAGGTCTGAAAGTAAAGCAGCTAAAATGATGCAAGAGAATCCACACTTTCCATCCTCCTGTTCTCAGAGCACTCTTTAAACTCCCCACGCGAACTAATGAATAATTTACCATCTTCACACTGGGACCAGACAGAGCTGCGCTGTGAGGAGGAAGACTGTACAATGCTTGCTGTATTCATCACAGATCTAAGAGATACACTTTTCACCTTTACAATTCGGAAAGTCGAAGTGAAGAAACCCAGCACTCTTGCTCGTGGTGCGTGTGCTCCTATTCATCTGCGAGCAGCTGTACTTCACAGGGGCAGCTGTGTAACTTTACTGTACCAGATACATAACAAAACCCAGCCAATTTCCACGAGAGCTGCCAGGTCAGAGTTTTCCATTCAGAACTCGCACCAGGTGCTGTGAATAAAGTTCTGGCTCTTGAGCGAGCGCTGACTTGGTTGAAAATACAATTAGAAACACAGGTTTCTCTTTATTTTAGCCGTCAGATCACAGGGAGCGAGGAAAAGAATATTCAGAATGGTCATAAAAGCGGCCTAATGTGAATCGGGGGATGTTTTTCATGTAGGGATATTTCCTGAAAATAAATGTTTAGTTTGAAAAGCTGCTAAAAAGACAAATGTTTCATTTGTGAATGTGACCCAAGTCTGCCCAGCACACCACAGTCCATGTACTTCAGATTAGCGGGGACCAGGATGGTTTCTACATTACTGCTGGTTTCACTCAGAGAGACCATATGTTTCCACCTTAGGCGAGCGCTACACTGCTGCACTCAGCACTTTTTTTTTTTTTTTACTGTGAAAGCAAGAACTATCACAGAGAACACAGCCCACAAACACAGGAATACAGTCTAGAGCCTCATCTAAGCGAGGAGAGCTGTATTACCAAATAAGAGCCTTCAGAAGGATTTCCTCATCAGTTTCTTAGATCTAAAATAGCAGGACCGGTGATACGAAACTTAAAACCAGTTACCGAGAGAGGGTTCACTGTTTTTGTTAAAAAAAAAGAAAGAAGAAGAGGTGCTACTTCTGCTGTGCCACTTAAAACTTCTTTTGTTTTACCGTTTCACCTTCAAGATTTGTCAAATCTCCTGAAAAAAACAACAAACAACAAACAAAAACTACGACACAGAGACACGCATTCCTGTCATTATTTCAAAGATGTCTTGGATAAATCCCCAGAGCCTGCTGTCAGGGACGGCCTCCCCCTCGAGACGAGTGTTTACAGCGAATCCAGCCTGTCTGACTCGAGATAACAAGAGTGTGACAGAATGAGAAAGATACACATTAATCCTGTTATGATACCTGCTCCTTGCTCTGGGACACTGAGTTCTAAAAACAGCAAAGAAAGTTGCTCAAGTGCCGCGCTGTTTGACCACACTGATGCCGACAGCTTCCCAGCTCAGGGGATGTTAGAGGTGGGCGAATGGAACCAGATATCGACAGTATCAATACTACCGCTGGAATTGGTATTGGTATCAGATCAATTGGGCACGTCTAACCTACAGTAAAGTGCTGTAGAGGCAGGTACATTTACACTCCAGATCTTCAAAAACCCCAAATCAAAATACATGAAATGTAAAGTAAAAATAAAAATCACAGGGATTTATTGGTGAAAATGGGTTCAGAATTGGCAAATTAATGATGATTCATCTCATAAGTCTCTCCTACATGACCTGCCTTTTATTGACCCTGTATTTACTTGGTATTGGTTCAGTATGAAACTTTGCAGTATTGTAAAGCACCGCAGGATGTTTGGTTGCCTGATACATTGCAGCATGTGACTAAAAGGGGGGCGGGCACACCAGGGAAAGATGGCAGAAGGGGTTGTATCATGTTTTCCCTGCAGGTGACTAAAAGGTGGACAGGAGGGAAGAAGGTGGTGTCACCTCCGCCCGCTGCAAAGAGGGGGTGACAGAAAAACATTGGCAGTGCATGCGCTGCGTCATAACTCGCTTACACACTGCTATATATACACACCTGTCAACAGATACTGAGGTGACATTGTAACAGGCCGTGTCAGCACTGGATGAGTCACACAAATTAGTGCAATTGACAGTTGGTTTAAAAAAATTTTTTTTTTTGGTCAACCTTGATAGATTGAGAGGTGCTTTCAAGAGCGAAGCAAGGCCAGAGAAAATGGCAGTGACCCAGCGACTCCTCTAATGCAAGCTGTAGGCATCAGTCATACCAATACAAAGCCATAATGGAAAAAGAAAGAAGGAGCAGATGGAGGGCTGGAAGACAGAGAGATTCCAGGCGGGCGAAATTAATACAGCACTTTGTGAAGTTTTCAGCACTATGGCTGTTTAGACGCATCGCACGCTATAATCAGGGAGATATCTAATCAGCCCCCAAATTCATTCATTCTGCAGCTTGACAACAACCCAAAACATGCATCCACAGTCATGAAGAACCATCTCTAGCAACAAGGAGGCCTGCAACAGATGGTCTGGCCCCCACAGAGCCCCGATCTCAGCGTCTTGGAGTCAGTGTGGGATTACATGAAGAGAGAGAAGCAGATGAGACGAGGTGCGTTTTCCCGAGATGCCTGGAAAAATCTATTTGCCAAGTACCTTGAAAAAAGTGTTTGCCCACAAGAACCCAGTATTGTTTTCAAGGCTGACCATGGTAATTTATTTTTCTTCTTACATACAACACTCTGTAAGAAGAAAAGTATACCTTAAAGACTTTTGAGTGAATGCCACTGATACGACTGTTTGTGCTTCACAGCCATTCACTGTCATTCATCCCTTCCCTCCTTTGTGACCAACACAACATACCAATCACCCTTCCTTCATCTGTTTATCAATCTTTACATCTTACCTCAATCCATTTACTTCTTTTTCTTTTTCCTTACTCCAGCCACCCACCCCTCTTCCCCAACCTCCTTCCCTCCCTCCACCTGCCCGCCTGTGTTACCGCAGCGTCTACATTACGGCGAACACGGCCGACTGCTCAACATCCATCATTCTGGGCAAATAACACAGCCTGCCATGCCGGCCAATGACCACTATTACAGCCTACGATGCCAACGCCAGAACCTCAATCTGGTCCAACTGGCCGAGGGAGGGGAGGTAAAGAAAGCGAGGGAGGGAGACAGAGAGGTGGGCTGCAGGCCTGTATGCCTTCATTAGACTGCAGCCTTGATCACGGATGCCTTTGAGGGAATTGGACGCCAGCGTACGCCTACGCACTCACAGCATGTGGGCACACAGGCTGCACATACACATATACATGCACAGACATCAAGCTGAAGAAAGATAAAAAAAAAAAAAGATCCTCTCTCCCTATACAGCATATAATCTGCACCTATAGACGATGACACAGTTAAGTCAGAGCCGTGCACTTCAGATCAATTAGCTACAGCAGCTGACAGGGTACTAATTTAAGGCCCAGACTTAGTCCGGGTGAAATTGAGCCATAACTGGGTTATGGGTAGAACCTGATTAAAAATACATCACAGGCTGTCTCTGCTGCTCAGACAGTAAGCAGGCAGACTGAGTGAGAGTTTTGGGCCCAATAAGAAGTGCAGCCACTGACTGACCTACATCTGCTTCAACTGAGCAGAGCCATAAAACACCACTTCATGGAGGTGGAGTCAAAAAAATATATACTGCTCAACTCTCGTCAGTCACCCACTTCATCCTCAGTTCACGCTTTCCTTCGATAGGAGTGTCTCTCCTGTAAATGCGTCTGCATAGCAATACGAGTAGTTTTGTAGAAACATTACAAAACATAAAACACACAATAATTAGCTCTGCCAGTCATTGCATGGATTCTGCTTAGTATCTCAGCCAGCTCTGGATAGAATGCTGCCAACGTATGTCGCAGTGCAAGTGACACAAACGGCACTGAAATCCTATTTAAGAGCCCAGAGCATCCTGACTGAGATGCAGAAGTCTGATTAGAATCACATTAAAAAGCAGGCTTTCTAAACTGAAAAGCCTTTTCCACTAGTTTGGGGATTTTTAATAAGGGATCATTCTACATATCAACTTAAATGATCTGTAATTATTAATAATGGATAAAAAAAACCTGTTTTTAAAACTATATTACACACTCTCAGTGTCAGCACAGGTTACCAGTTCAATTTCCTAAAACAGTGAGTCTTTTATAAGAATTAGTCACACCTCAAGTAGAGCATCAATACTTACTGTGGTCCACCACCACAAACCAGATACGTGAATAATAATAATAATAATAATAATAATAATAATAATAATAATAATAATAATAATAATAATAATACACCTGCACCTGCACTTCGAAACAAGCATCTGGTTTTGAGCGTTAGATTTTTCTCATCCCCTCTCTCTTTACATGTGTCTGTGTGTGCTTGCATGCATGAGTCATTAGTTAATAAGAATACAATCATATCCACAAACTTCATAAAAGGCTCTCTGAAGGTCTTTCAAAGATTTTCTTTGGATATTGGCTGCTTTTTAACCCCATCCTTGTACCTGAGCATTTTTGGAAGAATGTTTTTTCCCCTTGTTGAAAAGGAAAACTGACTTATGAATTATTCAAACTTTAAAAGCGGTCAAATCGTTATCAGGATGTAAGGAGGAAGTCAGCTAAGAGGTACAACAGTGAGTGTCTGTAGCCAACTGTAAAACATGGCAGAGGCTCTGTCATGGTTTTTGACTTGTCTAGATTTTGATTCGCAATGCAACACCATTTGGAAAGCATCTGATTGGCTGAATTTATCAGCGTGGCAATGAACCCAAACACACCGTCAATGCTGTAAAATCATACATGAATAGCAAATCTCACTGGCTAGCCTAAGCAGAATGAAGACCTCAATATTATTAATATAAGGAGTGTTGTGTTTGCACGTATTTTTAATAAATCTGTAACCCAATTTCCTTTTTTTTTCATTTATAGAGCTTTGCACTGTTCTATATGTTTAATTTTGTAATCCATCTTGTGTTAAGTTACCTGGGTAAATATGCTAAATTAGCTGTTTAATTGTAAAGGTAGCGATGAAGAACTTACTTTATTTCTGAGTGTTTTTGAATTGCGGTAATGCTAGTTTAATAGATTGTTTTTACTTTTTCCAGCCATGGCAAAAGGTGAAGATTCAGCAGAGATAACTAAAAGCTTTAGTAGTGCTACAAAATTAGATGATCTATCCTTGAACCCATTTCTACATAAAGAAAATGTAAACACAATGTTTATAACCTTCCCTGCCTCCATTTCTCTGGTGCCCTGGTCTCAGCTTTTACTGTTTGTCAGTTCTTAGTTTTTATACATTTTTTTCTATTTCCCTCCTTTTCTCTCCATCTGTACACTTTTTTATTTTTCTCTTTACTTTAGGACACAGAGCAAGGTCTTCGCTTTGCCCACTAACACACAAAAGAAGAAATACGAAGGACAGTTCCTGACCTCTTTATGACAACTCATGACTTGAATGACTTTTTTAAAGTAAAGTTTCTTCTCCCCATTGTGTTAATAATTAATTACTGACCTTACAATCTAAAGTTCCCAAGATGATTGTGGAGTGCTAATGAACTGAATTACTCGGTGAATGGGACACAGATGAATTTCTTTATAGGGTACATTGTACAAAAATCTATGGAATGTAAATAATAGTCTAGGCTGCAGAGATTTCTCTCAGAAGGCTCATAAATGCATTCAACCAGATATGTGGCTAAATAACATTGACAGCATTTCTAACAAATGTGAAGGACTTGAGTGCAGAAAACAAACTGTTATCCTCCCAGGTGGATACTGAACACTGACATACATTCAATCAGTAATTTAGTCCAAAAAAAAAAAGGTATTAGTTAACCCACCATCCTGACATGGTGAAGTCACGATACAGCATCCTCTTCCCCACCTCCTTCCTCTGCACTCTCCTTGGGAATTCCAGATGTGTAAACTCATTCCCTAATAAGTGGGGCTGCATGTAGGCCTGTGATATGAAAAGAGAAAAAAAAACAGAAAGAGAAGAAGATTGACGCGCCCTAGGGATAGGAAAAACAATTCCATAGTCTATTAAGCTGGCACAGAGAGCAGGCCGTGTAAGAGAGACAGAGCTAAGCATAGCTGGTGTCTCAACAGGAGGGGAGGCCAGCTCTGCTAATATCTGACAGCTGTGCTTGCTAGAAAGGAGCTGAGAAAGGTTCTTTCTTACCAAGAACTGCAGTCGCTGCCTCTCTGACTCTGGTGTGAACTCTGCTGACATGGGAATGACTTCCCCAGACCGGATAATGATAACTCTGAGGGAGAGGAGCAGACAAAGCAAAACTCTATTCATCCAGGAAGGGACACAGTTGTTCCTGTAGGCTAAAGGGCACGAGAAGGTGAGCGAGAAACACAGAGACAAAAACAAAGAAGATTCTGCTACAGGGGAAATCACTATTTTTGAACCTCTTTCGAATTTGTTAGTTTTCTCACATACAAATAAACAACATTTTAATGAAGAGGGATGGAATATTAACCAAAAATCCAGACCAAATAAACACGCCACATGAAAGTTCTAAATTAATTTAAAATGTTATTAAGGGAAGTAAGTGTTTGATCCACTACGATCTGCTGCTACAGATTGGTTGTGCGCTTGTGTGCCACACAGATTACAATCAACCAAGCAATTAGAGATACTCCTGATTATAGCTCATTATGTCCACAGACACCTGTCCACAGAATCAGTTTAATTCATTAAAACCTCCCCTCCACTGTGGGCAAGACCAACGAGCTGTTAGACCATTAACAAGAAGCTTCATGTGAAGCTGTTGGTATGATTATTTGGAAAAAAACTATCTCTCTCGGTCTGGAGCTCTTATGTAAGATATCACCTCATTGGGTGAAGATGATCATGAGAAAAGTGGTGGATCAGCCCAAAACTACACGGCAGGAGCTTGTAAATGAGCTGAAGGGAGTTGGACCGCAGTCACCAAAGATGACCCAAAGATTACCATCCCCATAGTCAAGCATAGAGGTGGAAGCATTATGCTTTGTTCGTGTTTTGCTTGGGGATACTTATTTTAGTCAGTGACATACAAATCAATGTGTACTTTTATGCAAAGAGATGTTTTTCTGGATTTTTGGTTGATATTCTGTCTCTCCATTAAAATAAAACCAGCATAAACACCAGAGACTGTTCCTCACATCCAAGCAGCAACCTCACAAACTCAGCAGGGGATCAAATAATCATTTCCCCCCCACTGTATCTTACATATACACTCATTGCATGTGTATCACACCTGCTGTCCCCGGCATTCCCCACATAGAGGTTGCCGAGTAAATAGACGACCACCAGCGCTGTGCAGCCACCTGAGATGTTGTAGACTGCCTTCTCCTTTTCTATCTGTGAATCCTAAAAAAAGACAAAACACGCAGAGACACAGACAGATTACTCTTCTGATGACGAGGACACATAATCCACAACCGATCCTCTGCACACCGTCATATTTCTAATCACCACAGCTTTGAAGAACTGTTTTTCCTCATACAGCTTAAAACTGATACTGAGAAAAATATTGCCTTGATACTTAAATCCTGTCATGATGCCATTATCAATTATAGCACCATAATGAATTCATTTATCAAGAGTGCCACAAGTCAAGGAGCAATAAAAAATAATGGAAACCAAAAAGGACAGATGAGAAAGTTTGGAGGGGCCCACTGATTATTACACCAGCTAATTAGCCCAGATTAATTTGGTGCTAATTAAACCAAAAATGATTTGAAGAAAACCGTGCCGTCAGTTCATTCATTAGATGAATAATTAACCTGTCACTGAATTAATCAAAGCACTAACGTAAATTTGAACCAAGCCGCTCAGACTGCATTTAACCCTTTTTTGTGCTCTCCGTCTGCTGGTCTGCTAGTAACGGCTCCTCTGTTTTTTTTAAATCGCACTACAGAAGCGGAAAGATATTTCAGGGAAACGAGTGACCCCATCAGGCACCTCATTCCCATCCCGGTGTCACTATCAACAACCTGAGTGGGGCCGATAATATTGGCAAACACATTTGCAGCAAGTCCATCCCTAGCACGTTTGTCCCATGAGGGATGTCACCCCTCACTAAAGCGTATCGCCCTCTGCTCTGCCGCCGACGCCCTCCATCTGAATATGACTCTGTAAGCGTGCGAGCATTGCAGTGCGAGCAGTGTGGTTCTTTGACAGGAGTGGAATGCAGCGTGTGCGCACTCTGTGTGCATAACTATGTGTTCGTGTCCAGATGTAAGATGCATTAAGTGTGAATCTGAGTGCGCGTGTGTGTGGGTTGCACTCCAGCAGACACTCCTGGGGGTAGGGGGCTGAAGGAAGGGGTTGGAGGATAGGAGGGGTGAACAAATGTGTCCTTCACCCTGGATGAATTATGAATCCATAGCGAGCTATGCATATTTATCCTTGCTGTATCCAATACCTCTTGCTGCAGGCAACTCTTCAATAATGAAAATGTCTGCATAAACATCTACACCTTTCTCCTGTGCGCCTGAGCCAGGAAGAAACAACTGAGCTTTAAACCAGAAGGCAGACAAAAAAAAGAAAGAGGTAGAGCAGTTCAACGCTCATACATGCTCTTCTCTTTATACCATACTACTATAAATGCTGAAGCACTTTTTGCACTGCTCTGCATCTCTATTGTTTCCTGGAAGGAAGAAAAATACCATCAAGTAATACTGGTAGCTCTGACATCCCTCAGTGTCACATCAGTCGTGCAACATATCAACAAACTAGCCAACATACCAACAATTAAAGGGACATTAAGTGAATTAAAACAAATTTAATCTGACATTCTAACAAGGAGAGTCCAACCAGAATTAAGCAATTGTTTCCCACTTCAAAGTACAGCTAGTATACACAAAAGGTATCGTACGATTCACGCCTATATCGCATCAGACAGTTGAATCTCACCTCAGTGAAACACAACTGGGAAAACATTTCATAAAAAATCTTTTAGCTGTACCAACCCATCAACCAATCAGCCCATCAACCATGTTCGTTGCGGTAGATGACTAACTGGTTCTGCAGGATTTCTTCCCAGTGTCACCAATTGGTTGCACAGGAGGTCCTCTGATTGTTGGGGTTTTATCTATATTATTGTAGGGTCTTTACCTTACAACATAAAGCAGGTTGAGGTCACCGTTGTTGTGATTTGGTGCTATATAAATAAAACTTAATTGAATTTGATATTTATGTATAGTGCGCCCATAAATAATTTGGATGTTGCTGTTTTAAAAAAAATCTTTAAGTTGCTCTAAAAGTCAAAAATAGACACGAGGTACACTCACATTTTGTGTGACTGCATTTTCGAAGACCAAAAGTTTTTTGTGTGTTGTTCTTCCAGTCAGGAAGGCCACAGTACTGCTCAGACCAGCCTTATCATTTAGTGAGTTTACTGAATCAGTGAGAGAGCCCAAAGATATTAGGTCTAAAAGCAGGAAATGAAAAGAAACAACTCAGGACAGTCACAACAGGAAAAGAGGATTAATGTCAGGCAAGAGAGCTCTCATGATCGACAGTGTGGCAGGTAATTAACGGAATTAATCATTTTGAACTAATTAGCGACAGCAGTAACTATCAGTTGATTTTGAATGCAGAAAAATACCTTTGGGTGAAATCTTTTTGCAAATTAGAAAAACACTCCTAGCATCAAACACACACTCACACAGCCACAAGCCTATTTGACAGGTACCTACTGTTCACTACTGCTATACGGCCGTATGAAAAACAATGTTTTCAAATGACTGTATGCAGTCCTGGTGGTGGGACTCAAGTGAATGATATGAGGATATGAGGGATGAGTCAAAACATTTGCACAGTAGACTACTGTGCAAATAAATACTAGTTTTGTGTCTGCATGATAAATATACTGCTACAGTAAGCAGCTTGTTAGCTCAGTACAGGCTATAACTATAAATCAAAATGTTACACTGTCACATGAGAGGTTATGTGCAAAACTATTTTAAAGCTCGGGCCACAACACTTTCAAATAACCTGTGATTATAACTTGTACGCATATTTCTCTCGTTCTGGCTCTTAGGTATTTTTAACTGATGAGCTGGTATTTCAGCCAATTAAGTTAACCTTGGTTTGAGTCTCTCTCTTAAAGCTGCAAAGCTAATAGGCTAGTTTAAAAAGTCAATAAGCATGTTGTAGCTTTTGAAAATGTAGTTGTGTAATGTACAAAGACAATTATTATGGCTAAACTCGATTATACGATGTATACATAGTACGAAGTGTATATATGATATGATCTACAAATAAATTGGACAAAAAAAAGGTGAGTGAGTACTGACATATTTCCTGCCCTGGCTTAAGATACAGCTCAGGTGATACACCCCCGTCTATCAGCTAACACTGGTTTTGATATTTACACAGGGCTTATCAGGAATCAACAGTCCCTCTATTTCCAATGGGGATGTGTGCCAGAACTGAAGGTGGAGCCTGCTGATAAGATACAGAGATTGAGTGAGATTTTTCATGTGAGACCAAATCTTTCCAAGACTCCCTGACACTTTCCATTTTCTTTTTTCTTGCTTGCTTTCTTTAGGGGGGCTAAAAACGAGCTTCCTTGAACAAAAACAGGTCTAGATCCTTTGAGGGGTGAGACTCTGCCAAAATCAGCTTTTGGGTAGTTTCTCAGCAGGAGCAGAGCTGACAGTGTTTTGTTCCAAGAGGAAATGTGTGCCATTTGAACCAAACTGCATCTAATTTTACGGAAAAATGATTACTGAAATTAAAATAAGTGACAGCTCGGGAGCAACGTTCCCTCTAAGCTGCGCACGTGCGCAATTGCGCACTGTTGGCACGGTCTCTGCGCACAGAAAATCTACGTTGCGCACAAAAAAAAAACCTAACCTGAATTTAAATTAAAATTAATACTTCAACAATCATGTTTTGCAGTGTTAGTCAGTAAGTGACTGGCTGCTCCCATATGGGATTAGAACGATGCCACCGTATCCCATAGTTCAGCCGATGCGTATATACGCAGCCAATCAACGTCATTGACGGGCTATGACAGCGTCCTTATGTGCCGACACCGGTGTTTTAGCTAGCAAAGCGGCGTGGCTGATGTGGAGTGAAGCCAAGTTAATGACAACGTGTACAACCATTGCAGATGTGAGCAGGACAGACGGAACAATTGACGGAAAAAGTGTGGACTTCATACCAGTTTTTAAATTGTGTTGATAGGCCACGTAAAACCAGAGTTGTGATAAAAATATGCAATGTTTGGTTTTCTTCCTGAATACTATCGTTGTTTATATTTACTGCGGGAAGAAACGGTAAAAACGGCGTTTTATAAGAAAAAAGGCTCGAAAGCCTGTGAGCAAAAACAAACCCCACCCCCACCTTTCCAATTGGTCCAAAAAAGTACCATGTCGACCAATCAAAAAATGATATGGCAACGTGACATCTTGTTGTTAAGAAACGGGGGGAAGTTTTAGGAGTGACGGCGGTGTGTGGAGATGTGAGAGATTTGAGACGTTTAGCGCAAATCTTGTGTAGTTAGTGTGTATTGTAGTCAATAGTTTTGTTGTGTGTGTCAGAACAATGAGGCGACTACTGAATGTTACAGGTGTTACAGGAGTGATACATCTCCTATTGTCAGGCCTGCAGGTATCAGGCTGTTGTTCTCCTTTATCTCATAGTGGACAGAAATATTTTTTGTTGTGGCACAAATAATTTGTGTGGCATCAGATTTTATGCAGAACAGCTGATTGTTCTGTAAATATTTTGAAATGTTTATTTAAAAATGCCTTGGCTGCGTTTAAAAAAATAGCTGCAAAAAACTTGCGTTGTTTGCCAAACTGAGTTACTTTTTTGAAGAAGTAACTATATAATTAATTGCCCAAAATTGGTCATTATATACTGCATTTTGCAGACAGAGAATCACAGGACTCTCTCCCAGTCCACAGACTCATACTCATAATACAAGTCAAAGCTTTATTAAAAAAATAACAAAAAAAGTAAGTTGTGTTTTCGAAATTGGAATTCAAGTTATTTTTACTTCCAATAGTGTTCACATACTACACAGGTCATGAACAAGATTTATTTATTAATTTTTATTGTAAGTGGGCTAAAGCAGTTAATTAAAAGTAGTCTAACATAAATGTAAACGCTGTAATTTGATTATTTTAATAAACCATGTAACTTGGATGGATAAGATGCCGGCGTGACCACAGTGCACACGTCTGATGTCGCTCACAGTGGTCAAAGGGATCGCTCAGGGAGTTTGTGTGTTCGCTCAGGCACATGAAAAATTAGAGGGAACATGGCTCGGGAGGAGAGTAAGTACTGTAATTAGAACCCATTGTGTTGTAAGAAAAAACTCGCTGTGACCACCTGAAGAAACAAATTAGTGTAGCACGGAACAATGAACCTAAAACACACTGTATGTGCTTTAAAATATATGCTTTAAAAATAGCTCTTTCAGGGGCCAGTTCGGGAGGAAAAGAAGCCAGTGTTGGTTGCAAGTAGAAAAGAAAAGAGTAAGGAGGACTCCAACACAGAGAATGTGCTGCCTTTTCGGTGAAACACTGAATTGAACCCGAAACCTGATTTCTACTAATTAATGCCACAATGTTCAACAAATGTTAGCCTGACATTGTTTCAGTAATCACCCTGTCTGTTTCAAAAAAACATCCCTCACAACTTCGAATCAGCAGTTCAATAATCAACAATTCACAGTTGAACTTTTAGTTAACTAATCCTGCAAAAAGCATTGCTGTACCTACAAAGACAGATGAGCACCAGTCCACAATTTCTCTTTGGTTGGCAGTGCTGCTTCTTAAACATTACTAACCACACACTACCACCTAGTGGTCAACAAATGGAAGCACTAGACGGCATTAAGCACTGATTTCTCCAAGGAGACTGGTCCACACTGCCATTCACCAATATCTGACCCGTGTTACATTTTACAGTTAGAATTTATGATTTTGCAATCAAAAGGATAATTCAGTGTCAGGCCTAGCCTATTACAGGAGGGGCTTTACCTCCACCACACAGATATTAGTCTAAACATGGGGATGTGTGGTGTACACAAGTGTAGTGACACAAATTGTGTTGTGTTATAAAGAACATATCACCTAAAAATCTTCCAAATCAAACATGTGGCGATCCCTTGTGTATAACACAGCAGCCGGAAGCAACGTTCCCAGGAAATGCACATTATGGGCTAAGGGACAAAAAAGATTCCGGCTTTAATCATTAGTAAATTCCATGTTTGAGGTACAGGTGCATCAGCAGTTAGTTCTCACCTGTTTTACTGGAATTCTGAACATACCTAAAAACCTTTGCTTATGTAAACTGGCTGTACTACTGTTTACTGTTTACATGGGAAACTGTGAATGACTGCAAATGAAACCCTCTTTGACTTAAGAATTTAATCTCCCTATACAGGCGTGCATAGGATCATTACAAACATAATCAAGAACAGAGAGCCTGAAGGTGAAACTGAAAAAGTGAACTTTGACCCCCCCAATCACACAGGCTAGCAATGTTTTGATTAGCTCTGCTCTTGATCCCATGGCCTCTCCACGGGTTAAATCTCAAGCATCCACTTAGAGCGCAGCCAGATGCTGAGTGCTTGTGACCTGCAGCAGCTTATGGCGAAAGTACATTACTTCTCCTGGCTGTGCTACTTGCTGTCTGACTCAGGCTATCAGGCTTCTGGTAAAATTTTCAGCGTGTGATCACACCATAAGTACCTTATCACCTTTAACCAGCTGTCAGAGACACATAATCTCCTCTCTAAAGTGCTGGAGGATGATGCTCAAGACAAGCTCATTAAAACCTGCAGTACTGTTAATACAGAAACAGTCAATTTAAAAGGTACAATGTGGAAAATCTCACCACTGGATGGCAGCAGTTGGCTCTTTTTGCACTGATTAGCTGCTGTTAGCCAGTGTTAGTGAAACTTCCTTTGATCTAACATCGCTGGAGTCAGAGACTTAGTAAAGAAACTCTCATACAATGTGAGAAACTGTTAATTAGAGGAACAGTGTAAGTTTTAGGCGCGTAATATTAACTGGGAAAATGTTAACTTGTGATTGTTGCTATGTAGCCACCTTATTGTCAGCTGCCTGGAGACGGTAGGGTTGCACATCTAATCCGCTGACAATAAGTAAGTGTCACAATATTGGGAATAAACAAGAATGGATGATTTCATGTGTTAGAGCCCCGACTTTGCATCAGCAGGCGAGGTGGAAGAGGATTGCATGGAAATTAGGGAGAAGAGAAGGCAGTGGTAGAGGAAGAGGCAGATGAAGAAGGCAAAGACGTAATGAGAAATACTAATGTAGGCTCTAATGGATAAAGTCATTTAATAGTGTAGCACATAATTATTTTACAGCTGTATAACTGAACATACTGAGCAAATTAGCAGCAGAAAGGGTATCTCGGGTCATTTCTACACTGTTTAAAAAAAACAACAACCAAAAACGCCAGCAAACATATAGCAATAAAATGTAAATGACCATTCATGCACCGTGAACACAAACAACACTTTTTTTGTTACAGTCAGACTATTAGAGAATGGATCTTTGATAAACAGAAACAATGGTTACCGTAAACAGCAGATTATATTGTGTGCTGTATGTGTGTACGCGCTCACCTTTACACACCAGCAGGAAATTAGGAGGCTTATGTGCAATTGGCTTGACTGTCTAATCATGACAAATCAGCATTTACTGATAGCAACTAGAGGCTAACAGATGTGAAGATTATTAATTTTATAGTATGTGCGCAGGCAGTGATGAAGTGGAGCATGGTATGCAAAAGAACAGTAGTTTGGAAATTCCCTGTATGTGTATGACAGCTAAAGGTGTGTGCAGTGATCAAAAAGTATTATGTGGTTATGGGTTTGTAGCTTAGCTTAACAGAATACAGTTAATCTTTTCATTTCCAGCAACGCCCTGCTTCCAGGCAAAACAGCTGGAAAAGCATATTTTTATGAAGAGCAGGAGAAGCTTTTCTTTGTATTCTTTTCATTGTTACAGCATTTTTTTTAACTAGCAGATAAAAACAGGTGTGGGCAGTAAAGTGCTCTGCTTAGAGATACACCACCTGACTTTAATGAAAGGCCCAAAAGTGCCATAGAATCAAAATGCTCCTCTCGAGCCTTTATGATGGTATCCTGCAAATCAATCTATGACCCCACTGTGGCTAAATCCATCTTTTATATACAATCTATGCATTTGACATGGAACGTTTACAGGTCAAAAGACAACTACAGATCATGCACGTGCCTCTTACCATGTCTTTGAAGGCGTTCTCGATGGCTCCAATCACCAGGCTCTCCTGCGACACCTTCTTCTCTGTGAAGAACCGTGTCGGTGGGGTACTGGGGGAACCCGGAGCCCCTGCGGCACCCCGGAGCGATGCAGCCCTTGTAAGGACACGCTGAGATGAAGGGGTGAGGTGGTGATTGATAGGTTCCTCACCCAGGCACGTGGGCGGCACAAGGTTAGGAGTACAGAGGATCTCCATCACTTCCTGTAGGTGCAGGGCAATGTGGTGGTGGAGAAGACGAGAGGCCATTACAGCTGCCCCGGAGCCAGCGTGGCCATCGAACAATGCCCAGTAGTGTAAAGTTAGGTCTTCAGAATTGTCCTGGAAACAGATAAGAATCAAAGTAAATAAAAATGTGTCAACATTAAGTATGCAAAATGCGAGAGGAGGAACTTCATCTGACTTTGCATTCATACTGATCTATGAACTGCACGCCGAAAATCCACTGAATATCAAAGGTGGATGTATGTGAAGTACAGCCTGATGGGCAAAGAGTCGTGACATTTAGGAACCGCTGATGTACTATCATTGTAATGGTGCACAGAGTGAAAAGAGAGACGTTTTTAATACCAAATCAGAACCAGTTGAACTCAAGGTACAGCTCTCAAACACAAACAGGAAGCTGTACTATGTAAATTGCGCTGCTCACAGTTGGTGGATGAGAGCGCCTTTCTACACAGCATTCAAATTCATCCCATCGGTCTTCAGTGTGAAGACTTCGTAATCTGATCTGAGCTCAAACCTCCCCACAGATATGCACGATGCCCATAAGTGAATGAACCTGATGTTAATGTTTGCTTTCGCTTAAATCTGGAGGTATTAGTAGGTGCGGTATGATGCAGTTTGTGCTCTGAAACCGCACACCGCGTCCTCTGTGTTGATCTACAAAGTCTCACCTCCCACATAAGATTCAAAACGTCTTGAGATCTGGCTGATTCATTGCTCACCTTTGAGTTTTTGGTCTTCACAAAAAACAAAAAAAACAACGGCCTGATTTCTGTATAAAGTTACATATCAGCACAGCTCCCCTATCAGTAATGAAGTCACATAGCCACAGAGTTGCTGTTGCATGCATCACATTTTGCTGCGCAAAGTAAGCCTCTGATTGTCTATATATGGCGCAGGCAAATTCTACAGCGCGAGTCTACGAGGCAGGCAAAGAGCACTAAAAAGGCTCTAACGCTACATCACTGCGAAAGTGAGTCATGAGATACTTGCATGAGTTTGCTGTAGGCTCCGGCTGGGCCTGATTAAAGTACTGGTGAGCTGAGAGGAAATTTTATGAGCAGTATTAGTATACTGTAATCACAAAGGACTTTTAAAGAGCTGGTAAACATTTTGCGCTTTTCGTCTTTTCTCTGCCTTGTAGGGAATGGGATAAATTGCAAGTGATCGAATTAAGTGTGTCAATATGTCGTGACAGTAGAGCAGTGACACTGCATTTTGGTATAATGATACACAGTTTTCTTTAGTACTCCATCTGACACAATGTTCTTGTGAAAGCAAACAAGGGTGACTTTAAAGTGAAATGTGTGAAGAGTCATTGAAGGCTACCGTGGAGTGTGAAGGACGCTAAGCTGTCCGCTCCAATAAACTGCTGGGTCTCACCAACAGGCCCCAGGGGAATTCACTGATGAACTCATTCTACCTGCATTACTTTCATCAATAAAGCTAAAATGTAAAGGCTTCAGTCTGCCATGGCATTTTTCTAGAAAGAGAGGAGGCATTATGACCCTTAAGTCATGCATGATAATCTGCTAAATTCTGTCAAACGTTTGGTCTGCAAATATAAGACTGTCTCGTAGAACACCGTTTCACTTGCTCAGTGATCCTTTATTAACTTTCCACCCGATTTCACCAAAAGACTTTTCCTTTTTTTCCATTCTTTTTACTTCAGTGCAAATAATTATTTTGGCTGCCCACATGTTTATCCATCCAGACAGCGTGCTATTTCTAAAGATAACAAATGGAGAAGAAATACAATAGATCACAGCATGGTTTGTACTCTATCCTTCTCTGTCGTCCTTTCCTGTCGTGAAAATGCATCTGCAGAATGTCCGTGAAGCTGGATGTGATGGTGTGGTGGTGTGGTGGTGGTGGTGGTGGTGGTGGTGGTGGTGGTGGTGGTGGTGGTGGTGGTGGGGGGGGGGGGGGGGGGGGGGGGTAGAAACAAACCCTCCATTTTGACTTACCAGGTTCTCCTGGAGGTCCAGACTCTCACCATTAGGCAGGGAAGATCTCCTGCGGGTCGTGGGGGTTCGGTTAGGCGGGAGGCTTCCTGCAGGTCTCCCTTTAACAACCAGGACCTCACAGCAAGCCTGATCTTCATTTAATGTGCTTTTCCCTGCATTGATGACCCTGGACAGAGAGATATTTAAGAAATTCCATATACGAAACTATCATTTATACACTATACACATTGCAATGGCATAAGAATCTTTAAATGAATGTAAAAAAAAAATTAAATATCTGTGTAAAAGAAATACAGAAATATAGTCTGGTACAGAACAGAAATGTTTAACAGACACGATATACTGTAGTTACAGTACGGTTATGTGGTATAGTATCATGTAGAATTGGTACTTTATTAAATTCAAATATCCAGCAGCTCCATTTCAAAACAAACATCCTTTCAAGAAATAAATACACTAATTGCATGATATTAAAAATAGGATTTGTAAACACATTTTCAAGGGAACTATATATAAGACATCAGTTGTCATCTTTGCTCAAATCACTTCAAGTACATCCTTCTACCAGGACAAAAACAAATTTCAATAACAGCTGTGGTCTATGACTGTGCCTTTAGCGCAGTCACATTGATATGAATGTTCTACATGTTTAATAGTCTCAAAGTTTCTTGCTCAGCACATGGCTGCAGATGTATGAGATGGAAGCTGTGTGGTCTGTCAACCCAGTGATGGTTTTTGGACTTTAAAACCATCCAAAAACACAATTTCTGTGAAACAGTTTACGTGACACCCATCTTGACAGCGAAACATTAAGAAATGACATCAACGAGTTCACTTTAAATACATATTTCAATTTAAGCCTCACACAAGTAGGCCAAAGGACAGCAAGACACATAAATACTGCATTATACAACACCTGGCAGATGGTGCGCTGCTGCTGCGAGCTGCTGTGTAGACATTGACAAGCACACGCTGCTTAACACCACTCCAGGCATTCTCATTTTAGCCACAGTGAAGTCTAGTCAAGTGAAGTGAAGTTGTCTACAGGGGGCTTTTCAAACTACGTGTATCATTTTTAAGATCAGACCACAAGAGAAAAAGAGCCAACATACGAAACGGGAATGTAAATTTATAAAAATTATGCCACTTTTTTTTTCCTTTAGCCAGGCCCTTTAATATTTCCTACTATCCTTAAAAGCATTAAGCTATTTTGGATCTTATGTGTCCAAAGGGAAATTAGACCAAATAAATGACAAGCGATATGGCTACATGTTGATATGAGAGGCAGTCACGATTATTTCCCAAAGGAGAATCCTTTGTAAACAAACCATGAGAATGAACATGCAAAGCAGTGATCCTCTGTCTCCAGCTAAGAAAACACTGAGCCATAAAACTGACAGGATATTTATAGGATATTATTATTGCTGACCTACACAGTGAGCTATTCACTGCTTCCCCACCCCAAAAAACACAATAAGAGCAATGTGTGTCAAGGATACCAACAACCATTAGATGACATAGTCATGGGCCAGAACTGTTAATCTCTGAATTCAAGTTTTTTAAGCCTATTGCCACAGGTCTGTAAAATCAAGCAACTAGCCATGCAGGTTGTAAAGAGTTCACTTAATTTGAGTCTGCTACTATAATAGGATGCCACCACGGCAACAATACAATACAATACAATACAATACTACTTTATAGCACATTTAAAAACCAGCGGTACACCAAAGTGCTTCACAGTAATACAATAAATTAGAGATAGGAACAATAACAGGGTATAAATAAACCAGCAGGTGGAGAGCACTAATTAGTGTAAACAGTGTAAATAAGTAAAAGAAAATACAAAAAAAACTCGACTAAGAGGTTATTCAGCAATAAAGCAAAATGATTAAAAGTATATAAGGGAACATTTGCAGGAAACAGGCACTAAAAGACTGAATCGATTCAGATGGACGAATAGCAGTAGGAAGATTATTCCAGAGGTTGGGTGCAGCTATGGCAAAAGCACGATCACCTCTGGTCTTCAGCCGTGACCTAGGTTGCACTAAGAGCAGTTGGCCAGTTGATCTCAGTGCTCTCCTAGGAGTGTACAAGCTGAGAAGTTCAGTAAGATAGCTAGGAGCAATGTTATTTATGATTTTAAAGGTAAGCAACAGAATTTTAAAATCAATGCGGTAGGATGGGGGTGATAGGATCAAACCTGCCAGTTCCCATTAAGAGGCGTGCTGCCACATTTTGAACGAGCTGCAGTCTGCAGAGAAGGGTAGATTGGAGGCCAATATAGAGAGAGTTACAGTAGTCTAATCTGGAGACGATAAAGGCATAGATACGTTTCTCAAGATCCTTACAGGGTATGTAAGGCTTGGTCTTGGCAATTTGGTGTAGTTGGTAAAAGCTAGATTTAACTACAGTGGACACTTGTTTGTCAAGTTGAAAAGAACTGTCCAAGAGAATGCCCAGGTAGCTTACAGTAAGAAAGTCAGAAAGAAAGGTAGCAAACAGCCCAAGTGAACCTGTTAGGTTCTAGGAATATGGCTATTGAAAGCTACAATTTCCGTTTTGTAGTTTACAATTTCCAATACAGCCTGTTAAATTTCTTCCCTCCAAGATATTCTACAATGAGCTGTAAGTGTTATTAATGCAAAGTGAAAGCACAGCAATCAGCCACGAAGCGGCAGGCCACATAAAGTTACAGAGGAGGGTCTCCAAGTGGTACGACACATGGTGTGTAAAAGTCACCAATGCTCTGAAGACTCCATGATTGGACTGTTCCAAACTTCCTCTGGCATTAACATCAGCACACAAACGGTGCGCCAGAAGTTTCATGGCATGGATTTCCAAGGAGTTTGTATAGAAAGTGTATTGTATATTGTAGGTGTATTGCGTAAGGGGTTCAGAACTATTTTCCACAAAGTGTAGATAGAGAGAGAGAGACAGAATTATTATTTTTTTATTAATGTAGGTGACTCAAAAAGTTTTACCATTAGTTTTTTACATTTACATTTTCAAGCTACTACACGCCATTTTTCTCTGCACTTTGAATTTAAAAGGCATATAACAAAAGGTTGGTAAATTAAGTTGTTGTTAAAAAAGAAATAGCTGAAGCAGCATTTTGCAATTGATCAGTTTTTCATGGCAACAGGTGAGTAACATGACCGTGTATAAGAAGAGCATCTTAGAGAGCAGAGGTTACCCAAAAAGGTTCACCAGTCAAATTGTGGAATAGTTCCAGAACAATGTTCCTAAACAGAAAATTAAGACTACAGTACAATCTACAGTACATAATCACATCTCAGATTTAGAGAAATCTCTGTGCACAAGGGACAAGGGCAAAAAGTGGCACTCCATTAAAACGGGATCGATTCTATCATGAAAATCACTGCATGGGCCGATGAACACTTTAAGAAGTCACTGTCTGTAAAAATAGTTCCCAGTGACATTCACAAATGCTGGCTGAAACTATCACACGAAGAAAAAAGAGGGGATGCTAAACAGTGGTAAAAATGGCCCCGCCCCAACTTTTGAAATGCGCTGTTGCCATCAAATTTTTCCTTACAATCAAAATCACATTCACTCAGCGTTCACTCGCTTATCTTGGTTATCTCCAGCAGCTCTATTCCCCTTCAGTCTGGCTCGCCCTACAATTTCAGAAGCACACCACTCGAAGGCCGCTAACTCCAACTCTTCATACACCATCATGCATGACTGAGGCCAAAGCACTGCGAGGCCCGACGTTCAATTGACCTTGTAAAATACACATAATCACAAGATTAACAACAGTTGAGGTTCCAATCCTTTCATCTCTTATATGACAGGAAAAACCCTCCACACCCGGAGGCATGAACTGTGTCCGAGAAGAGGGCTGTCATATTCACTTACTTCATTTCAGTTCTTCGTATGAGAGACAATGTCATGACCTTAATTATCCTGTCAGACGTGTGATCTACATAACTATATTCCTTCTTTGGTTTGAGGAACTTATTTTATTTTATTTTGGTCATTTTTTTTCTTGTTAACATACATTTATTGTAGTTTTGTATCTATATAATTGAATACTGTAAAATTTTACATGTGTATTGTGGATGTAAAAGCCAAACTAGGGACAATGACTGGAAATTAGCAATAGCTATGAGCAGTATGTCAGTTTCTTGTTTCAGTTAAATTGTCACTATCAAATTGAAATTTCAGATAAATGGACCGATTCTTTTGAAGACATCAGACATCAGGACATCAGGGTCAAATGGTGGAAACGTGACCCTAGAACTGAAGAAGCTTCTCGGATGAGAGGTGAAGCATTTTCAAGCAACTTGAAAAAGTCCAGACGCTTTTCTTTCCAAGCTTCTTACACTACAGTGACCTGGATGACTAAGAACTTTCACAGATGAAAACAGATGATACTAATCTAGAAAAATTAGACAAGGGAAGCAAAACTGAATATGTCACACAAAAGGCAGGAGACTATCAAAGTAACACCGGAAGTAAGATAAGCACGAAAACAAAGACTAAGACACACAGGCTTGACACTGGGACCGGGGAGGCAAAGAAAAGAAACAGAGAGAACACTCAGAGAAACTAGGGTTAAATAATGGTATAAAGAACATAAACAGTCTGAGGCTCAATTGTAACACTCATGATAACCTAAAAAATAACATTCAGGAACCAGACATTATCAGTCTATCTCCTCCTTTCAAAAAATACAAGTCCAGACAAAAACTCACAGAAGTGATGCCAAGTTATAGAAAAAAACCCAAAACTAACCTTGAGGCAATGAACACATAATTATAGCTTTTCATGTTAGCTAATAGATGGTGAACATCAACCCACCTATTTCAATTCTTTGTGTTTTTCAAAGTTTTATAATCTTACTATAATGATTATAGGGTATCCATGTCTGTTCCCTAATTTCTCCTAGACACTTTAATAAGTCTGTTACTTGTACACATATGTTTTTGTCTGTATGCAAGTTAAGCATTTTTTAGTGCAATGGCACATGTCTGTATATTTGCTACAGCAGGGGTGGGCAGTGAATTCTCCCAAGAGACAACATAAGAAACTGGCACTGTTAGCTGGAGCACTGAACAATAAGCGCTAAGAAGAAGAAGAAGAAGAAGAACAAGAAGAAGAGGGATAAGAAGAAGAAGAACTCAGTTTGGCTCAATGTTGATTTTTATCTGTTCTTGGTCGGCCCTCCACACCATTCCTAGTTTCTCATGTTAACCCTGGGGAAAATGAATTGCACATTCCTGTGCTTTACTGAAACTCCCACATTATAGCTGCTGATTGTTGTAGAATAATATTATCATGATATCAATCATGATAACTTGATTAAGGAAGTGCAACACGTATTTTGTTCAACAGTTACTCATACTTAGGGTTGCCAACCGTCCCTTAAAAAACGGAATCGTCCCGTATTTAGAAACAAAAGTACACGTCCGGTATTGAGCTGAAAAGGGACGCACTTTGTCCCGTAATACAGTGAGAATCAAAAGTAGTCTATAAGTTTTAATGTAATTAACGCTTTGTTTGAAAACATAATTCTCAGCCCCGCTCCTGCTTTGTGACCAATGAGCTGACAGCACACTTATGACAATTCGAGTATGACAATTCAGATTACCGCTCATCTCATTGGTTGAGGAAAGGTCGCTTGCGGAGAAAATACCGGAAGACAACAGATGACCACAACAAAAAGCATGGCCAACAGGGAATCAAACGCCGACACTGCGGTGCAAGTCTCAGACGACAGTACACCTGAAGCTGGGCAAACACTGTGCGATTTTCAAACTGCACGATTGGCTCGCATGGGTTATAAGTTCGTAGGTCACGATGCAGGGTCTCACACTATACCGCCCGATGCTCTGATGCGACCTGAGTCACACTGTGCCTCCATAAAATGAAGGTTATAACAGAAAATCTGTCGCTCGCTCTTCCTCTCTGTCTTTCACTCACACAGACACACACCACCATCAACTTTGCTAAATTGCTAATGAAAAACACTGATCAGGCAGCTGTGATTGAGCAGCAATGTAAATCCAACTATTTACACGGTTGTTGTGGTCGTGATAATTTGGTGATGCCACATCGAAAAGGCTCGGATGAGCTTTCCAAAGTTCTACAAGTTGTGCCTCCGTCGCTTGTGTCCAGATCACACGCTGCACAGCCGTGCTGCTCCGTCTTTTTCACCGACGTTTACGTGTTTGCGCGTGAGCAGTGTGAGCGGCTGCGGTGACACCCTCACGAGCGATTGATGATCGGGAGCTGGTCGTGAGGTGTTAATCGCTTCTCGTCACCCCACGTATACTACACGATGCACGATGAAGGCCAAAATCATCGTGCCACCAAATTGGTCGCACGACTAAAAAATCGGCTCAAAATGGGCCAAAAATCGCACAGTGTAAGCCCAGCATTAGACCAGCAATGTTTGTTCCTCTCAGAGAAAGAAAAAAAGGCTGCAAAAGTACAGGGAAGAATGGGAAAAGGAAAACACCTGGCTGGAAAAGTGCACGATAACACCTATAAAGTGCACTGCACTGTGTGCCGGCGCACTTTTTCCATAGGCATGCTTCTAATGGTGGGCACATGAAGAACATGATGGGGCGTGAAAGCTCGGGGAACCCTTAACCAATTTTTGTCCACCAGGCCACGGCAGAAGCAGATATGGTATGTAAACACTGGTTTGTTTGTTTTTAAACCCTCTGGTTAAGGTTAAAATGGGCATGTGCAGTGAATATCAGCGCTATGTGGCCAGAAGTGTGATAATATAATTTATTTTGTGTAATAAACAACTGCAAGGATAGATGATTACAACAAATAGATGAGTAATACATAAAAGTAATACATAGATGAATAATGATGATGAGTTATGATGCGTAATCATGGGAACAAGTGGGTTTACAAACGGGAGCAAAAGCTGAAATAATGCCTCTACTGAAGCCAAAAAACGGTTCACCACACTGGGAAGGGTGAAGACAACTGGGTCGCCTGACCACGAGGTGTCCCTTATTTATTTCTCAGGGAGTTGGCAACCCTACTCATACTTATGATCCAGATTCATCAGTAAAATGGAGAGAATGTTGTCTCCGGGAGTTTAGCTGATTTGATTTAGAGCGGCAAGGTATGGTGGGTGTGTTCCGGTTAAAGAACACGGAGGCAGCTTCCAAGTTTAGGAGATTTATTCAGCTGTGGTCTGTAGTAACGATACATAAAGCAACCATCAGTACAGCACACATAAAACATTCAACATGTCCAGACATTATTCTAGCACAGAGATAGCACAAGGAACTGTATTCAACACTCACATCTATAACAACTTCAACAATTACACAAGATTTATAATTAGCATTAACTAGCTTAGTAGCTTACATAGCATATTAGCGTATTAGCATAGGATAACATTAGCATAGCCACGAGGGAACAAACACACAATAGCAGCTGACATACACAACATCATGTAAACAGAACCCACCTTCTGGCATTCACACACAGCAATAAACCAAAACCCACGAGATACTGGTGAGAGGACACAAGGAAAAAATGCTGGCTATCAGCAGCTACTAAGGCAGACTAGCAGCACAAGGCACAGAGTGGTGCATTCAAGGAGCGTCAGCATAGACATGGTGAGTTCAATGACGTAGGACATATCAATTTCCACAGCGCAAACACTATCTATAAACAAACCACAACACTTCAACCAAGCAAATAACGTGTAATCAGTGGGCTTTCTAACACAGCCGCCCCCGACTGTCTGCACAGACAGTCGAATCCAAGGTAGAAAGGTCACTCAGGTACGTGGATCCTTATCAATCGACTCCAGTCGAGTAAAAGGGTGGTTTATACAGACGCAGACGAGCTGGTGGCAGATCTGCCATCTTTGGGATGGAAGGATTGGCACGCCAAGCCTGACATTGCCTGCAGTCCCTCTGCTACCGTCTGACTGCTGCCCTCCCCAGGAGGATCGAGAACCGGCGACGTAGTTCAGCCAACACTCTTTCTGGTCCAGGATGAAGGAGGGTCTCATCAAAATCCTGGATGATGAGCTTAGTCAGAGGATGTTTTGGGTTTAGTATGATCGGGTGGATGGTGTCTAGCTCCAGCTGCTCAACTCTTCGTAACCTTCCACCAACTCTGATGAGTTCCGTATCCTTATCATATTCGGGTGATAAGGAGTTCAAACAGCTGTTGGTTGGCAATGGTCTACCAGACCTGAGTGCCTTGGCCTCCTCTGGGAATGACTCTGACTGGGCCTTCATCAGGAGGAGTTTCTCAGCTTTGATGTAATCGTCTGCTTCACTGTGCGAACTTGAGTTTGGGTCAGCCGCCCCATGTAGGGACCGCGCTGTTGTCTTCATGAGATCCTTCCAGGTGGAGAACATGCTGATTTCAGGAAGTTGAGGGCAGGAGTCAACCCTAACCTGTCCATAGAAATATGATTTCTTCAGATCACCATCCTCTGGCTCTGGATATGCTGGTGGGCTGGTCGGCCAATGATCCTCAGATCGACATAAAAGCTCAGGGCCTTGGTGCCACCGGTGTGGTCGTGACAGCTCCTTTAAGGTCTTGCCCCGGGTAATGTCATCTGCAGGGTTATTCGCGCTATCCACATATCTCCAGGTGCTCCCATCTGTAAGACTCTGGATCTCTGCCACCCGCGTGCCCACAAAAACTTTATAGCTGCAAGATTCTGACTTGATCCAGTGGAGCACGATAGTAGAGTCCGACCAGAGAATAACTTTTCGAATGGGCAGCGTGAGCTCAGCTTGAAGGAGACCAGCTAGTTGTGCACCGGTGAGAGTTGCACTTAGCTCCAACCGTGGCATGGACAACTGTTTCTTTGGAGCCACTCGGGATCTAGCCATTACAAAGGCAACATAGACTTCCTTCTGAGCAGTTTCTGTCCGCAGGTAAGCGACAGACCCATATGCTCTCTCGGAAGCGTCGCAAAAGATGTGAAGGTCTCTGCTTGAAGCAGACAAATCAGCAGACGCTGGTGCATAACATCTGGGGATTTCCATTTGGATAAGATCAGGAATCTCCTTTTCCCAGGCAAGCCATCTGTCACGAAGGCTAGGTGGCTGGATCGGGTCGTCCCAGCCGAGCTGCTCCTTCCAAAGATCCTGTACCAGAATCTTGGCCCGTGTGGTGAACGGTACTATATAACCTAGCGGATCATACTGACACGCAAGTGTTTTGTAGACGTTCCTCAGTGTAGGTTCAGTTCTCTCCCCCAGTCGATGTCTGTATTTGAAGGAGTCACGAAGGCAATCCCAAGTCAATCCCAGAGTTTGCTCCCAAAGGTCCGTGCTAGACTGAGAGAGAAATAGGTCACTACTCTCAGATCTGACATTGGATGGAAGATGTTCAATGACAGCAGGAATGTTGCTGGCCCATTGACGTATCTCAAAGCCCCCGGTGTGAAGCAGCTGGCGCAGACTGTCGACTAGGGCCTTAGCTTCCTCTTGGGAGTGGGTGCTGCGGAGGCAGTTATCCACGTAGAACAACTGCTCTACACAATCAACGAGGTCATGATTGGAACTACAAGTGTCCCGGACGTGCTGCTGCAGTGCATAGATGGCACAGCAAGGACTGCATGTAGTGCCAAATGGTAGCACTTGCCATTCATAGATCTTCGGCTCTTCATTCCTCTTCATGTCCCGCCAGAGGAAGCGCAGCACTGGTTTGTCTTCTGGCAACAGGCGTATCTGGTGGAACATACCTTTGATGTCGCCACTCACAGCAACTGGATACTGTCGAAACCAAAGAAGAACTCCTAGCAAAGATGGACCTAGGGCAGGTCCGGGGAGGAGAATAGAGTTGAGGGACTTCCTTTCGTACTGGAAAGAGCAGTTAAAGACGATCCTGTCCTTGTTATTGTGTCGCACCATGTGGTGAGGTATGAACCAGGATTCTGCAGTAGTTCTAGCTATCTCATGTGGCACCACAGCTACATAGCCCAACTTCTCTAGCTTCTGAATCTCCTGACAATATACTTCGGCGCGTTGTGGGTCTTTGACAAGTCTCCTCTCTGTACTGCGCAGACTTGGCAAAACTGCTTCCATAGGAGCTTGAAGCGTGGCGGAGTTGGCGCGACGAAGCAGTGGTGTGGCATACCTCTGTGTCCCATCAACAGTGACCCTGATGGTGGATGTCTGGAGTAGGTTCAGAGCTTGCTGATCTTGCTTCGATCGGGTTACCTGCTTCTCGCTCACATAAGGCAGCGTATCAATCTGCCAGAGACGCTCAACATTCCTGAAAAGCTCACTGGTTGGCACAACTGTTGTTGTGAACAGGCACTGCTGCTCAGTTGCAGGAGTTTGGTCGATACTGATAGGACCTTGGAGCGACCAACCAAGCTTCGTATGGACAGCGGCCACTCTCAAAGGAGGGAATCATAGGTTTGGGAATGCCATAACCTGTGGCGAGGAAAGGGTACGCATTAGCTGTCGGTAGTTGATGTAGCTCGGACTTAGTCCGGGTGGGAGTGCAAGATAACTCTGCTTTGGCAGGGTTAGGGCAGGCTGCACAAGCGTACTGCGATAGCTGAACTGAGAATGGAGTAGATGCCTGGTAAGAGGTATCAGGTGCAAAGGTAGTAGACCGACGTCCAGCTGGAACAGTTGGGTGCAGCACTTGGGGCATGCATTGAGAATGCAATGGATGCGAGGCCATGGTTACTGGAGGTGAAGCTACCACGGGCGCTGGAGGCTGAGTCACGGTAAGTGTTGAGGGTGGAGCGACTAGTGGTACAGGAGGCTGACCCACGGGACCGACTGAAGGTAGAGCTGCATGGGAGCTCGAATTACTATTCTCCGATGGGCATGGTGAGACTCCGGAACCACTGGTTTCTTGTGCTTTCTCTTTGAGGAGAGAAGTAACCATCTTGGCTATCTCCAACTCGTTTACCCTCTTCTTTAGCTGTCGTCGCCTCTCCAGCTGTCTGTTCAGCGACTCTTGGGTTCTAATGGCTTCTTCTTGTAGCTGCTGGGCCTCTCTGGCTTGAGCTTGAAGTCGTTGACATTCATATTCGACTTGTTGATCCTCTTCTAGGTGCCGTTGGAATTCCTCAAGTTCCATCTGCTTTACTCGCTCTTCGAGCTGGGCTGTTTCCAGGTCTGATAATGCGTGGGAAGGGAATCTGCCTATCGACGAGCGTGATGCCCTTGTGGACGTGAAGCTGGAGCTCTTCTGGGATGAGCGTGTTTTACCACTATGTGAACACTGGGAAGCAGTAGCCGGTTGCGTGGTTTGGGTTTGTCCCTCAAGAGGGAGTGTTGAAACCTCATAATCGGTCAGGTAAGCAGGTGGCCGTCGCTCTCTCTGCGAAACACGTGGGGGTGCTGAGTTAGTCTGGACATCTGTCTGTTCCATACCTTAATCAGTACTCTACTCCGGCTCGAAGGACCATAAAATGGAGAGAATGTTGTCTCCGGGAGTTTAGCTGATTTGATTTAGAGCGGCAAGGTATGGTGGGTGTGTTCCGGTTAAAGAACACGGAGGCAGCTTCCAAGTTTAGGAGATTTATTCAGCTGTGGTCTGTAGTAACGATACATAAAGCAACCATCAGTACAGCACACATAAAACATTCAACATGTCCAGACATTATTCTAGCACAGAGATAGCACAAGGAACTGTATTCAACACTCACATCTATAACAACTTCAACAATTACACAAGATTTATAATTAGCATTAACTAGCTTAGTAGCTTACATAGCATATTAGCGTATTAGCATAGGATAACATTAGCATAGCCACGAGGGAACAAACACACAATAGCAGCTGACATACACAACATCATGTAAACAGAACCCACCTTCTGGCATTCACACACAGCAATAAACCAAAACCCACGAGATACTGGTGAGAGGACACAAGGAAAAAATGCTGGCTATCAGCAGCTACTAAGGCAGACTAGCAGCACAAGGCACAGAGTGGTGCATTCAAGGAGCGTCAGCATAGACATGGTGAGTTCAATGACGTAGGACATATCAATTTCCACAGTGCAAACACTATCTATAAACAAACTACAACACTTCAACCAAGCAAATAACGTGTAATCAGTGGGCTTTCTAACAATCAGGATTATGTCATTCCCGCCTTTGAGCGATGTGTATAAGCAACATAAGCAAAAAGACCATGTGCTGCACCATGTGACAGAGGAAGCACTGGGAAACACTGTATGTATGAAGTGCTGCTCATGTGCCTCCTCTCCACAGTTGGGACTGACATTTACTTTATGCATCTTCTTTCCCATGGGAATGATAAATTATGTAGGCTACCGGAAAGACAGTGCACTGATAATGCTCATCCACATTTACTATGCCACATGTTTGAGCTGCTTGAAAAAATGTTATCTTTTGTTACCTTGAAAATGTTAGCTGGGCACACCCTAGCTGTCAAACACCTTGGAGCGCCCACTCTCTCACCTGTTAAAACAGATTTGATCATCTCACCGGCATGCCCTCACATATGAATGCCAGCAGACCTGCAGATAAAACATGCAGTGTGCAGTGGTGGGACTAGTGTTTACCTTACAGACACACATATTGAGTATTGATTGTACTGCTGAGGCTGCAGTGTCCACTGGGTCAGTGAGTGATTGAATGAGTGGGTGGAGGTCAACACAAGCATTTGGCCTCCCCAAAAAACAAATTTCAGTCATACTTTAGCAAATATTAGTAGGTAAGATTAACTGCCTTTACAAAAACCAAAAGCCAAAGTCTAAGAAATCTGTTTAATAAAGGTTAGAATCACCAGATTCCCCATAATACGATATTATCGTAATATTTCACTTACCATACAAAACTATTGCGATTTTTAACATTATGTGATATGCTGAGGATTGCAATGACATATGTTGTGATTTATCACTTTTTTCCAGCTGCAAATTAAATCTCGAAGTTACAATTTTTCAATGATAACCTCATCTTACTTAATTTACTTTATTTATGCTGCTCAATGAGGTTGTCAAGCAGAACAACACTGACACTAAAACCTGCCAAAATGTTGCAATAAGATGGAATCAGTCTGTTGATTCAACTAGGTCATGTTGGCAGTTACAGGAAATAAAATGAAACTGTGATAAATCATCCCAAAAAAAAAACAAAAAAACATTTCTTATGTGCCTCTGTCTACATAGGAATTCCCATTTGAATGAAATTTACATTTAATCATTACATCATTTTTCAAGAACCTTCCTGTTTCATACGAATACAACCAGCTGGCAGCCAACTGAGTTGAGTTATGCTCACTTGCTCTGGATTTATAAATGAAACAGTAGTTATTTACAAACCTTTGACAATTTCTCTGAGAGTTATTGCAGACATTTCAAGTCAGTCTGCAACTGTTTGCAGAAAGGTTGCCTCCTATCTGGCGGACCGCGCAATCACCTTGCAATCAAAAGTGGTGATGAGTGTACAGCACCAATGGTTCAGGGCAAACAATATACACCTACAAAGATGTTGCTGTCCTAGTTTTACTTGTGTGACTAATTCAGAGCATTAGCTTGCTTTGAATTAGGAGGTCGTGTGTCCAGTGTTGGATGGTTTTTCACTTGATTTGATTTAATGTAAGTGCTTGGCTAACATTATCTCAGGATCGTGGCACATGAGATGTGCCCACAGTTTTCCTAGATTATTTTAACTTATTTAATAAAATATCAATATTTGGTGTCCCTGGATCAATACATATGCCATGCAATATATCATGATACTATATACTGATTCCCCACCCCTACAATTTAACACGATTGACCACTCTCTTTCACACATAGAAACCTGGTATGGCTTGCTAACTTGCATACTAGCTGCAAAAGTAAACTCTCCTGTTGTTCTGCGAGTACGTTTCTGTTAAATAAGCCATGGACTCATTCCTTTCTTCTATACTGTTCTTTATATTTTGACCACATAAAAGACTAACTGAGTCTTTTAAGAGCTAGAGGGTTAAGGTGAGAACAAGAGAAACTCCCCTCAGCTTCTCAAGTCTGGGAAAGTCAAGCAACACATAGCATGACAGTGCTACACCCAAACAATAGAATGAACAAGCGAGAAGTTAGTGGTCTTTGTGTTTAGGGGAAGAAAAAATAAAACACTGGGGAAGAGCTGCTGTAAGTGTTACCTTTCTGCAAAAGTGAGGCATGCGAGTGTGCTGCAAAGAGACAGTGACACAATTGGAGTGAGCAATACTCAGTGATCCATTCAAATGTTCGCGTTCACTGGAGCAGACAGTGTACCCACTCAGAGACAGTGCATCAGAATCCTCCTTGTGAAGGCGAACTGCTCATTCTTTCTCTGCTGGAAGCCACGAAATAACCCAGGATAACCTCGGAAAGCTCAGCAAGGACTACTCAGAAGAGCAGGAGCAAGAAGGAGAAAAATTAGGCTGAGCCAGCCTAAGCCCAATCTGACTTTTACTTTCCATCGCCAGTGGTCAAATGTTTCAATCAAACCTACAAGAGCGATTAAATATTCATAATATTGAAAAAGCAAAAAGTGCAACAAACATGAGCCATTTGAGTAGAAAAAAACAAAAAAAAAAGCAATAAATTTGGTCAGTACTATATGCTGGTATAGTACCTTCAAAGTCTTCATGTTTTTTGGTTTATCAAAGTGATCCATTGATTCCACTAATCCTTCTGAGTAGACCTGCAACGGATCACTACTTCTCAGATGGGCTCAGATTTTCTCAGCTGGCAGTGATATTTCATGACAACAAAGCCTGCTGGTCAGCCAGCTGTTGACAAATCCCTGGTATGACGTATGTCTCGGTTCTGGTTGATTCTATGCCAAGTTAACACACACACACTGATGGCGGGAGTATCCGCTGAATGTGTTAAGCAGGACTGTTGAACTGATCCTGCAGAATTATGCATCTCATTTGAATATGTTGATTTTTATAGCCACAGAAACCTTGTGACACAATGATGATGAATAACAATGATCACAGTATCTACACAAAAATCTGAATTTTCATTTTAATGGAAACTTTGATCATAAAAATAGTCGATGGCTTCTAAAAACAAAAGCCAGTCCTAATCTGCTCTTTTATGTCTTGAGATTAAAAATTCACTATGGTAGATTAGTTAAAATAAATAAATAAATAAGGGCGACTCCCACAATTTCACTGTACTTCTTAAATCTACATGAAGAGACAGCAGATAGCTCTCCTAGTATTAAAACAGTCAATTTATCAACTAGCTGATCAGCATAAAGTAATAATAATAATCTGCTGTATTTAAGCAAGACAGCAAGAAATGTTTTTTTTAATTCTCTTCTTCCAACTTCTAAAAATTCAGGATTTAGGAAGTAATGTTTTTCCAAATAACCAGTATTAACAGATCACACTGAGCTCTTGGAAATGATTCGGATCATTTTCTGCTATAGTTTAATGTTTTTACTGCATAAAGCAAGAGGAAACATTAACAAAAGATCAGGTCAACTGATAAGCCAAAGTGCTCTTTCAGGCTCTTGTCTCTATGCTGCTCAAGCAGCCGTGTCTTAAGAAAAGAGTGCTACAGCAAGAAAGCCTCGACTTGAGATGACATTCGCTTGCACTGCTAAACTGGCTTCCTAGCAGGAGTGCTAAACTGGAAATATTAGATTTCCATCCTAGTGCTCTTACTAAATGTAATCGATCAATGAGGAAAGAGAAACTTCTTTATAGAGAAATGGCATGAAGATAAGACTGAACTGGGGGCGTGGGGCTGTCACGCACTGTAGGTGTAGGTTTAGGATTTTTAGGACAGGACACAACCTTACTGACTTTTTGTGGGACTGCATGAGTAGGAGGGACTGTGACTCTGCACTCTCAGGAAGCAGATAATAATGAGACATCCCCAGATTACTTGAGCTGTGTACATCAAATGTAATATAGTGATGAAGTAATTATTTTTAAGCATGTAAATCTCAATGACTCATTTGTTTCCTCTCCAGTGTGTAGGCTTTAGAAACAGGTTGAATAATTCACCATGCATTTTATCATGTTCTGCCATTTTAATTCAGCTGTGTTCCTTGCTGACCAAACGCCAAGCCAGAAATTGGCTTTTTATGACTCCAGCAGCTGCACTAAGCGCTGTTTATAACACAGTACGTCCATTAAGAATACATTGCAGTTTGTATTGCACTTTCCTGCAGCCTTGGAAGAGCCAAATGTATGCCTAAACAGAAGATGTGATATCAATAATACAGCAGATGATCTCAGGTCCAGTTGCAATTTTGGTCTCAAGTTATCATGTAAGAGGATCACGGGAGTGTAACATAAGCTACATTTGAGGTAATTCGCCAGCTTTAAACAGATTAACTGAGAAAAACTATTGAAATGAGATTTTTCACACAGGGAACGAGATGAACCTGGAGACAGTTATTCAGATCCTATCTGTGAGTGCACTGCTTATCTCATACAATATCAAAGGCCTGTGACCTTGTGTTATGCAGCTTAACTGGCCTCGTTATAACCTGCTTTATGGTATATTGCCCTTTTCTACACCATTTGAAAAATAAAGCATTCTTATCTGGTTACAGGGGAGAGATAACAACGACCTTCAGCTTGGTGGAGGTATTTTTAAGTCTTGGAAATACAGGAAACCTTGATGTTTATAATAATATTTGGCATGGTATAGAGCCATCAGCTGTACTTGAGCCTGTTTATCATCTGAAACATATGTGAAGTAGATCATAATAAGTAGAAGAATAAAGAGAAGGGCTTGTGTTTTCTGTTTACGCCTGTGTGAGTGCTCTCAGTGGTCCAGGAAGACCGCGCTCACTTCCAAAGGATGCTGCGTGGAAGAAAAGATGGACGCATACAGGTTATACTCACTCTGCGTAGCCGGTGGACCACGGCAGCCGCTTGGTCTCCTTCAGGATGAGGATCGGTCTTGCGATGTGATCCGCCGAACACTCGATCTCGTCTGGCGACAGTCCCAGGAAGTCCGGTCGGGTGTACGGGAATTTCAGCGGCAGATCCGAGCCGCTGGGATGGTCTCCGTTGGAGCCACCGGCCATCATACCTCCCATGAAATTGGCTACCGCCGACTTCACCCGCGTGAGCATGGTCCTGCTGCGGCGTGGGTCCAGGCAATGCGATTGCGTGAATGCCACCCCACCCCACACGCACCCCCTTCTTCCAGTCTCCCTGGCAGATCCCCGCACGGCGACGCAGATTCGCGGCGTGGAAGAAAGCAAAACACTCAGGATCCGCGGAAAGTCATTCGGCACAGCGATTCCTCTGCGAACACGGAAATAAAAGCTGAACAGGCTCTCTCTCACACACACAGAGCCAGACTGAGCTGCACAGCAGTCATGTGACAAACCGGTTGCTGCTGGTGGATTTGGTCGCTGGTAGCCTATCTCAGTGAGCCGCTTACTGTTGACAGTGCTGGAGGTCAAAGGTGCGTAATCCCGATGTGACGCTTACCTCCCGAACAAGGTGCAACACAAGGCTTTGAGAAAAAGGCGGTGACCCAAATCCATATATATACATATACATATAAATGGAGCCACACTGACTGAACAACACACAGTACAATAAACCAGCCGTGAGGGTTTCAGTGTCTCTTTTATAGACCCTAGTCTTTGTTTTTTCTTGACAAGGTGTGGTTTGCAGACTTTTTGAGTCCCACAGATGCCACAGCTGTGTTGAAAAAATTAAAACCAGCTGTTTTGTTTCCATCTTTCTACAATTTTCTTTATCAAAAGATTGGAAATACAGTCATTGGGGAAAATGTGGTTATCAAAGCTCAAAGCCTACAACAGATCAAAGTTGTAGGCTATAACACAGGCACACAAATCAAGGCAGTTTTGTACTTTGAAGCTAATGTCCACAAGAAAGGGGTCCACAAATATTTTAACATGTTCAAAATAAAGATTCAATCAATCAATCAATCAATCAATCAATCAAATATGCAGTAAAAACCAGAACTGTTGTTTCAAATATGGCACTTACTGGGAGCCTTTCAGTGTCTAGTGGCATATTGCGTTACCACTTACTGATTACATTTTTTCTTTCTCTTCTAAGAGTCACTACAAATCTTACTGACTGGGCATTAAGCCAACCCAGCAGGATGTCTGTCTAGAATTTATGGACTTACTCTGTCAACAAAGCTCCATTTTGGAGAAGTGAACCCTACTAAATGATATGTCATAAGTGAACCGCAGTCTGTAGAGCGACCAAACCACAGAATCGTACTCAGCTGTTTCTTCAGTGCTGAAAGGTGAGGGTGTTGCAACAAAATGACTTCAAATGATCTGCTCATGATCCATATTCAATCCCAAAAGTTCACTGAGGAAACAAAAAGCCGTGTGGACGCAGTCAGTTCTTTCAGCTTTGGTTTACTGAGCACAGACATGCCTTCAAATAGAAGTGTGAGCATTTCATGTCGGAGTCTCAAAATCCCAAGCCAAACTGACACATGGCACTATTTCTAGCCTTTACCTTCACTTTAAATGCAAATGGCAAAATCTGCTCACTTCATCACCTATTATCCAAGTCATGCTCTTTATAATAAAATTGCACTTATTTGACAAACACTAATGTGGTTTGGGTTTCTTGTCAAGACACCAGAGGAACTTATTTTGTTACATAAGTGCAAACGTTTGCTTCAACCTACCAGCATCCAAACTCAAACACCCGTGTCATCCAGTGCTGTAGGAAAGAAATTTGATTAAATTTACAGTTAACCTGCATATGTTTTTTTTTTTTTTAAACAGAATGGTCCTCTTTCAGCACAAAACTAAAACTAGGTGTGGACGCAGGGCCGCTTTCTAAAACAGGTTCCAGTTCCCCAATCTCTTCACTGGTTTCACTGTGGCAACTGTATAGTTGCTTTCTGTTTTATTTTGAAAACCACTATGAAAGATATTTTTTTAACACTGTACTTGTGATGTACAGTTTCTGTGTGGAGTTTGCATGTTCTTCTGGTCGGCGGGACTTTCTCTCATAGTATAAAGACATGTGGTTTAGTAAGGGTTGGTTTAATTGGTAGTTCTGCAAATACAGCAGGATCGGTATTGCTGAAACCAACACCGATATTTTTAACCCATGAAGGCAGCTCATATAGGACAGAGCAACGTGTCATGATTTATGCAATTTATGAGCTTTATGAGATGAATCATCATCAGTTTGCAAATTCTCAATTCAGATTGTTGTGATTTTTACTTTCCACAATAATTGGTTACCTTACCTTTCAGCTTTATTTTGAAACTGCTTCTTTTTTGTTGTTGTTTGGAGACCTGGAATGCAAGTGTGCCTGTCTCTGCTGCACTTTGGGTCAAAAATGTGCTACAGACTAGAAATAAAATAGACACAAAAAGCTTCAGACATTTTTTATAGTGCATGTTAAAAAAAGGAAAATAAATGAACTTCAGTGGGCTACAAACTGAACTTAGATGACAGAAACAAAGTACTGATGCATATGTGCCAGTATCAATCCAATACCAATACCAGCACTGGTATCAATATTACTGATATTTGAATCTACCCACCTATTATTTGGCCATAGGTGTAAATGTGAGTTGCATGTTTGGCTGTCTATCTGTGTCAGGCCTGACATGTGACCTGTCTGCCTCTTGCCCTTGGTCAGCTGTGATAATCTTAAGGCACACCATGACCCTAAATTGGATAAGCAGAAGAAAATGGATGGATGATGGGTTTGTGCAAAATTGCTTTATAAGCAATAAACATTGAATATGGAGTGCATGATTTTATTTATTTATTTATTTATTTTTTTGATGGGAGTGATTTTTTTTCTTGAGAATCCTGTAAAATACAGCATGAACTCTTATGGTTTATATTGAGGAACACTCAGACACATTATCTTTTAAATCTTGCGGGCCAATTAAAATCGTGAGCACGCTTATTATACAGAATGTCTCCAGTGAAAATGAGTAAAGTCTGATGAAAGTGAAGTTGGGAATTTGGCAGACTATAGTAAATCAATAATTCATGAGCTTGCCAGAAAGAGTTCTACTGACCTAATTACACAGGAAAAGCAAACAGTCTGTGAGGAGGATGCAGAAGATGATATACCTGCGACTGGATTTTCAATCAGGGATAGCTGGTAAAAAAAATTAACCAGAACAATGAGTGTGGTTCTTGTCTTTTCTGTGCTAATTATACCCCATAAACTGACAACATGCACAAAGATAAGCTCATTTCCCAGGAGACCTCACATACATTCTTTTGAAGTGATAAACTATTCAAAGCTTCCAAATGACAACAATTATTTAATGGAAACCATGTGTTCAGCATGTGCGCTTTTTAGCAACAGCTGAGGCAGACATTCGTTCATTTGATCTGTTGGTGCACAAGATGAAAAGTGAAGCATCACCAAAGTCATTAAGACTTCATCTGTGAAACATCTATGCAGTCTTAAGGCAGTTTATCTCATTGTTATTTTAACTCAATGCACTGTAGTATCAAAACAGGGCCCCACCTTGCTTGCCTTTCGTGAAATAAACTAATTATGTGTTTCACTAACACATTTATAGTCAAATTGTGAAGTCTTGTTACCGTTTCATCTTCACAGAATGTGCCATTGTGGTTCATGAAGGAGTGTACAGCCTTTATCGTTTTCTAGGAAGATGGGAAATAATTGCAGTGATTTATTACAGTATGTAAGGGAAAACAGTTTGTACACTTCTAAGAAGTTTGAAAGTCAATATTTGGTATGATTGTCCTTTATACTTCAACATGGTTTTGGCTCTCTTTTGTTTCTGTTCTCTCGATTAACCCACACGGCTTCAGTTATGTTGACATCTGAGCTCTGGGGAGGCCAATCCATGACTGATAATTTTCCTTGTGTGCTTTTCTATTTATATTTCTATATCAGCAGTGTGTTTGAAATTGTTGTTGTGCTAAAAAAATAAATCTGTGGCCAATCAGGTGTTTTCCAGACGGTACTGGTCAAATAAAATCAACTGAATGTGTGGAGTAATTTAAAATAAAAATAAATAAATTAAATCTTATCTGGACTCCAATGTAAGTCTTAACTTTATGTTGTGGTTTTTGAACCATGTTGAATGTTGTTATTTGGCAGATTAAGACCTCCACGGGTTGAAATGCAGCATCAAATCATGACAGAGCCTCCACCGCGTTTTACACATGGCTGTAGATACTGTTGTGTTTGAATGATATGTTAAATATGCATGATGTGCAAACTGATATGTTTGGATCCACCACTCCATAAAGTTTCCACTGATTTTCAGTCACATTAATGTGTAATTGGTCATACATTGCCCCCCCCCCCCCCCACTTCCTTCCTTAAGAATGGCCTCTTGACAGTCAGCTTTCCACTGCGCCTATTTCTTATCAGGCTTCAGTGAACAATAGATGAATCAACTAAAGGATCAGATGAATCTCTCAGGTTTTTTTTGCTGGATTTTCTCTGTCTTAAGTACGATTTTTCAGATGTTTGCCTGCAACAGATTTTACGCCTGTCATGATTTCTTTTGTCCTCCACTTGTCCAGTTTCTTCAAAATTTTAACCACACACTGCACGTCATGTCAAGACATGCCGAGTTTACAGTGAATTGCTCTTTGGGAATCACCTTGTTGACTATTTTATGCCTGTCAAACTATGATCTTTGGCATTTTCATATATTCAACTAAAGAAATCGGCACAAAGTCAGTTTTGTGACAGGCTGCTACAAAGTGCCTAAAGATACAAATTGAAAATTGGTTCTTTGCCAAGTTGTGTGTAGACATGTACCTTGTTTATGCATGTCTTGAACTATTGCTCAAGACCTCCTTAAACAAAAGAAGTCTGGCTTGGAAGAAAAAAAGGAAGGCTGGTTCAAGATCTTTGCACAGCACTCATTTTCCAGTTAAATGGGTTGATTTGTCTGCAGAGAGACATCTTTAAGGCCTTATCTTGTAACATCAGTAGCTGACCTTACTAATAATCTTG
This sequence comes from Neolamprologus brichardi, assembly GCF_056152115.1. NCBI lineage: Eukaryota > Metazoa > Chordata > Actinopteri > Cichliformes > Cichlidae > Neolamprologus > Neolamprologus brichardi. The sequence goes on from NC_142110.1 coordinate 19,679,615, forward strand.
TGGCCTTATGGGAGCAAAAATTCCTACTGCCAAAAGCAATAATGGAAAGCACATCCAGAAGAGGGAAGGCTGCATAGTCCACAGATTTGAGATGAAATGTGCATGATATTGGTGCAAACCTCAACTGATCCCCAGAATAAAGCGTCATCAGAAAAAGTTCTTTTTGAATCCTGAAGCCAGAAGAGATGCAAGCAATAAAATCAAGTGTGTATCTCTCCCCTTGCTACATTACATAATTTGCAATATTTATCCAGTGACTATTTGAAAACTACAGTTTTCAAATAATCTGTTAAGCGTTTCTCTTTGCTCGGTCTTCAGCTCCTTGTTATTCCTCCCAGGATAATGATGGTGATGGCAGGGTCAGGATAGCTTGAAGAATCTGTTTGCATTTCTGTAATCAGTCTGCTACTCGAACTGATGACTGACTCACAGATGGATAGAGATGGCACACATGCATACTTGCAGCATGGGGTAATGTGGAGACAGGGAACTCACATATAAGGCAAAGGCTTTTGTTAATCTGCAAAGAAAATTCTACAAACCTAAAGTCAGCAACGAGTAAAATCTAATTTTTGAAGTCAGGATAAAATAATTATTTTCAGATCCTGACTGTAATATTTGAGATCAGAATCAGTTAGGGCTGGATAAGGTGACCTTGAAGCATGACTTTTTTATGCTGCATAGGCTACTGTAGGACTGTCTGTGACGCACTAAGCATTTCTTTGATACACCTCGTTTCACTCCAGGTGTTTCTGTAACACTGCTGTATGCAATTTTCTTCCTGTGTTTTGTCTCCATCTCCCTCTGCTCTCCTTTTGTTTCCCCTCACCCCCAACTGGTCGCAGCAGATGGCTGCCCCTCCCCAAACCTGGTTTTTCTGGAGGTTTCTTCCTGTTGAAAGGGATCGTTTTTTTCCCACTACCGATTTTGCAGTTTAGGCTACATCATATTAAGAAAATATGCAAACATCAGTTCCTGCTGAAAAGAAGACATTTTCCATTGCTTATTGTGATTTTATCACCAATATCATTCGTTCTGTACCTTGCTGCATATTGGGACAACTGTTGTTGTGATTTGGAGCAATGTAAATAAAACTGAATGGAAAAATGATAAACTACTACTAGTGGTAATTAGTGTTATTACTACCAATAGAATACAAGACCAAGCCAAAAATAAAGATTCTTTTCTCCGTTTCCTTTCCATTTTATTGCAAACATACAAACACAATTCTAAGAATGCTAAGATGGCAGCAACATATCTCAAAAGCACGGGGATGAGAACAACAACAAAAAAAAACTAGAGAAGTGGTACTAACAAGAAACAGCCGGAGGAACACTTTGTAACCAATTAAACTAAGTGAACTGGCAACGGGACCGTAACATGACTGTGTATAAAAAGCATCTCAGAGAGGCAGAGTTTCTCAGAATTTGAGATGGGCAGAGGTTCAGTCTGCAATTTGCAAAACAATTTCAGAATCATGGTCCTCAATGTGAAATTGCAAAGACTTTGAATATCTCTATCTCTATCTCTATCTCTACTTTTAAGATTAGGCTTAAAACTTTCCTTTTTGCTAAAGCATATAGTTAGGGCTGGACCAGGTGACCCTGAATCCTCCCTTAGTTATGCTGCAATAGATGTAGGCTGCCGGGGGATTCCCATGATGCATTGAGTTTTTCCTTTCCAGTCACCTTTCTCGCTCACTATGTATTAATAGACCTCTCTGTATTGAATTATATCTGTTATTAACCTCTGTCTCTCTTCCACAGCATGTCTTTTATCCTGTCTTCCTTCTCTCACCCCAACCGGTCGCAGCCGATGGCCGCCCCTCCCTGAGCCTGGTTCTGCCGGAGGTTTCTTCCTGTTAAAAGGGAGTTTTTCCTTCCCACTGTCGCCAAAGTGCTTGCTCATAGGGGGTCATATGATTGTTGGGTTTTTCTCTCTATCTATGAAGCGCCTTGAGGCGACTTTTGTTGTGATTTGGCGCTATATAAATAAAATTTAATTGAATTGAATCTGGTCATCAGCGTCACACAACATCAGCGTTCTGAGGTTCTGTTGAAATCTGTGTGCGAGGGACAAGGACAAAGTGATTATTGGATCCCTATGAGCTGAGGGCCCTCAGAGAACACTGCATTAAAGACAGACATGATTCTGACATGAAATCATGGCATGGGCTTAGCAGGTTAAAGCTCTGTCATGTAAAGAAGAAGCCAATATGTGAAAGTGACTTGCATCTCTGATGGTACATTAATGAAATGGAATTGGGAGCTTGCACATCTGGAAAGGTAGCATTAATACTTTAGAGGTTAAAGAGCAACATGTAGGCCCATCCATGGAATGTTGTTTTAGGGAATGACCTTCCATATCCAAGCAAGAAACTGTTCAACTCTGTCCATTTCAAAAATGACAAATATGAAAGAGACCCAGGACCAGCTAGAATCCTAAGACTAAGAGGCACAGGGAACATGGCCTTGTCCCAACTCTGAGAGGTATTACTGCCATCAAATTCTAAACAAGTTAATATTTTTCTTAAGGTAGGTCAATTTTGTCAGTTTAATCTGCCAGATAACAACATTAAACATACTTCTCAATGGCTCTAAAACCACAATATTAAGTCAAGACTTACACTGGAGTCCACATAAGGTTTTATGTATTTTTTATTTGAAATTACTCCACACCTTCAGTTTAAAAAAAGAAAAAAGAAAAAGAAAAGAAAAGACACTTGCCTTCATACAACATGAGGGCAAGTGGTGACATCTCCCGTAGCCAGCCTTACTTTATCCACACTCTGTAGACAGTTGGCAATTAAATCTTGGCAACACCCAGAGACTCTTTCATAGGTACAAGCTGAAGAGGACTTAAACAGTTCCCGTCAAAAGGGTCACTCCAAGAGCCCCAAATAGAACATCTGGACTCGCCCAAATTTGAAAACCACTGGGGAAAGCAAGCCATCATGTGTGCTTTCCAACAGGGAAAAGGTACTTATTTGTTAAAAATCTTCTAATGAAACAATAAGCAACCCTGCACAGAATACTCAGTTGCTAAAGTGCATCATGCAGATGTCAGACCACTACACAGCAAAAACCCCATTTTAAGTGCACCATGCCAAATATACATGGATACTCCAACATGAGTATGCCACAAGTTGCAATAATGGACAATTGTAACATGTGATGAACCCAAATGAGTACAAGAACCACAAACTGAAAGGATTAAACAAACAAAATTACTACCACACAACCAAAAATAACCACTAATCCCAACCTGAAGGGATCTTTTGTCCCAACAAAACAAAGTCACATACCAAATGACCCCATAACACAACAAGTTGCTGTTCACAAATGAGAACTATACGCAAATAATTATCACAAGGTTGGCTCAACACCGCAGTTAATGCCATCACGTGGCCAGCAACATTCACAAGTCATCCACCACAAGTAGGCCGACGTTGCCACAATGCTGAAGGTCACTGCACAAAACACTCACCTTCGCATTAGTCATTCATAAACACTGCTACACACACACACACACACACACAGACACACGCTTACCTGACACAACCAGAGGGCCATAACTAGTAAGGGATCTCAAACGGTTCAATTCAGTGTTACTGGTTTAACAGACCGAAACAGCTTCTTCCCCAAACACTGCTGACCTCAGTCCCACAGTAACTATGGAGAAACCATCATGTGCAATATTCTTCTGCCCAATTCCACGTCCTACCCATCAGGACATTGCTCCTAATGTACGTCTTATAATATGTAGATTACACACGTTCAGTTCAAGTGTGCAATATTCTTACATCCCAGTGTTACTAGATGGGTAGGCATGGTATAAATGTTTAAACATTTTAATTCACATCAGCAAGTTGTATTTAAATAGTGTATGTCATATTTATAATATTTCAGTATGTTTATGTTATTTTAGATTATTGCATCACACAAGGGAGTATTGCTTTAATTTTGCTGTGCTTGCATAATGGCAAAGCATCTTGAATTTTGAGCAACTTTCAGCGTAACACAAAGAAAACTTTGCATACCTGGTTTTCAATAGCGTGCCAGCCCTAAGGCACATTTCAATGCTAAACTCAAACAGACCCATCACAGATGTCATTCACTGCCAAACTCCAAAGTATAACCTGAGGCAAGCTCCAAACACAAACTAAAACAAAGCAAAATAAGAAACAAGTACTTTAGCGGAAGGGCAGCACAGACACCCAGCTGAAACACTAAAGACAGTCTGCTCAGTCGCGGGGAACACCTTAAGACTTAAGGTGTTTGTGAGTGATGGTTTACTTAAGGCTTAAGTAAACCATCACTCACCCCACCAAGACAACTGCTGATATTTAATCTCTTCCAAAGACTATTGATTGAGTTATGACCCCGCAGAAAAGCTACAAAATAAAGGAGAGTTTGTTGGAACATAAATGTTATTTTAAATCCTGTAATAACCCCAACTAAAAACAGCCCACACAGCATGAAGGCAAAAAGAAAAACCCTCAAATGTGCCTCAGGCATGCCTTTATCCACACTATGAGAGGTGTAGAAAATTAAGCCATGGCAACCACTAGAGACTCTTGAACTGTCAACAGATAAACAATTACAATGGGCTCTTGACAGAAAGTGTACAAACAATAATCCAAAAACATGAACCAAGTACTATATTAGGTCTGCAAATAGGGAACAAAAACTGTAACAAACACAAGCAGGAAGACAGGACTATTTATACAGAGTGCTGGTGAGGGAATGACTGATGACGTTACGTCCCATAATTAGTAACAACATACAGGTAAAGCGGTGGTATGGTGGTTAGCACTGTTGCCTCACAGCAAGAAGGTCCTGAGTTTAATTCCATCATCAGGCTGGGGTCTTTCCGTTTGGAGTTTGCATGGTTTTCCCCTGTTTTTGCGTGGGATCCTCCCAGGTACCCCAGCTTCCTTCCACAGTCCAAAGACATGCACTTAGTGGGGATAGGGTAATTAGAAACTCAGCACGGTTGTCTTTATGTGTTAACTGGAGGTAACCAAAAGGCAGATACTAAATGCAAACACTTACGTTAATACAGAGAGGAAACAATGGAACACAGAGCAAACAAAATATATGAGGAATCTAAACAGATAATCATATAAACAGGTATCCATAACTCAGGAAAAACTAGACAGGAACCAAAGATGATATAGTATATTAAGAAAATAATTCAAAGTACTAAGATAACAACCAAAACAGAAACTCCATACATGGAAAATCAAATCAAAGATTCACTAACTTCTTGAGGAAACAGACTCATTGTCAGAATGACAAATAAAGAAATCAAAACGGGAGTCTAAAGCTCAGACTTTGGAGAAATGGAATAAAGACTTCCAGGCAGTGTGTCATTCCAAGCTGTATTCTAATGTTTCACTTTAGTTTTTATGTTAACAACCGACATCCCAAACCTTTAATATTTTTTTTTTTTTTTTTTTTTTACATACCTTTGAGAAGTCTCTACATAAATGTAAAATGCACCCTGATAGTGAAGCTAATTAATTCTGTGTGTACCCTGTTGTTTTATTCTCTGACCAGTAGATGTCACCAGCTTACTGAAAAATGTGCGAGGGAGTTCCTTTGACTTTTATTTTATGAAAACCACATATCACATGGCGTGTCTGGCTGCATGTTGTTGTTGTGCTTTCCTTACTAAAATACTGGAACGTATACGTTTTTTATGTGATACAAGGAGGGGACTAATATCACACCAGCCTCAGACTAGAAGAGATGAATGTGTGTTATTTATAGCTGTTATTGGGCCCAAATTCTTTTCCCATCTCTGCAGTCACAAAGATAAGCTCGGGGTGGTCAGATTCCCCACAGGGTGAGCCTGGGCTGAGTGGGCTGGGTCTGTGTGTGTTACTGCCTTTTTTCACTCTTTGCTAAACAGCATCTCCCCCATGCAGAGTTAACTGGAGAGACTGTCGAAAGAAAAAGAAGAAGAAAAAGTCTGGGTTGCTGTTGTTTTTGGAGAGGTGTTAGGAACATATTCAGTGACTTTGCCATATCAGTGTTTAGTAATTAAGAATGACATCACATTAAAAAAAAAAAAAACCCCCAACTCTCTTGCTTTAGTGTTCCAGAAAGATAATTTGTAGCCTCTAGCTAAATCTCATGTTACTCTGTGTGTAAACATATAAATAAACACATACAAGCAGAGGACATAATGTGAAATGGTGCTTTTTATTTCTTTATAAATACACGTCAATTACAATCGAAAGAACTCTTTGACATGTGACTTACAACTAAATGGATCATGTTTTTTTCACTACTGATTTTGTGGTTTAGGCTACATCTTATTAAGAAAATATGCAAACATATCAGTTGCATTTATTTCATATACTAATATTTGTATTCTATGTATTACACTTAATTAATGCAAAGTCATAACAACACATCGCTACGTTTTACCATAAAATTGTGCCCCAGGGAATGGTGCAATATCCCATAACAGTCATAATAAAACCTTAACTGTTTTTCTTCTTGTACATTTAGTGGAACAAACTGGTAGCCAGATGACCCACTGACATCATAATGCTGATGAGTCAATGTTTTAAAAGGGATGTGGCTTTAATGACACCATAAAATCAAATTTATGCAAAAATAACACGCTTGACGGGGCATGTGGTTTTATTGTATGTGACTAGCAGAAGTGAAGTTTTTAACCCCTCGTCTTACTATAAATCACTAGTTTAATAGGTCCAGGCATGAGAGTGAATAAAATACACAGACAAGATATTTACTTTCCTGCTGGCAGACTCAGGTACTCATCCAGACTGACTAACACAGGGCTGAACAATCCTGATCATGAAGGATCTCAAGGGTACAACAACATACAACTATCATCCAACTACATGCCTCTTCACAACATGGAACATGGAAGCTCCTATCAGGCAACATAATAGTTCATACATGAGCACAGCTCAGAAGGTCATTGGAAAAAACACCAGAGTGCCAAAGCACCAACTCGAGAGAGCAGTACAGTAGGTCTCCAAGAACAGATGGACCAATCTCAGCGCTGCAGGGATCAACTACAAAAAAGCGCACGACTCCATACATCGATGGCACTGTACAAGGCTAATAGTGGACTAATAACATTGATCAAGAACTCAGTGGGACTATAGAAGACAGCACTGAAGGCCAACTCCAAGGCAATTACACAAGTCACCATCAAGTGAAAAATATACCAAGGTGCTACACTGATGTTCTGCATGGGCCTCATCCCCTTAGCTAACGCATAACTACGTTTTTATGCGGATATAGATTCAGGAGTAGAGTGACCATCAGCCACCTTAATAGCTGAAATCCAAGACAGTACCTGGTTATCCCACAGACCAACAAAAACCCTGATGAAGATGATCAGATCAGCCACCAGCAGGTAAGGAAGATGTTGATAAGATAGGTAAATGATATAAAAAAGATTGAAGCCATCAACACATATGCCCTACCAGTCATCAGAATCCCAGGCAGAATCAAAACTGGCCACGGGAGGAGATAGATGCCACCTATGTCAAAACACAAAAATTCTTCACAATACATGGAGGTCTCCGCCTGGAGTGCAGCAAGCAATGGAAAGAGGGAGGGTGAGGGCTGGTGAGTGTCAGAGCAACGATTCAGGAGGAGGTTAACAAGGAACACAATTTTGTGAAATGTCCTCACTCCTAAGTATTTCGCAGTCAACCACTGGTTAGTGGTATTATAAAAAAGTGGAAGGGATTGGGAATGATAGCAACTTAGCCATGAAGTGGTAGACCATGTGAAATCACACAGTAGGTTCTGTCTTGTTAATGTTTGTTTATAATGGAGCACTGTAACAAAAAAATAATTTCCCCCAGGGATCAATAAAGTATTCTGATTCTGATTCTGATTCTGATTGAGGTTCAACAGATGATAATAATAATAATAATAACAATAATTATGGATTGCATTTATATATATATATTTATATATATATATATATATATATATATATATATATATATATCAACACCTGACGCGGACCTTGTCCATTGAGGAACCAGGGCACCCTGACGAGAAGTGGGCTACTGGAACAAGAAGGCATCGGTGGGCAAGAGATGAAAACAGGGCGTTGTTGGAATGCTACTACGCAAGTAACCCCGGCGGAAGGGGCTACATGAATAGGATGAGGGACCTATGGATTCTTCGATACCCAACATCCACAATGACGGCGAAACAACTAGTAGCTCAGTGTTCCAACATTCGAAAGAAGGGACTGCTTTCACAGCTAAAGATTGACGAGGTACAACATAAATGCTACGGCAAGGAGGAGTCAGGACGCCAGGTCAGGGGGGAGATATCATCACCCCCACCCGAGATTGGTACATAGCCCCAAATGCGACAGGAGAAGGATTGTTGAGTGCGAGAGGAACTGACCTGAAAGATAGGATCATGGCCAAGCTTGAAACCTGGATCCCCCGAAGCCGGTTACCAAGATTACGTGAAGTACCCTCAGAAGGTCTGCTAGAGGATGTTAATGCAGCACTACGGACAATACCTACAACCACGATTACCGAAACTAACAAGCTGATCTACAATACGGCAGCAGTGATCAGTGAGATGCTTGGCTACAAGTTGAACAGCCACAAGGGGCAGTACCCTCCATGGAGAAGGAGGCTAGAGGGCAAGATCAAAGTAGCACGGAGGGAGGTTAGCCAACTAACGGAGTTGCAGAAAGGTGCGACAAAGAAGGTGCATAAGAAATACAGCAAGCTGTCCATACCTGAGGCCTTGGAAACTGCCAAGCAAAGACTCACAGCCTTGGCCACCCTGATTTTATTTATTTTCCACCCTGATTTACGAATAAATTCTTTACAAATCCTACCATGTGAATTCATGGATTTTTTTTTCACATTCTGTCTCTCACAGTTGAAGTGTACCTCTGGTGCAAATTACTGACCTCTGTCATCATTTTAAGTGGGGGAACTTGCACAATCGGTGGCTGACTAAATACTTTTTTGCCCCACTGTATATGTCCAAACATCACGTGGCAATGCAACCAAGCCTCACATTACTAAGTGCAGTGCAAAGCATTGGATGCAGTAGACTGCATTGTACCAAGTGTAAAGATCGGTGGTGGGGGGATTATGGTGTGTGGCTTTCAGGAGTTGGGCTCGGCCCCTCAGTTCCAGCGGAAAGGAACTGTTAATGCTTCAGCACACCAAGACATTTTGGACAGTTTCATGCTCTGAACTTTGTGGGAACAATTTGGAGATGGCCCGCTCCTGTTCCAAAATGACTGCATACCAGTGCAAGAAGCAAGGTCCATAAATACAATACAATACAAAACAATTTTATTTATATAGCACATTTAAAAAATCAGAGGTGTGCCAAAGTGCTTCACAGAATCAAAAGACATAGAAGAACAAACTTGATGTGGAAGAACTTGACTCGCCTCCACAGAATCCTGACCTTAACCTGACAGAACACCTTTGGGATGAAATAGAGCCAAGACTGCAAGCCAGGTCTTCTCATCTGTGTCTGTGGAAATCTTTTCCCAGAAGAGATGAAGCTGTTATAGTGGAACATTAAAACCTATGGATTAAGAATGGTATATTTACAGCACATGACAGTACATGATAAAGTGGGATTCATTGGTGCAATATAAAAGGAAAACGCAAACTTTACTACGTTGACCTTAGAGAGAGTCTCATTCAAAAAACAATGCTAACAATATGACAAGTTCTGGTATGGTCTAATAATGGGGCTTTTTTTTGGGATAAATATCTCAAACTGCTATTTATAAAGTCAACAATCAACTGTTATTGTACACTTACATTTAGGTATTTTGGTTATAACTTAACAGACTGTCAAAAACACAATCATAATGATTGAATTTCTGTTTTATTCAGCAATATCCTGTCATATTTTGAAATCACAGACATTTGTGGGCACTTTACTTTTACTCTCTGCTTTTTGTCTTGTTTTGTTTGCTTTTCCAATTTTCTGTCTCACCTGTCCATAATCAAAGTATATTATCATCCCAGTATATAGGCCTATGTTTAATTACCTTGCCAGTTGCCTTGTTGCATTTTGTAGATATCCAGGAAATTTCTCATATTTTTTTGTAGTTCAAGCCTGTTTCTTTTCCTAATGTATGACACATCCTATCTACCTCCAGCCTGTCTTTAGCACAGGGGTGTCAAACATAAGGACTGGGGGCCAGAATCAGCCTGGTGAAGACTCCAATCTGGCCCACTGGATGACTTTGGAAAGTAAGAGGACATATCCATTTCTGACTTTTAACTGTGTTTTAAAAAGTTTTTCCTATTGATAGAAAACTCCTCCATGGCTATGCACAATACACCAAAGTAATTTAAATATAGATTTCTGTAATTTTACACACATTTACCTTTTCTAATCTAAGCTCAAAGAGACATAGATATCGTCGAAATTGCACCAGATGTGTAGTTAAACTTCTTGAGCTTAGGAGAAATATAGGAAAAAAAAGTTAAGTTATAAAACTACATGTTTTAAAGACTCTTGTCCCTCCTCCTTTTTATAATGTTCAGAAAAGTCAGCAGTACGCATTAACAAGTTTACATAAAGTCTGTTTTCATTTATAAAAGAAATATTGTGATTCCTCTGGTTTCGGTCCTCAACATAGCCTAAAGATTCTCAGGAATTCTCAGGGAACACATTTCTAAGAAGGTAACAGATTGTGCTTGTCAGCTACTGGAAAAGACATCGATCAAGCAGCCATGCAATACCTCATCTCTGTCCTTCTAGTGACCACAGAGAAGGCTTTCATAATTAACAAGGGTCAAGATTCTCTGACCTGTGTGCACAAGCAATGAAATCCATTGAGCTGACACTTTGTTAATCATTGTCCACAAAAAGAGTTTGACCTGCTACTGGTGTCTAAGCAACAACTCTGCTATGAAGGTATCACTCTCCTCTCATGTTCTGGCCATTACATACTCAACATTTTTGTGCAAAATATACCTCAGACTAGTGATAAACACATATAGAGCAATATACTGTGATGTTTTATCATCATAATTTAATTATGTTGCCAAATTCTTCAGTAAAGAATTTAATTATGTTTTGTATATTCTGTTTGTAAGACAGGGGCTGGGGAACTAATGAATAACATGTCCAGCAGCCTGTCATTTTGCCTCTTGTGCTCTGCCTTTGATTTCCACCTGGCTTCTGTTTTTACACAGCAAGTCTGTAATCTAAATGCAGACTATGTACAGCCTTGCGCTGTGATCCCACGACACATCAAAGCACCTGTTTTGATTAACAAAATCTAAACATGTGACCTTTCCTTCTCTTTGAGAAATGAGACGAAGTGGTTGCTTAGGTGCATGTTAAAAGCACAAAATGTCTATCCAGAAAAAAAAAACCTGTTGGCTGTATTAAAGTTTATTTATTTTTTAAAACATGTGATGTTTTTGGTGAAGTCATAATTGCTGCATTTCACTCATGTAGCAGTGGCAACAGAGAGAAGGTCACATTACTGAAAGGTCTCTGTATGAAACGTGTGACTCATAATGAATGTCTTAAACCTCCACCCTTATAACCCTTAGAATGAAATTTTTGTACCGTAGTTTTTGGATCTTTCTCCAAGTAAAAAATAAACACATTGGGTCTGGGTGCAGTTTCCCCCTCCAAGGGCAAGGGTACCTAGACCTGGGGTACAGAGTACGCTTGGGGAGTGTGATTGTGTGTACAGTGGCTCTCTATGTCTGTCTCCATGTTGAGTGAGTGTTGAGTAATTGCATATGAGAGCATGAGGGTGGGAATAGATGTTTGTATCTGTGTGTGCCTGTTTGTCTGTGTCTATATGTCAGGTCAGGTATCAGACGCCACCTCTCTGAGGACATCTCAGGCCCTCCATAGTATGGAGGCCTATCACCCCCCACCACTCCCCCTGCCAGTGGCAGACGCCCTCAGACATCGGTGCATTGGTGGTTCTTTGTGTCCAGGGATGGGCGTCCAGGTACCCACTGGCTCACTCCTGGTGGCTGCTTGTCAGGGCCTGGAGCATGGGGCTCGCTCGGGCTCCTTCGGGGGTGGGGTGCCCTCGGCCTCTCGGCCTGGGGCTCGGTCACTCTGGCACAGCTGGCGGAGCTCACGGGCACGTCACTGCAACCCCCCCTGGCTTCTGCTCCGCGGCTGCTGAGTGACCCCTCATCTGGGGCTCCCCTCAGCTCTTTCCGGGATAGTGGCACGGTTGCCCCTCCATTGGTCTTCCTTGGTCTCCTTTGCTCTTGGGGCCTCTGGATGTCTGGAGCCTTGATCTCCTCCATACCTGCTTCATGCCCTCGAGGACGGGGCTGTGGCTCCCCACACCCTCTAGCAGATCATTACATGAAGGAACCTTTTAAATACAAGCGCACTCATGCTCACAGGTGTACACATGGGTGCTCACACACACAAACTACACCCTTTTTGGCTGCTACCTCAAAGCACACTGTGCGCTGTCGATCTTACGTGCTGCACAATGATATTTAATATTTAGTATTTACTGTTATATTCCCATAGATCATCGTGGTGTTGTTTATTATATTGCTCTCTTTTTCTTTGCTTATTTTCTCTTATTGCTTTCTCAACAGGTGATCCAGGTGATCGATATATGTATTTCTTTGTCTGTTTGTTTTGTTGGTTTTTGGTTTTTGCCCTTTATCACCGTCCCTCTTCCCCACTCTTTTTCTTTCCCTCTTTCTTTCTCCCTTTTCTTTTCCCCAGTCAAGTCTGTCCCGTGTTCAGCAAATGAAAATAAAATAAACAATAAAAGCAAAGGTGAATCAAATAGACCAATACGGCAAGGCTGGGATGGTCCATTTGGTAAAGTAAATATGTTGGGCATCTTTCTTTGCCTTTAGACAACAATTCTGATGGCAAAAGAACCAAACGGGACAAGCAAAAAATAAAATAAAATACAATAAAACAAACACATTTACACCCACAAAATACTGGGTGTGTACAGTTAAGAAAGTGTATGAAAAGCATTCTTGTTTCCTTATTTACACACCTGTTTTGTCACTTGGGTGGATAAAAAACAAACAAACAAACAAAAACAACTATACTACTAATACTTTTAACAGGGGATTCTACTGAACAAAGTTGCCATCATCGCTCATATTTCACAGATTAACACATCTTGCCCCTCTGTGCTATAGCAGGGCAGTTACCCTGCTTTAGGTGCAGCTGTAAAGAACTGCTATAATCACTTTGAGCCTCAGCTGATGTTGAATGAACAAATTAGCTTTAGCATGATTTGGTTTTAAATTTTCTGCACAGTGGATAAGATGAAACACATGACCGAAACTATCTTCTAATAATAGTTTTACTATATGTAATAATCATTTCATCCAAAAATGTAACAAATTAATCTAAGTAACACATGTAACAATTTTACCAAATACTAATTAGCAACTGTTCATTTATGTATACAGTCTCTGAATGCATCTTGCTAACTAAGAATGCTCATGTTAGCTGATAGTCCCAATATGCCCGTGTTCTCCTTTTTATACAGTCTGTGGTTAATGAAGCAATGTACGTTCCCACAGTGGTTTTAGAGCTTAAACCAGCTGAGCTACCCTCTATCACACAGTACATCTTGATTATCACCATATTAATTATTTGTAGTTTGTTTAGCTCATTGTCACCTACAAACATGCTCAGCTTGTCAAGTCAGAACGGTCCCAACCAACCAGTCTACCTGGACTTTTTTTTTTTTTTTACCAAAAACACATCCAGATTCTTCATCTTTTTAATTTTTCTGTGGCAAACTATTTTTGTTGTGTTGTTGTGTACTACGTATATGAGAATTTTTTTTAAAATAATAAGTTGATCATTACTACTATTTCTGTCCAGATCAGTTTTATTATTTTGATATCAAATTAATGCTGCTTCTTTATTTAATTTAGTTTAGTTTTACTTTAGTTTAATGTTATATTTCTTTAAGAAAATCCCACCTTAACATAATGATTTTATAAGTAATCAAATTCCACTCATTCAACGATCTGAACTAAATAAATTCTGTTGCAACTAGGAAACAATAACTTACAGTCGGTCAACTGGCCTATGAAATTTGCTGACAGCAGAGACTAAAAGTAGACAATAGACATGCTGTCCACAATCTATGTGAAGGAAATTTGTTTGGTAACACCGAACATGAGTAACAGAAAAAAAGTTAGTTATGCAAGCCTTGTCTGGAAGAATGTGAATACCTGAACTATAATGCTTTATTTTCCAGATTTTGTGTACTAGCATTTTTTTTTTAGATCAACCTGTTTGAATAGATTGATTGATCTCTGGGGGGTGATTAAAGAACACAATGGTAAATACAAATATGTTATTTTCATGGACAACAGAAGGAGAACAATGGAGCAGGAAGACAGAGGCTTGCATGTAACTGAGGCAAATATGCTGCCACTCTGACAGACCCTCTTCTCATTTAACTCTCATCAGAGAACTAAAAGAACTTCCTGTATTTGAGACTCTTTCAAGTCGGATCCACTTAGAAGCAACACATCTGGTTTGTTATGTTACCATTAACCAATTGCAGTCTAATTCAGCCAAGAAAAGAAAGAAATCTGTATCCCTCATTTGTTAACATGAACACTTCTGTCAGATTATTGACTTTCTAAACATTTTGTAAAGCCTGTTTCGTTTACACTAGCATGCAAGCAAGAATCTCTGTACCGGGTTGAGGAAAGGCCAGGGTGTCAGGTGGAGGGAAGGCAGCTGTGGACACAATTGTCCAGATCATAACAGAAAACAGGACTTGGTCCCTGCTAGAAAAACACAAGTTGTTTATTCATTAAGAAAGGGAGTATGAGTCTTCTTGGCATGATTCCCAAACAATGCGGGATCTTAATGTTTTTTAAGCTAAAGAATATGACAGATTGGATATCATTAGGAATTCTTGTGCTGAATTCTGTGGCATGAGCTTAAATGCTGAAGGAGAAGGTGAGGGATTTCCAAGAAAGAGCAAAGTGGTGCTTGAAAAATCATGTTCCATGGCTTTGAGGTTTTGGAGCGAAGTCAGTGTGAAGTCACTCTTCAGAAGGGTGCCAGTGAACAAAGACCTTCATATGCATCTGCAGCTCATATCTCTGCATTTTTCAGCCCCCTTACTGACATCCCTCCAACTCTGTCTTTGCCTGAGGTATCCATACATGTGGCACGCAAAAGATATAAAAGTCTTTGATGTTGTCCCTCTTCACAGACCCCTGCACTCCAGTGAGATCCATTTATCCTTTTTTTGTTCATCTCCCAAGCAGCTCAGGGTGAATGAATGACTGTATGCTGAAACTAATTTGCAAAAATAAGAAAGAAAAAGCCTTTCTCCACAAACTTCTATGTAAAAAGACAATCAGAATAAGGCATGATCACAGCCCAATACAAAATGCTCTGGCCTCTATAGGTAATATACTACTTCATAACAAATCTAGGGGATAAATATTTTTTAGCTATTTAATTTTTTAAGGCTTCAAGTTACAGATGTATCCACTTTGACTGGCAGTTGGCTTTACCTAGACCACAGGTGTCAAACTCCAGGCCTTGATGGCCGCTGTCCTGCTTGTTTTCCAACTAACCTGCCCTTGTAGATTCTTATTGGCAAAGCACACCTCATCCAGGTAATCAGTAGCAGGTAGGGCAGGGATATCTCAAAAACAAGTAGGATGCTGGCACTCAAGGACTGGAGTTTGACACCCCTGACTAGACGCTGTAGGGTTCACCTCTCCTAATAGACATCTCTGGCCATCTCACCTGCATTTGTGGTTTTGGTTTTGTACAAATTGCATTGCCCTGTTTCATGTTTCCAACGCAAAATATAGAAAATCTTGGGTTGTGCACGTATTCTGTGGATATGCTACTAATTTTGCAGTCCTTATAGTAAGATGTCTGTTTTCTGAATTTCTAAGTTGGAGTCCTAGTTGTTCAAAGTCTCTAATGAAGCTCAGTTATTATTTTCTCAGTCTAGACTCTGACTGCAGACCCTGTCCCCCTATCCCTGGCTCATGGCCAGCGCTTCGTAGGAATGCTTCTTCATGGTTGACATTTTGTAATGAGATTCAGACTGTATGCTAGCTGAGGAATTTGAGCTATGTTCACCATATCTAAAACAACTGTCTCTCCAGCGCTATTTGAAGGAGTCATCATTTCCTGTAACGAGTTCCTCTGTCATCCATCTATGACACAGCCAACAGACCCCTGTATTCTTAAAATCACATGATTGGTGATAAATTGTACCTTAGAGGACATAGTGGGGTTGAAAGGTTTTAGATACTGCAAAGGGGAACTCCAAAAAAAGCGTCATTATCAACAGATGCACTAAGCAACAGCAGATATCATTCTTGTTCCAAATGCTAAGCAATGTGGCGTGGCTGCTAAAGTAAAAGAGTAAGACATTTTTGTTATTGTGAAACAGAATAATGCAATAATATGATGTGTTACACAATCACACAGTATTATTATGATATTACAGTATTATCACTATTATTAAATTAAATGAAATTGCATTTCTGGTGGAATCTAAAGTATGACTGAAGGGTCAGCTTAAATAGGAAACATGTTTTCTCACAACGCTGGTTTCATGTGTCTGGATTTTGAGATATTTGCCTCTGAGATTTGTAGAATTTTGATTTAATGGATGAAGAAAATAAAGCAACAACACAAATCTTACCAGAATCTGAAACAACAACCTGGCCCTCTGAAAACTATTAACACTCTGTTTTGTGAAGCCTGTTGGGAGCTATGGTTTTTGGATGGATTAAAGCAATGGTCTGGTGTTTGAGGAAGTGTGCTCATCTGGTTTCTTGTGCTGAGATAATCTGTATGCTAAATGTGATGCTACAACTGGTTAGCTTGGTTTATCATAAACATTGGGCTAGTTTGTCTTTGTTGTAATGATAACAGAATCTATTAAAAAGTTATGACTCATTAAATCTCTTTTTAATCAGCTGGAGTTGCCAACAACTGTTTAAAGCTCAAGGCAACAACTACTTTGCATCAAAACCCAGGAAAACTGTGGCACATGACACAGTAAAATCTGTGAAAATATGGTACGGTTTTACTATGAAGGGATTTTTCTTGTTAGACTTTTCCCCCTACTGTTTTTAACCACATGTTGAATTTTACCATTTATGAAAAAACTGACAAAATTACCTGGACATTTTCCATTTTTCCATTGCTCATTTTTCTACTAAAGAAATCCCACAGATAGATGTATCTCAAAACCTCCTCACACTGAAAATAAACAGTAAAAAAATCTTTACTCAGTTGAATAGGTAAAATGACCTTTTAATGCAATGATTTATCACTTTATTACAAGGTGCTATTCATTCTATTGGGACATATATTATCCATCAGTATGGGGGTGGACAACATGTTGACAAAAGGCTGCTCATTAGCAGAATTTCCCATTCACACGTTTTCAATTGAAAGGTCAAGCAGTTGCATAATCCCAGAGCTTGGCAAGCTTCAAGTGCTTAGATTGGCAAGAGACATGACTTCACAAAGCACTTCATTTTCAACAGAAATAACACACATAAATTTCTGTGGCTGTGCACCAGCTTCATGAAGCACAAACTATGAAATGTTCCATGTAGTAAAAACAGGAACAAAGACAACGTAATAATTAATACATTGGCGTGTATATTTCAACATAAGGTGTTACAGTAAGTTACCTCTTAAAGATTTGCACAAGCCATTACAGACCAGCAACTCATGCCCCATAGATTTACATATATTACTCCTATTTACAGACATTTAAGTGTTTTTAATATACAAATATGCAACATTTGAATTTATATGTACATACTTTGATACACAGTGCACACATATATACACAATATCTATGTACAATCTTGATTCAATATAGCTTTTTTGTGGGGGTGGGGGGGATTATTTTTAATCCGACAACCATTATGGTGTCACATATCACATTGATTTCCAGGAAGTTGTTTATCTCGAGTGCAAATGAAGCCAAAACTCAGAACCTCCAGTGGTGCAGGATGTCTGAGGAAAATCAGGAAGTGTGCTGACGTGTTGTGTGTGGAATGTGTGAGCTTCTTCCCAAGATTTTATGAAAGACATGGGAACAGTTTGTGAGAAGGTGGGCTGACTTAAACAGCAGTGGTCAGTCTCACTTCATCAGAGCCCCCTGCGTTCTATCTCTGTGTGTGTGTGTCTATAAAACTTGAAGGAGATCTCATTTACCAATGCTGAGCAGAAATGAAAGCCATCAAATTTAGGACTGTCTTGTGCAACATGAAACAATTCCTTCAACAAATCATAAAAGTGCACATAACCACAAAAATCTGGCTGATAAATGTAACTCCACATGCTTCCCTTTATTTTATTTTATTTTACTTTTTTCCCTCAGGTCAAAGCAAAAGGTTCGAATCAGATTTACAAGCCACTAAAATGTGGTTCTAAGAAAAACAAGAAAAACGGAAAGCTAAACACAACGGATGAGGTGACTGCCTTGGTTACTTGGAGACGAGTGGTCTGGAAGAGTCGTTTTCACCATCACTACACACATCTCGGCTGCTATATGGGTTTTATCTTTGTAAACACTTTAACAGGAAAGGGTGTTCGGCAGCACTGCGGGGAGGCACAACAACCTTTGAAAGCATCAGGATTCCTGGAAAAAAAGGTTCTCGCTAAAGAAAAAAAGGGAAAAAAACACTCAGAAGAACTCATGCAGGAATCTGCGAAACACTGAATATTGAAGATTTATAATTCCATTCAATAGAACAATTTAAAGCCTGTGCATGCTTTTTTCTCATTATTTTTCTAACATTTCTGCTGAGGTTATCTAAAGAAAGAAAGAAGATGTATGCACGTTCCCTAATGTGTTCATATTTTCTGCTCCTGTGAACCTCGCAACACCCTGTTTCATGTTTTTTTTTTTCACACTAAAAAAAGCTTGATTTTCTGTATAATTTGCAGTTTAGTCAGTTAGATTGCAGTTCCTGTCATTCATGCCATTTGGTGCCACTGCCAAACATGTGTTTACTCTGCTTGAATAGAGGACTTGGAGGAATTATCCAGCTCTCTCCAGTAGCCGGTACTACCTGTTGGGCTCCGATTGGTCATCTTAGTGAGCAAAGTCGTTCTGCGGAGGCTACTGTCTGAGTCTTCTTTCTTGAAGTCGGTGTTGATTTTGCGGCAACACGAGAAGCACTGCACAAAATCCTGGAGGAGGTGGCCACTGAAGATCATGTATATCCACGGGTTACAGCAGCTGTTGAGACTGGCAAGGAGTGCAGACAGAGACACTGCTGTGTTCTCTGAATCTGGAGAACAGAGAGAGGAAGGAGGGAAAGGATGATTAATTCGCAAAACATCTGGTACAGGCTGTAGAAATGCCTGTTTAACTCAGTGCCTCTGGTGTCTAAATGCTGCCTAAATGTGCCAGACTCTGAAAGTTACAAAGGTGTGCCAAAGTTAGAAGAAATCTCTGTTGCAGATCCAACTAGTTTTAAGACTTTTGGAATAAAATGTAATTTTCATAATATAAGCAAAAGGCGGTAATCCACCTCCTCAAACACTGACACTTAGTCAGATAGATTTAAGTATAAATTTCTTCTCTCTTCCTACATCTGAAACACTTTGATTGGAGGATAATGTGATCTGTTGGTGTCTTCACTGTCACAGAGTTCCTCACACCAGTAACAAAGGAAGCGACGATAAATTAACACATTTAAAAAATAACAGGATCTGTTTTCACTGCAGCCACGGTCATTTTCTAAGCCAAAAGAAGAAATTTTGGTGCCTAAAATTATAAGAAAAAAAACCTATAATGAAGACGAGGAAAGCTATAAACAGTGGTCCAACTCAGGGAGGAGTTTGTTTCATCAGCTGCCAATATAGTAGGCCCATACAGTTTATTTAGTGCCAGGACTTGAGTTTATAGAGCTCTATAAATGATTGTTGTTGTTTTTTACCTGCAATCCTTTGCAGGTTGATGACATATATAACAACAACAACAACAACAACAACAAAACCTACCATGGTGCCTTTTTAGAACTTCCCCAAATTTCTACAAATTTGAGTTATATTGCACTTTATGTTGCACTTTATGGTAGGGGAGAAAAATACTAGAAACCAGAATTTGAAAATGTGTAAATGTGAATCATCTGTAAATTTCCTGTAAAATTTACTCTCACTGAGAGCTTGGGGCCCAATTTTTGTTGGTTTCGGCCTTCCAGCTAACTACCACAATATCTGACTTTATCGTCTAATTGCAGTTGTCATTGTTTGTGTTTGAGTTGTTGGAATTATCCATCTCACTAGGACTTCAAAAACTTTATTTCAAAACAAAAGAGGTAATAATGGAAAGTGATGCAGCTAACCTAAGAATTTTACACATAAATTTTAATTCTTAACATTCACCCCACACCCACCTACCCATCCCAACACCGTCACCAAAAGTTAACAATTGAATTCAGCCAAGAACTGAATGAACTTATCAGCTAGCCAGCAATAATTAATTCTACTGATCCACAGTCAGACTGATAAACTTTGAACAAAAGTCTGAAATATTTTTCTGTGAATTCACTTTTTAAAAAAACAGGTTAAAATACTTTAAGTAAGGCAAAGTAGGGCATTTGATAATTAGTGCAATAATATAGTATTGCTGTATTAGTACCATATAAATTGTATAAAACAGGTTCGGCTAATGTGACTTAAAACTTTTGTTAAAAAAAAGATGCAATCTGATTTTAGACAAGAGGAGATAAAAAGGAAACACCTTGTGGACAGGACACAATATGTTGCTTACACATAATTTATACTAGTAGCGTGGTTTTAAAGCGCCATAACATTTGACCACTTAATGTCTCAAAATGCAGATGTAGGATTTTTTCCTTCCTAAATCTCCCTGAAAAACTCGGGGTTTCGAAACCTAAAATTCTCCAAATGGACACGTTTCATTTATTTGGTGAAATGTAGTTGTGGGTGTGCGTGTGAGCGCGTGTGCGTGAAAGGTTTGATACTGTATACGTTTTAGATTAGTATGTTTACAGATTTTGGTTTTGTTTGTCAAATAAGTTCGTGCGTAAAGGCGCGCAATTCGTGGATTTTCCCCTTGCGCAACGCGATTCTTAAATTTCTGTTAATTTTCTCCCCCTGCAATTCTCAGCATTTGTAGAACGATTAAAAGTGTGACATTTAATAAGTATTGTGTTCATTTATAAGCACTCACCATCCCACTGGAAGTTTTCATCCCACACAGACCACATCTGCACGATGAAAAACGGTGCCCAGCAAACAATGTACGCCAAAACGATCACAAAAGTCATTTTAACGGTTCTCAGTTTGGCTCTTGAGATAGTTGTAACGCTGCTGACCGAGTTCTTTCCAATCAGTCCATTCCTGCTTGCCGCACCAGCCGTCGTTTTTCTTTTCTTGTATTTAATATTTTTCCAAATACTGTGGCAGATAAACCCGTAGCACATCATGAGAAGGACCACGGGCACCAGAAAGATGCCCACGGTTATCCAGGTGATGTACGCCCTGGCGCCCCATGGCTCGATAAAGCGCGCCCAGCAGTCGTAGACGCCCGAGCCGTTCTGGATCTCGCTCAGGGAGAAGATGAAGTACTGTGAACAGCTGAGCACCAGGCTACATATCCACGTGGAGATGATCATGATGTACGAGCGTCGTGTGGATTGCTGTAGGGTTTTCAGAGGGTGGCAGATGGCAATGTAACGATCCAGGGTCATCATGACCATCATGTAGGTGGACGCAAACATTCCCATCACCTGGAGGTGCTTCACAATCCTGCAGAGAAAGTCTGGGCCGTAGAAGCGGAAGGTGATTTCCCAGCACAGCTGTGGCAGCACCTGGAAGAAAGCAACCACCAGATCGGCCAGGCTCAGGTGTTTGATGAAAAGGTGCATTCGCGACATCTTCTTCTTTGTGTTGTACATGGCCAGCAGGACGCTTACGTTCCCAATCACAGCAACCACGAAGGTGATGCTCAGAACCATTATCTCTATTTGTGCCACCTCCTCGTTCCTTGCAAACGGATCTGATCCGTTATGGTGGTCGGTGCTGTTTCCAGACGTTCCCATCATTAGGTCAGTGGTGACAGTGAACGCCAAAGTCTGGTTCTCTTCGTTCAGGAGCATACGTTTGTCAGTAGCGTACATGGCACTGCCCCTCTGTGCGCCCTAGCAAGACTTAGTGCCAGAGGGGCTGCAAAGTGCCTCTCCAATCCGTATATGGAGCTACCTGGCGCCCATAGAGAGAAACTCGTTGCTTTGTGAATTGTGTCTCCTGTCAGCGCTTTTTAAACTCGAGTCAAATTTCAGACTGCGTGCGCAAAGCAGGATGCACTGCAAAAACATGGCACCTAATGGTTAATATATATAGTGGCAAGCACAAATTTATTCAAATAAAATGTAAAAATAAATACAAAATGAACACAGCCATCAATGAGGGATACTTTTCAGTGAAGATGTACCCAACGCAATCTAAAGTGTTCAAATATGCGAAACGTGCGTTTTCTTGAAACTGTGTTTGAATATCAGCATAAATATAATCAAGCCAAAAATGATCTGTGCTGCGTTTCCTATTCCTTGTCTTGTTTTGGAGACAAAAAGTTTAAAATGTTTCAAAGCATGTGACTTCCACAACATTATGGCTAAAAAAAAAAACATTTTTTGCAGTGCGGAGCCAAGCCCTTCCCGATGCTTTACACAACATCCACATCACCCCAACTCCGCGTAGGTATTGTTTATTAGGAACTTTTGTGGGCATTAAAAAGTCACAAAATGTGCTGAAAATGTAAAGTATTTAAAGTACAATGAACTGAGTAACACAATTTGTATTTACAATTTTTTTTCATACACTTTATGAATATTTGAGGTCCAATAAGAAAAGACAGAAAAGACCCAACAGTTCACAAATAACATTTAAATGTCCCCCCCCCAGCATAATAAGCTTTGCAGAGGAATTGTTATGAGGTAACTGTAGCTGAACCTGCAAACATTCGGGGCTCTAAATGTGTTGCTGTGATGTTGCTTTAATAGGAATGTGTTGGGCAACAGGCTGGAATGTTGTTTTTGTTAAAGCCCAGATAAAAACCACACTTAAAAAAACTGTTTAAACTGAACTGTGACTTGGTTTATTCTGTAATTAATTAATCCGCAGCTGAAAGAAATTCTCTTACTAATGATTAATAACATTAAAATTAACTGATTTGCTGCAGTCGATTATTCTTATGAATCTGCCTTCTCTGCACTTTTAGCTCCAGTTTCAGTCAAGTTTCCAGCAGATGACATACTCTTAGCACAAAGTGGGTTTAGTTTAAACAACCAAAATGCACTGAATTCATTTCCGAAAGAAATATTTGAAGGAATTTAATGTTCAAACTTGTGAAGAGGTTTGCTAATGTTTTCAGGAAGCTATCCTGTTTTAGCTTTCCGAGCTGCTACACAGAAGTGTTCAAAGTTTTGTTTGAAGATGCCAAAACATCCTAAATATTGTAAGTTTTCAGTGCTTTGAGCAACAGCTGCATATATTTCCAAATACACTTTGTAGGATATGATTATAAAGAAACTTTCAGCGCATGAGTGGGAACAAAAGATGGAGGTGAAGATGGCCTTGTGCACCTCGATGGGGATCAAACATTATTAAATAACAAAGGAAAAGCACATTTATCAAAAGGACTTTCTTTGCTTGACATCACCGCGGTATTCTGCCCTGCCTGCAACCTTTTTACTGCATCACCTCTGGCTCTCTTGTCCTCCACAGTTTAACCTCTACTGGTGTTTTTATTTCTGTTGTTAGTGACGTTTCCAAGTGACCCATAATGTAAATTGAGTATCCCAATTTCTATTAAAAAATTGCAAACTGGCTGCGGATGTCTGGCAGCAATTCATCTTATCTGATCCATGTGCTGATACTGAGGATGGTTATCTTTATTGTGTTTACATTGCACCTATCATCCAGATCTGCACTTTCATTTCCGGCTGAGCTCCAATTATGAGCACTGCAAACTGGAACTCTTATCCTAAAATTTCCTGTGCACTGGTTAAACTGGTTCACTGTTATAATTAAGTTTTCTCATCGACCCAAAGTAAAAATTTTTGACAATCTTTCCATCAGAATCATAAGCAAGGGTAATTTCTGTTGTCCAGCAAAACTGCTTCCTCCCGGGAGCCCTGATTACTATCCATCCACATGCTCTACAGCAGCCTTAGCGGATCTAGAGGGGTTCAAGGACAGTATAGTGGATGTCTCCCTTCATGCTGGACAGACACATTATTCTCATCTTCTGTTTTTAAATATGTTCACCAGAAACGTTTTGTGCTGTTATTACAGCTCCAGGCTTGATTTGTCCCGTTGGTTACAAAGTGTGACAGCTCCGTTCACCAACCTAAACTGAGTGTTGTGTGTCTGGGCTCAGGAATCATGGGAATGCACGTTGTGTCTGCAGTAACCAAAGCAGTCAGTCTGAATCACGTCTGTGATGCTTCCCTCTCATTTGCAGGAGTATGTTTCAATAAGAGCTGCTCAGACTCTTTGAGCATTTTGGATTTTTTTGGGATAAAGAAATTTGTCAAGGAATTCAAGCAATGGATGCCACAATGCTTTGTCCAAACCATCTTCTTGAGGTGTGTAGCTTATACTATTAGTGGTTTGGGACTCAGAGTGGATTTTAAAAATTCCTTTCATTCTGTTGTTTGTACTTTCTCCGAAATGTTTAGCTTTGCCATCCATGCTCATCCAATTAAGATTTACGGGGGCTGGAGCCATAGGGCCTATGGCAGCCCTTGAGGACAGACACGCTGGAGAGATTACATCTCTCAACTACTTTAAGAACTCCCTTGTGTCTCCCTTCAGAGGAGCTGGAGAGGGACATCTCTGCTTAGACTGCTGCCTTGGGGTCAGACAAGCATCAGGCAATGGAGGGATGGATGGTGGATTTTGCTGTTGATAGTGTTTTTAATTGCAGGTCAGCAATCTTGATTACTGTTGCTAAAAAAAAGACTAGTAATTAAAAACAACATTAAAAAACATTTGATGATGGTGCACAGTTGAGCTGTGGTTAGCACTCTTGTTTCATAGCAAGAAGATCCTGCACTGAAAAAAAGGCCATGTTGGATTTACTTAATTCAGTAGTGGACATTAGTTGCACACAACTGTTTTGCTTTGGCAGACACTTAAACAACTGAGATAAATCAACACAACTTATTCATATTCAATAAACCTGTGCATTTCGTGTTGATAAAACACGATTGAAACATGTTTAGATGAAGTAAAGTGAGCTCTTGGAATATTTTTATTCTTTGCAATTTTATTTCAACAGTATTCAATAACTTTTACCCCAATACTACTTGGTCACTTAAATACTACATGTTGTCTTCATATTACATAATGTTCAACAAAGTCTAGAGTCTGGTTAACATAAGAATTGAATGGATCTACAATGACTACCGTCCTCCTCTCTTTATCCAGGTTGCAGGGGGGCTGGGGCATAATCCAGAAGTGATAGGGTAAGAGGCAGGGTACACCGCTCACATTCACAGATAATTCAGAATCACAAATTAACCCAACTCTAACAACTGCATGACTTTTAACTATGATAGGAAGCCAGAATACCCAGAGAGAAACCAGTGCAAACTAGCCAGATTGTGGATTTGAACCCAGGGCCTTCTTGCTGTGAGGCAACAGCACTAACCACCATGCCACCAATACAGGCTTAACAAAAGTAGAAAAGCTATGATTTCAAGGCTTGATGCAGAATTTTCTGTACATTTTTGTCCTTGACAGGTTAAACCACAATAAATAGCAATAGCATACATGTGGTGTGTGTGTAGTTGTCTGCCTCTTATAACTCCAGTGATTTTCCTGCAGTTTGAAATCTCGTGTGATCTTGTGAATTTAATGAGTCCAGCAACTAACCACTCTTACTAGATTGTATCATGTCATCTCAACAAGAACAAATTAAGTTGTTGAATTTCATACAGATCCTACATGATTTAATTACGTTCAAGATAGAAACGTGACATTTTTGTGTTCAAATTACAAGGTAGACTTTTTTAATGTAACAACCACCCAATTTACTTTTTTGGGTATACCCAAAAAAGTAGAGGCAGCTGCTCGACTTGACTGAGATGGATGCCTTCCTCAAACCACGATCCAACGTGTGCAAGACTAAAATCCTGCACGGTGTCGCGAGATTCAACATTGCTATACTATTGACTCACTTCACCCCAACACGATATGAACAATTTAATCTGCCCTCTCTGCATATCATGTAATTTCAACACTATATAGTTGCACTTAACTTTAAAGAATGAGGCAATTGTGTTAAATACACGCAAGATGCTTACATAAATCCAAGAGACGGCCAATCCCTTTTTTTCAGTGTGGGCTTGAATCCACAACCCAGAGTGGTGCCTTTATGTGTGGAGTTTACTTGTCTAATGCTTCTTCCTAACACATGTCACTTCATTGATAATAAGCTGTACTCTGCCTCTTGCCTCGGCTCCAACCCGAACCCTGAACTGGATAAACAGAAGAAAATGGATGAATTGATTGATTGATGAGACTTAGACCTAGAAATGCGTTTGTAGCCTTTTTTGGTTTGCATTTCTAAAATGCTTTATCTAAGGTTCTGTGAAAGTGAATCATCGTTTTCACCAACGTCCAACCTGCTCAGTAAGTGAGAAGTCAGTGAGCTAACTTATGTGAAGTTCAGAACACATTAAGCAAGCAATCGGAGCAGAAATTCTTGTAATTCCAACAGATTCCAAAGGATTTTCTCACACCTGTAAATCTTACCTTGAGATTACATATGTTATTTATGTGATAGACATATGCAGTTTCACGCAGTAGAAGAATTTCTGCTTTGATAAATTGCTTTGATAAATTGCTTTGATGCTGTTTGTTCTGTCTGACTTACGTCTTCAATATCTCACACAATACAATAACCCCGAGTTCATCATTTGACATATTCTGTGAATCTGACACAGCACGGCGCCAGGAACGAGCACCTGCAAACGTGAAACTAAAGGGTCTAAAGAGAAACTTTAAAAGCCAAGAGCCTGTACCTTCTTATTTAGACTTCTGCTTCTCTTATAAACTCACGACTCAGATTGCCTCCTGGGCGACCTCAGTCAAACAAAGATCACATTAAACAAAACATTAAATTAACTCTGTTTACTTTATGACTCAATTGATGACAAAGAACAGCATCTCCAGAAAGGTCACTTATAATAGGTTCATTACATAAGTTTATATGTACTTTTGCACACTTTTGTTTGGCTTCCAGGCTGATGATAAATCAGTTCTTTAGTAAACAGGACATTCAGGTTTCTAATCATGACCTACATAATCGAAATTTTACCAAAGTGTAATTTAGTAAACAATTGCTCACATGAGGATTAGAGAGATGATGATGAGAGATGATTGAGTCGACAGACATATGAAACAGTTTTTGTTTTAATTCAGCACATATCCCGGTCATTCAACTCAGGCATTTCCTTATTTGCCTGTTGTGTTGGTGCCCTAGTTTCGGTTCTTAAAATTAATGGATGCAGTGATCGTCTTCAAACTGGTGGACCTCCAGGGTATGAGCAAGGCAAATACAGGCTATATAATCTGAGGATGGCTTATTAGCTTTGTCTGCTTTACACTCATCAGACACTTCAACGGATTGTTAATGCAAACATCTAATCAGACAATCACTTGGCAGCAATTCATTGCATTTAGGTACTCAGATAGGGCCAAAATGCCCTGCTAAAGCTCAAATTGCAGATAAAAAGAGGATTTAAGTGACTGAATATTTTAGAAACTGCATCTGAGCATGCAATACAACCAACCTTGTAGCAGATGGGCTAAAACATAAGAAAAACACTACTATGAGCTAAAACAGGAGACTGGCACAGGATGACCAAAACTGAACAACAGATGACAGGAAAAAAGTCCAGCTGCCTTATGAGTTTCCATTTCTACAGCAATATTCAAATGGTAGGGTCATAATTTGATGTTAACAACACAAAGGCATGGATCCATCCTGCCATGTGCCAGCAGTTCAGGCTGGTGGTTGTGGGGTAATGGTGACCAGAGACTTGATAGAGTTGTTGTGTTCCTTCTACAACAATCGTGTAGCACCCGTCCCATGTACCTATGAGCAGGCCCTGGTTCTCTGTTGTTAATGATTATAACCCAGAATGTGAATTAAAATATGAATTATGGAAATAAGCCACAACACAAGAGTTTCATTTTCCAATGTAGCAGTCTCAACTTAGTAATTTCAGTTCAAAAGAACAAAAAAATAAAAGAAAACAAGTAAAGCCTCTTGGGTATAGGAGAGAATAACATGTTGTACTGGTAAAAGTGATGTCGAATAGTGTTTATTCACTAAGGTTCCTGATACCAAACTGAAACAGCCCTTTAATAAAAGCCCTTTTACAGTCTCAAAAGTTCTGAAAAACAAAACCTTAGTTGCAGACCTGGGTCATGGCTGGCGTGCGTTGCTGCGTAAAAACGAATGGTCACTTCACTTCAAAAGGCACGTGCAAATATCAGTACTCGGGGCTCCAAATAGAAGGGACTTGATGGCAGTCAGGGCTGCCGTGCCCTGACTGCCATCAGGGCACGGCAGCAGCACATATAGTCCACCCGGTCACACAAAATCTACAGCTCATACCAGCAGAAGGGACCGCGTGCCTCGCCTCTGTCACACTGGCAAAACATCTGTCCCTTCTTTCTGGATCAAATTAACCAGCTGAATATGAACCCATATGCTGTTTCATGTCGTCTCAGCAATAGCTAGCATTAGCTGAATGCATCAATGCAAAGCAGAGTATGAGCTAAGCCGAACCCCCCGCCCAACCTGTTTTAAATTGCAGTAGTTTGGAAAAAACTCACAGACTGTGATTATTTCTTGGTAGATTATAACAGCTCTACGCAAGTAGCTGGTCATAACTAGTAGATTACGACCAGTTGGTTACTGGCCTGGCAGTAGGTTACCAGCCTGGTAGCCATGCTGCTCCTGAGTGGGTCCGGGGCAGGCTTGGGGACTTGGGGTTCTGGGGGCTCTCCGCCTCCAGGCTGAAGCTCTGGCGGAATTTGAGTCCTGTTTGTATGTTGCCGGTATTGTGGGCTGGTGCATGCACTGGGGCCCGGCCCTGACACTGGGGCCTTGAACTAGGGGCCTTTTTAGCTGGCAGGAAGGTTTTTACCATCTTTTTGCAGGTGGTGTCTGATTTTGAGGAGACCACTCTGCAGGCGGTGGAGGATCTACCAGAGGTGGAGGATGGACTCAACCTGGGTGTCTATTGTCTTATGTAGTTTGGAAGTTGACTGAATGTTAGGGCAGGTGTAGTTTTTCCTCTATTGTGGGGTTGGGTGGACTGCCCCGGTCTTGGTGACACTTGGTGGTGCTACTGGACCCCTAGCTGGATGCCCTTTTGGATGCACTAAGGGGCAGGGGAGGTACTCCTTCTCTGTCCCCGCATGGTAACGTGTGACTCAATTTTATTCCACAACTTAGACAGTCTCATTACTTTTATTCTCTTGACACATACAAATAGGGCCTTGGGGGTGGGCACACTGAACGATGTCCAGAGGGGGGTCTCTTTATTCAGCCTCATCTCTGGTGCCAGTGCCCACTTCTCATTTTTAAATTGCATGTAGACACTGAGGATTTCTTGGGAGGGGCGGTGCTGACACCAGCTGTTGTCTGGCAGAGGGTCATTAGTACCATGTCCCCCACTGTCTTAAATTTGTTATAGAACAGCGCACATCAACACCACATATGAGTGGGTGGAGTAAGGCATGGAATTGACCATCTTTTTCTCCACCAAATCCCAACCGTCTCCCTGAAACTTTTGCCTGATTGGCTGGAAGCTTTAATACATTACATACTAGTTAAATAAAAAATAATAATAATGAAGACACTTTAAAACATAAACAAGAATGCTGTAAGTCAAAGCAGCACACATCACATACATTACATTCATTTGTATGGCTTCCACGCTCTCATTTAAACTCATTTAAACTTATTTTAATACATTTTAAACCACTCACTTTTTGTATTGTAACCCTTAATATACATTTTTAAACATTTAAACACATAATGAACTTAAAAAAAAGAGTCATCAGAATAAAGCATACAAGTGTAAAAATCCTACTATGATAACTGTCCTCATTGTAGAACATTCCTCTGTTATCACAGATATAAATATCTCTCCTTTAGTTGCTTTCGACATTAGCATCGTTGCACCACACTAACAACAGTGATGAAATGACCGTGTAATGTGTGGATTTAAGCAGGCTTTATCACATTATTGTAATATTGTTTTTTCTTAATTGTATCTTTAAAAAATGACATTGAAAACAGACCAAAACAAAAATAAAATGTGTTTTTATTACAGCTGCACTTATACCGTAGGTTAATTGCTCAAACAACAGCCGAGCTGCACCTAAAAGTTTCTACACATTCAACGAGTCACTGTGACGTTCAAGATCATTTCCTCAGCTGAATGTGAACTTCACTTACAGCCATCCTGTGTAATGACCTGCTGTTCTGCTCTCACACAGTCATGGGAGTCTGATCCCATCTTACGTAAGATACTCGGGCCGTTGCGTTTTTCAGATCCCTCTTCACATGTCATTGCATTTTTGTTGTACAGTCCATTCCCAATCACAATTCAAATCCAAAAAAAGAGTGTTTAATCATTTACAGTACACAATGTTCACTTTCAGTATTTTGTATTTTATTCAAGTCAGTTTCTTCACAGAGTCTGACTCATTCAGTAAGAGTTATTACTTAGCCTCCTCCATGGTACAGAGACCAAAACAGAGGCCCCTTTTTTGGCCGTCACATTCACCAGACATGTACCCAGTGGAAGACTTGTAGTGGATTTTGTGTTTAAACAAACACCATCATCATCAAAATCCCAA
The DNA here is from genome assembly GCF_056152115.1 of Neolamprologus brichardi. Lineage (NCBI taxonomy): Eukaryota > Metazoa > Chordata > Actinopteri > Cichliformes > Cichlidae > Neolamprologus > Neolamprologus brichardi. The sequence goes on from NC_142110.1 coordinate 19,710,547, forward strand.
ATAGGCACACATAAGCTTATTGTAGTCATCCAACAGCGTACTGGGGCAAATTATCTTGGTTTATCATTTGTCACCAACAGCCACAGGAACTTTTCCCATGGTCTAAAAACTTCTGGGTGGACTCTTTCCACAACAGGATCTAAATTAAGATACTGGGAATTTATTTTTGACCCTGCCCCACCCCCTCCCACGAAAAAAAAAGAAGTCTTTGCTCAGTAGGTGATACTTTTTGAATCAAAAGAGTAGCCTGTTTGTACTGTTTTGGCTAGCAGTTTTTACCAAAGATTGGTAAAAATTCATGTGAAAATTGCTCATTAATGTTTACAAATCTGCTATGTAGACGTCGGGCCTCTTACTCACTTTAACGTGACAAAAAAGTGGAGGCCAGGGGGGTTAAAACACAGTAAATCACAGAAAAAACAACTATATTTTCTAATGTTTTCAAGGCATTTACGCTCTGAAGCAGAAATAATTTCCACACACCTCTGCAAATTTCATTTTTCATGCAACCAAAGAGCTTTATCCCGTCTGTTGTGGCTGCACAGCATGCATGTGTGTATCTACCACCCATCATGCAGACACACAGACCTGCAGCTCTGATAAAAACAGACAACCGAGAAGAGAGAAGGAAACAGTTGAGATGTAACCTGCCTGCTACGGTTTTGTAAATTTCCACGTCTCATAAGAGCAGTCGGCGCACAAATTTGTCTAATCTTTGTGGCTCTTTAGACCACAGCAGAAACATAGACATTCACGGTCTGACAGTCTGTTAGATCCTTAAGAAAAAAAAGTACTGAGATTAAAAGTTCAAGGCATTTTAGTTGGAATAAAAGCAGCTCCTGTGTACATCAAAGTGTAGTGTTGTTTTCATTTTCCTTTGCTTGTTTACTAGGACTGACAAACCACCCATAGCTGGGATTTAATCAGTGTAATCTCATCTTTAACCTTCACAAGTAATTAAAATATCTTAACCTTTATGGTTAAGACGCTGGCACAAAAGTGATGGGGCAAATGAGCCTAAGCTCATCAATGTCCAACACATCATTCAGAAAACAGGGTATTCAATACTGACAGTGTTTCTAATGAGCATGCTGTGTATCGGTGATGCCGAGAAAGGCTGATGAGGATAGTGTCATCTTTAGGGCTAAAACTCAACACTGTCAACAGCTAAAAAGCTCCTGCCAGTCATGAGACTGACATTACCCCTGAATAGATGAAACACACCTGGAATATAAAATGAAAATTACTAATAAGAAAAAAAGAAGACAACAGTTTCAGCTTTGGTAGTCAAAGTCAGATTCTACATACGCTATCTGTAGCCATCTTTCTGAAAGGTTTATTTAATGTTAGATGGAGTTTACAAGGTTATCACCCACATGCCAAGGAAAGGCGCTTAAACTGATTTACAAGTACAAGAAAGAATCGGTAATTTAAAGTGACTGCACTTTGAAGTATGCGTGATTAATGGCCTGCTAAATTGTACTTGACTGCCTTCTACAGCTAATACGGCACACACTATAAGACAACAGTATTCTTTTCTTTGTAGCCGGGCGGTCAACTTATTGGCCCCTTTATCTTCAAAAACATCTGTTCTGAGGTATGATCACGTTGTTTTCTGCGTGAATAAAACTCCGGCAATATTTCTGCGGAAAATGCTTTGAAACCGCTGCCACGTTCTGTATAACTCAAAAAGCCAAGGCTGTTTGAAGACTGAAAGCTTTTCACAGAACACAGAAACTCTTACATCACCCAAAGAAGAAGAACCTGAACCTTGATCTTTTGAGCTGTATGTAATATTTAAAAAGTCATTTCGATAACACCTGAGCCTCCGCGGGTTGTTCCTGGTCTTATCGTTTCGTCTGTCATTTTCATGGCCACTGAAAGAAAATCAGCACAATTCCAAGACACAGTGCTGACATTTCATCCGAGTATTTTCACTCCATTACGTTTTACAGTGGCAATCTTGTATGTTTGAATGTACTTACTTGTATCTGGCTGCTGTATCTGAGTACTGTTCCCACCATCATAGAAATTGTTAAACAGCGCATTCAGTTTGGGAGATTTTTGAAAAGGCTGGTGAGAAAGTCATGTCCGAAATAAACAGCAGCGCACCGTGGGGTTATTTGTACAAGGACCGATTAGCCGAGTGGAAATGCTAAAGACGAGCGGGTGAGCTTTGGGTGCGTGTGTGACATGTATGCAACTGGTGGTCTTTGTGTGCAAATATGGGCCCCGCAGCCAGAGCTTATGGGAAACTCTGAGGCATTGAAACAACTAATCATCTATCAGGAGAGCAGACAGCAATGTTCTCACTGCTGTTCCTTTGAATCCACTCACAGTGACCCATAAACAACACCAACCCTCTCGGGGAGAATCACTGCCTCCCTTAATAAGGCAAACCACCGGACTGATGAAACAGATCTACATTTTTTTCCTACATCCCTAACTGCTTTGTTTCATTGAATAATTATTTTTGTCCTTTTTCTCCCTCTTTCCCCTTCCACCCACTTATTTATTTGCTTTTTTTAAATTCCGGTGTAATGCCTGAGGGATTGAAAAGGGAATAAGTTATGAATAAAAGATTTATTAAGAAAGAGCATGAGTAAAACATACACCCACTTGTTTTTCAGTTAACATTCTGGCTTTGTTTAAAATCTCGGACTCACTATCTTAAGGATATAGATGAGTCAGTACCAGACAGACAATGCTTTTTTGTGTGCTGTTACTAATGACTGGTAATGGTTCCAGTGCACTTCTACTTTACTTTAATTGCTGGATGATTTTTTTAAATTAGAAAATAGAAATTACATAAGATAATTGAATACGATAAAAGTTATCCCTTTTTTTTGGCTTGCTTGAAAAGATTCAGCAGATATTGCCATTAAGTGCATTTGCACAATGGTTAAGAGGGTGGATTGAGTCCCATGTCTCTCTGGAGACACATAATAGCTCTCTTACTTCAGTCTGCAGCAGCTCAGAGAAACACAATGAAAATATGGGGTCACAGGCAGGACAATGCAAACTTCAAAGAGCAGGGTTTAATGGACTGATGATGTGATGAATGTATCTTTATTTAGGTTGCTTGGCAAATGTAACCACGAGCTAGTAACTGAAATCACGGCTTACTGCATTGAGCGTGTGTTTTAATTAAAAACAGCACTAAAACAGTAGGCAGAAAAAGTTCCCACTATTACTAAATTCAGTGTGTTACAGATGCCAAACAGAGGAATTCCACAAAAATCAGGTACACGATTTTTCTTGTTCTGAATGAGCATTTTTGACTGCACATTAGAGACAGCTGAAATCTGCTTGTGACAGATCTCGTCCGAGCTATGATGCCCTTTAGAGAAATCTGATTGGCAAACAGAAATAGATTTATCTGAGTTTGGAGTCAGCATGCTGATAACGAGTGTGAGTAAGAGTACTCCAGCTTGGCTTTTTACCTAGCCTAATTACAGTCCTCTTCCTCTTTCGGTCATGCTCATATTGTGTGTAATTGACTCTCCGCGTTATCTACTGAATGTCATCCATGCAAGCTGAGGCTTTTTATTCCTGAGTGTTTATTCCTACAGTACATAAGTACTTGAACGGCACTGTAAACTACTCCCATCATGTAAATCAGCATTTTTAATTAGCATTTAATTTACATTCAATTTACATTTGCAGGTTTTAGCAAAGAGTATTGTCAAAAGCTGGAGACTACAAGAAGTCAGACTTCTTTAAATTGTTGTCTTTAAAGTGTTGTTGTAATGTTGGATATTACATATATATTATATTTGTTGATATATATATATGTGTGTATATATATATATATATATATATATATATATATATATATATATATATATATATATATATATATATATATATATATATATATATATATATATACACATATATATAACATATATATACACACAAGAATGTTGATATGAACGAGTGAGAAAAGCCTTTTACCCATTTGTGGATGCAGCTTCCAGTAAGGCATGGGAGAGATGTTATCGAAAATATAAGGGTGAGCGATGCTTGAGGTTCTGTCTCAGCACTCCAGTCCCCTGCAATGAAACCCAGACGGATTTCCGGCGCATCATTGTTTGTCTTTTACCTTCTAGATTCACACTAAACATTGATTTTGAGATCTCCTACTAACTATTTCAATAATTAATAAATAAATGAATTAATATAAAGTACTCAGTAGAGTTTCTAAGAATGAGATGAGAATATATTAAAAATCTTAGCTTATCATAGCTAAGCTTTAGCATGACTGACTATTCACTGAAAATAGTTCCTAAATGTCATCTTTGGTGTTGAGAATGACACCATGTTTTTCTGCAGTATCCTTCTAAGGCAAAGGAAAAACTAGAGCGATATTTTCTTAATACATCTGTTCAGCACATGAAACTCGTGAGTCATATTTCAGCAGCATGTGAGCTGTTTTGATAGCCTTTGATGGCTGTATTAACTGGCACAGCTTTCAACCACATTTAAAATATCATATCATTAGATTTTAAATGTCACGAGACTCTTCTCGTCTTACTGCCCTGTATCATCTGATATTTAGATCACATCCTGGTTCACAGACATTAATAACGTTACCACTTCCTACTGATTTATGCACAGAAATGCTCTCCGGTATGAAACAGAAAGCAGAGCAGAGATCTGTGAGAAATTAATATGTTAGTGAGAGAATGCCTGGAGGTGCCTCCACTGATCTGCCTACTGTCAAGGGTGAAACACACACACACACACACACACACACACACACACACACACACACACACACACACACACACACACACACACACACACACACACACACACACACACACACAATTTCTTCCAAGTAAATAATTCAGTTGACCATATCAGATATTGACCATATCCGAACAGTTTGCTAATATGATATGGTTTCCCCGAGCTCCTGTGTAGCATTGGTAATACATCTGTCATAGAAACATCTCAGGCTCAAATGGAAACATCTGGAGCAACACAGACTGAACCATAGCAGCAGCCGAAACAATAACCATACCTAGCGACGGCTTCAACCATCACAGCCAGGCAGAGCAGCTGCAGCTGTTTTCGCAACCAGCAGCTGGATACTGTTGCTGATTAGCCTTTAAAAATGAAAAATGAACACTAAATGGATCAAGTAAAGGGTCACGTTGTCTCTCTCTTCCATAGTGTGTGCAAAGTGTTACAGCTGCAATCATCAACACACCATCTATTGTTTTAGGGATGTAAAACCTATTGAGATGGAGGAAAAATATGTTGACAGAAAGGCAAAGTGGTAATATAAAATAATCCAGAAAACCAAAATCACTCTAAGACCTTTTTAGGAGATCTTAATGACTCTGATGGATTAAAATACCTGAATTAGCCAGTTTTAGGGTCATTGTTTATTTATTCATTTTAAATAGACTTGGATCACTTACTCTTTTTACTTGTGGACATAGATATCTTTCAAATAATGACATCTATGAAATAATGAGGACATAGATCAGAATGCCACAGTGTAGACGTTACACAGAAACAATGCGAAGAAAAAACTCAGATAACAACAAAAAGCAAAAATGTCTCTTTGCTCATTCTCAACCAGTTTTGTTTTCCCAACGCAGTCTGGGCATTATGCTCTTTACAGTTATCTGTAGACGGTAAAGTGTGAGAGCTCTTGGGACTGAAGGCGCAAAATACAAAACACATTTTTGCACTCCGAGTCTAGACAAAGACAGGTGATTTTCCAGGTAACCACATGAAAGCACTCTAAGCCATCTCGAGAAAGCACAACATTACCTCAGCCCGGCAGCTTTACCGTTATTGCTTTGCTTCACGCTACCGGAGTCTTCTGTCACAAATATGATCTTTGGGATCTCTGATTAAGCTGTTCCATTTGCCTTCTGCCATTTACATCTGCAGCAGTCTGTCTTATTTCTGGATCTGCAGACATTTTCACTGAATACTGGGAGGCTTGAAATGCTCCCTTTTGCTCTTCTCACTACACTGAGCTGGACTCTGATCTTTGCCAGAAAGATTCCCACAGAAAGCTGCATGTGAGTCACAGCAGACAAATGGCCCTTTGACACTGTGTGCCTGTAGATCTCCCCAAAAATGATAATGAAAAGCCGATGAGTTGTGTGTCATGCCAAGTCATAGAAGTTGCGCCAGGGCCTCGTGAGTTAGTTCCTGAAGCCTCGAGTAAAATTTTGACTACTGTGTCTACGAAATATTCAAATGATTACTGGACCTCATTCTGACGTCGTGGCTGCCTTTTCTCCTGCTTTTGTTTTCAGCGCCAGATGCTCATTTGTGACAAAGCCTCCTTAATGCTTTTCTCTAAGGGATATTCACCTGACCTGTAACCACTGGAAGTAAAACCTGACATGAAATCCGAGATTCTATTAAATCTGAATTTTTAATTGCACGCGGATAAATCTGCGTGATTAAACTCGGGCTGTTTCTGATAGATTGTCTTTATCTGTGCAAATGTTACATAACCTGTGAGGGCTTAAAGAGACACAAAAATGTTGGCCTCCATATATCAGCGTCTGTAAAATAAATCTTAGCAGTGCATTAAGGATTTTGCCAGGGACAGGATAGGACAGTACTGTAAATCCATGGAGAGCTCAAACCTGCACATCAAATATACTGAAAGCTAATTAATCTAATCAAGTGATGTCATTCTGAAGTATTTAAAAACTCTTCACATATATAAAAATATATGCAGTTTATGCTATCGTCTTCCAGCAAATCTATCACCAGCTCTGTTTCGCCTACAATACGTTTGCACATCAAACGTGAGGAATTTGTTTTGTTATGCGAACAGAACTGGCCAGATTTGATTTTTTATCTTTTTTTGTCATTCTCTTTTTTGTCTGGCACGCGCAGTGTCGATAACTCGCATGTGCTAAAAGATGCCCATTCTTTAAGGTTAAAGTCATAATTTACTGAGTGTTACAGAGTGAACTGCTGCATGAGGTGGCTGCCAGTGTGGAACACATCTGTCACCACATGGAACAAAACCTCAGCGTTGACTGAAAGCTCTGGACTGGACGCCAGCGCTGCTGTCCTTCTCCTTCTTTGAGAATCTTTTTTCAGGATTGTGCACATGATATCATAGCGCTTTCTTCTGAAAGAAATTTGTATTTTATTTATTTATTTTTAATGGAATAAGGTTATAAATATACAGTGTTGCTTTAACTTCATATTGCTGAGGCAAGCGTCTTAAAGTGTATTACACTAAAGATATACGTAATCAAGCTCCGCTAAAGCAAAGCTTACAAAGCACAACCCTGAGCTGAGAACTTTTGCACATGGATGCACATACAAAGTCAATATATAACCCACTGTGGCCTTTTTACAATCGGGCATATCAGCGTTGTCAGCATGCAAAGTGTTCCTTTTAATGTTAACCGCTGTTTATCTATTCTGCCGTTCTTATTCTTATTCTGTGGTTCAGTGCAAGCATGCCAAATTAAAATTTACGCATTCAGAAAACATCACTGCTGCTGCTAATCTCTTCTTTTGCCTATCATGCTGACACAGGCACCTCAGGACAACGGAGCTGAAATGGAGAGGCCCTTATTTTTGTCTAAGCTGATGAGCCATGTTTCCTCAAGAGGCCACTTATCATGTCTGTGTTGAGACTCCAGACCCAGAGTAAGTAATAAAGAGGCAGAAGAAAGCATGTCCTAAGGCTGTATAGCTGCACCTGTATTTCTATAGGCAGGATATGTAATTTTAAACCTGTTTCAGAGCCATGTGACTGTTTTACAGAGTATTTATGTAAAGAGGATTTTAAGACATATTAAGCCCTTTTCCTTATTGTTAAAGACACATAAGAATTTTAAGGAAATATTAAGGAAAAGCATGGGATTGACAGAATCAAAGCAGCAGATGATTTATTTTCATGAAAGAGTAAGCATTTCCTAGTTAGTTGGTAGTTTCAAATTCTTAAGTTGAGGGAACCATAGCTTCCCAAAGAAACTATGGTTCCCTCGACTTATGATCAGCCTACAGGGGCTAATCATAGCCCTGTATCAAACTTTTTTCAAATGTGTTGCTGCCATCATTTTCAAACTTATTTTTGTTTCTTAAAATAGTCGATTTTATCACTTCAAACGACTGTTATGCTTTTCTGTGCTCTATTGTGAATAAAGTGTGTATTTATTAGGTTGCATTCTGTTTTTATTTATATTTTATAGAGAGCACAAACTTTGTGGAATTGAGGTTGTATGTTAATGGATTACATCAGGGACTCGTAGCAACATGAAACTGACTTATTCAAAGTTTAGTTAAAAGTTACTGATATCCAGCAAAAAATAAAAAATAACCACCTTCATGGTTGTAGCACATATGGCTCTGGCTATTCATGTTACCTGAACAAGACAATTTTCATTTCAATCACACCAGCAGATATGGAGTAGCCGTAGCACTATATCAAATAATGTGCTATTGAATTCTCCCTTCAAATATATGAATGACAGATATAATTAATGCTAGAGATTTTTCCATATTTGGCCAAATAACTTAAAGCGGAGGTGTGCAATCAATTTCCTGATATTTGTGTTTAATAATGTCTTTTAAAGTGCCTTTGACTGAGGCGCTGGCTTAGAGCTGGGGTCAGTCCCTCGGTGCTGTGTGCAGTTTTCAATTCTGCTAATCCTCAGGAGGCACTAAATGTAAAGAATAATTCTCTATAGAAATCAAAGCAAGATTGCTAAGTAATTCGATTCCTCTACATACATACTTTGACTTGTACCTGACTTTGACTTTTATTGTTCACTTGATTTACTTTGTCATAGAATTTGCAGTACTATGTCAGTTACAAGATTTATTTAAAAACTCAAACAGGATTAGAGCATAGCGGCTGGCAAGGGACTGAGAAACAGGGCCTGAAGCACAGAGAGGATCATCATTAGCACATCGTTAGCTGGCTATAGAGCATAGCTTTCACTGGAGGTGAAGCAAGATTTTGTGAAAACAAAGGTTTATATATTGTTGCTCATGAAAAGATGAACTGTAGAAATACCAGCTGCAGAAGCTGGGACGTGGTAGGTTAGTAGCAACACAAACTGTGTTGTGAACAAGGATATATAAGGCTATTATAAGGAAACCTATATGGAGAGGGGAGGACAGAGAACAAACAAGACTCTTGGGAGAGTCACATTAGAAGAGTTAAATAAAAAGTTTGATGAGATTTGCTTATTAATCTCTCTGCCCTGTAAAGGCTGAACTATGAAATAATTGCCAGAAAATTCTAGTTTTCTTTTCTAGATTTTCAAAACTGGAGTTATTGAACCATGTGGCATTTTTTTAAAAAGAAATGCAATAACAATTTGTGTCTTAATTTGCATAATTTTTGCTATTATTTTTGTTACATTTATTTAGGATTTCAGAGGGAAAAAAATCACAGTGATAAGTCTCAAAACGATACAAAAACCCATGTATCAGATGGCATACACTAGCTCTGTCCAATACTGCACATTTTCTTATTGATCGGATAATAAGGAAATACAGGGCCAGTATTTCCAATTCCAGTACCAATATTTTTTACTGTATAAAGGCAGATCATAGGGCAGAGCAATGTTAATGATTTATAAGATTTATGAAATTTGCATTTACAGATTGCAAATCCTGAATACATATTATTGACCACTAAATCACTGCAATTGTTGCTTTCCGCAATAATCAGAAAAAAAAATTTAAAAAAGAAAATCCCCACACCTTTTAGTTTTTCATGTATTTTGAAACTTGTTTTTGGAAGACCTTGAACATAAATGTGCCCTTCTCTAACACTTTGGGTCAACTTCTGTGATTTTAAACGTGCTATAAACAGAACAGACATGGCACATTTCATAGTTAATGTTTGAGCTATTTTGTTTTCATTTCACAACAAATCAATTTATTTGATTTGTTGGGCAACATACTGAACTTAAAAGCTAGAAACAAAGTATCAGTCTTATCACGTTAGTATCGATCCCATACCAATACCAATGTTAGTGTCAATACTATTAATATTTGGATCTGCCCCCCTCTAGCATACACTTGGCTTTACAGGGTTCAATATAAAACTCTTTGCTTAGTTTAGTTTAGAGACTGGAAATGAATAAAAGTGTTTTTTCCTTTCTTTAAACAGTATGAGTACATTTGAAGTGTATCACTTCACATGCTTTTTCTCACAACCAAAGTTGATTTGACTGAGCCTACTACTCAGCAAAATTGCTTTCAACAGGCGTGACTATCTGCATAACGTTATGAGTAAAAGTCTTCGTGTACCCCGCTCTCAAAGAGCCATATAACTTTAGGAAAGCTCTCAGCAGTTCTCTGCATTGTTTTAATTTAGCAAAAGGCAACACAGCTGTTTTTAGATGTTAACATTTTTTAGGGTAATAAATCTGGAATCTCCGCATTTTTACATATCATAGAAAATAATGCAGCAACCACTTGTGAGTGAGTATGTGGAACAGGCAAGCTTCTCCTAAAGAGCAAGCCAAAGCAGCTAGAAAAAAGGGGATTTAAAAGGCTTCTAGCAGGAAACAGCAGTGATTCATCCACAGCTCTAAAGTGAGCTGATTTCAAGCTCATCAAACAGCTTCTGCTCACTGTGAAAGATAAAACTGATAATTAGGTGCCACTTTTTAGTTACAGCTGAAATATCCATCCATTTTCATGAACACGTTACGACGAACATACGTTTTATTACTGGCTATGGAAATCGTGTACATCATTGTTCTTTGTATGCTGCTGCTAAATGTCCATCTTTGCATATTCGCACTCTCCCATTGGTTGATCTTTATCTATAAATCTCTCCTTGGGCTGGTTCCATCTTATTTATGTGTTTATATGTGTAAAAACCACAACCAATACAACCTTCGTTCGCACAATATCATACAATTGATTGTCCCAAAAATCAGAACAGAATTGGGGAAAAAGGCTTTTAAATACGCTGCCCCTGCTTCCTGGAATAATCTGCAGAAGGAACTGAAATTATCAGAATTGGTTACCTTGGGAGAGTTTAAGTCTGTCTTAAAGGAACGAGAGAACAGCTCTTTTACTCAGTGTGATTGTTTTTAATGTACTCTTAATTTGATCTATTATTGTGTATTTTACACATGTTGGTATGGGATATTGTATTTATTTTAAATGTTATATACCTAGTATGTGACTTTTGTTGCCATGATGCCAGGTCTCTCTTGGAAATGAGATTTTTAATCTCAATGAGATTTTTTACCTGGATAAATAAAGGACTAATAACACTTACTCAATCCAAGGTTGCAGAAGTATATTCCAGCTGTCATAGAGCAAGAAGTGAGGTAAACCCTGGGTAGACTGCCTGTTTATCAGAGGACCAACACAGAAAGACAACAATTCATGCTTACTTTCACACGTGGTGAATTTAGAACCAAACATGCATGTCTTCAGATTGTAGGATAATTTAAAGCAGAAACTGCAAACTTTTTCTAACCACCTTTTCAGATAACATTTAGAGTTAAAAAAAATAACAACAAACGGAAAAAAAAACAAACAAATTTGCATGTGTCATTTTGATGAGTAATTTACTGTCTGCAACTGAAAAAAAAACCATTCTGTTTGATACTTCCTATCATTCTCAATACTCAGCGTTCTTTCATTGTTATTATGTGAACAAAGGAATGCCTGTTGAAAACCATTTAGGAGTATTTCAAGCCCAGCTGTATATGCATATATACACATGCTCTAATTTGGTGAAAATAAAGAATGAACAGATGTAACAGGAACAGAGGTGTTTGAGCTAAATCAGCATGCAAGTCACTGCTGAGCATTAAGAAGATTAGTCTTTTCTTTTTCCTTCACACTTTGACCGTTTGTGCGCACACTGTGGTTTTATGTCAGCAAAGTGCGTTTTTATTTTTACCTAGAGCATTTATTCTTAATCCATCCTAATTGAGCTACAGAGCACATTTCCACTTCTCATTGAGCACAAAGAGAATTTCATACATAAAGCGATCCAGGCAAGGAATGAACCCAATGACGTGCAGCCCTGGTCTGGTAAACGGCAATGTCTTCTTAGTGTTTGCCATGATTTGTTGCTACAGACACCTCAGGCAACAGTGTCATGACTTCATTTCATATCCTGAATCCCATTACTGAACGCTGTAAAGAACATCAAATATTGATTCTTCTTCTGTGGTTTATGTGTTTTGTGGCAGCTTTTATCTCAGTTTTTCGATAAGGCAGCATCAGTGAGAAAGATCAGCAAAACTTCCAAAGGGTATTTAGTTAAGATAATCTTATACCTTACATAATCTTAAGCCTCGAACCAGATTAGTTAGCTTCAGGTTCCCCATACAGTTTGTGCTGCTTGGAAAAAAACAAACCAAAATAATTTAATGAGGACTCGGGGCTCAGTTCTCAATCATGCTTACAAAAATCATTAATCATATTGTGCAAAAGTCCTTGACTGCATAATCTTGAATGCATATTTTGTTTGGAACATGCAGGCGATTTATTAAAATGTACAAACAATATATCAGGCAGAAACAGATCCTTGAAACTCAATATTTGTTTTGACCACCTTTAGTCTTCAATGCAGCCCAAACTTTCTTGCATAATTTCTCTAAGTGGTCTTCAGGAATAATTCTCCAGACCTCCTGATGGACATTCCAAAGCTCTTTTTTGGATGTTGGCTCCCTTTTGTTCCATGACAGAGCTGCCACTGTGTGTGTTACAGATAGCTGTAGACACTCTCTCATAAGACCTATTGCCACAGATTTTCAGTCCACTCCATGTGTAATTTGGCATACCTTAGCCTTTACTCCCTGTTTCCCTTCTCTAAGAATGGCTTCTTAACAACCCCTCATCCATTGAGACTTTTTCTGATGAGGTTTTTGCAAACAGGAGATCATCTGAAGGGCCAAATGCATTTTTCAGGTCTTGGGTCAGATCTTTGGTGAATTTCTTTCCCTATTTGTTAAGGACATGAATGTCAGATACTGTTCATCTGCTGAAGTTTTTTTTAGGCCTGCCATTTCTTCTTTTGTCCTTCACTTGTCCAGTTTCCTTAAAAACTGCCAAGGAAACACTGAGATATGGTAAGTTTTTAGCTAATAACTCAGGAGTAAATTTGTAGGAGCAAAACTATGATTCTATTTCAAACTAAGTTATCATTAGTATTTTTTTTTTGTCATTCCAGATTAAGAAATTGGAACAAATTCCATGTTTTGTGGCATTTTGTTAGCAACGAAGTGCCTAATGATACAATCTAAAACTCAATCTTTGCTAAGTTGTCTGTTATTGCAGACAAAACACTATTTTACCCACCGATCATCTGAAAATGGTCACGTTCAAGCGCTCAAATGAATGAAAAGCACGCAATGCCCAAAGAAAGCTTTGGAAGACCCCCAAAAAGCCTGGAGAACTATTGCTCAATACCGACTTAAAAACTACAAAAAAGTCAAAACTTTTGTATTGTACTGTATTCTCTAAAATAAACTCCCCTGCAAGAGTTCGAATGATTTGTAACTGAACTTGATGATTTCAAATATATTAATTAGTTACATGAAACATGCCTTATCAGACAGGGAAATGAAACATTCTCAAGAAATCCAAACCTTAAAATGGTTTCTATATACAAAATAAATTACTGAATTGTTGATTTATTAATCTGATTTAGTGAGTGCCCAACAATAAATTAGCTGGTATTTTGTGTTTCATTAAAAACAATGTACATGTAAACATATACCTTTTTTCCCGTCCGGGAAGAGAAAAGAAAAGTGGAGCACATGTTCACAAAGATAAGAGAGCTTCCTTTAACTACTCTTTTCTCCTTTCAGTGTTTGCTTTATTCCCAAACACAAGAGGACAATGTGGCTTAGCCGAGGTTGTCTTTGAGGTAAAAAAAAAATGTGTAAACTAACATTAGTAAGGTCTGGACATGAACATTAATCATAAAAGAAGAAAAAGAGGGAGTTCCATGTCAGTGTTCTCATGGCTAATGGTGCTGGTGTGGTTTCACTGATAAACACATATTATGCAACTGGTATCTTTGCATGAAGGTAATTTCTTTATGTCCATGGACACCGGCGTAATTCTAAAATTCCCCTGTGTTCTTCTGATATGAATCACATGATGTCCATGTATACCACCATTTCAAAATTGCACTTAATTAGTAGTCTTAGTAGTGATTTCTTCCACCATACATCCACCCTATCATCCATCCTTTTTTATTTTTTTGCTGGGTATATTAGCCTTTATGCAAGAAGACAAAGAAGGGGCTTAATCCCTCAGGTGTCATCCCATCTGGACATGCCTGCAACAGCTCAACCTAGGCAGCATCTAGGAGTCATCAGTTTGATGTGGAGGAACAGCATCAATAGTCTGCACCCCTCTAAAACTGGGATCTTATGCTGTCATTTACTACCCGCAGCTTGTGGTGAAGTCATTGGCTCTATTTTCACGTCAGCAGCTTATTACAGCATGCACAGACACAAAACCAATACATTTGTCCCAGAACTATTCTTCTCCCACCCCTAAATCAAACCTAGAGGTACAAACCATCACCAACCCAGGGTAAGCACTTCACACTTTTTCATCCTAGAACCAGAGTTCAAGATGTTAATTCTTATCTGAGCTTTTTTTGGCACTTGGCTGAAATCCTCCAAGTGTGGCGCTGGAAGTAACCAATCCTTCACTGCTTGCACCTAGAAATAGTCCATAAAACTTTATTAACACATTTGTGATAATATACAGTCTGGTGCCCACTGGGAAAGAGTTTAGGAATGTTCTGCATTTTGATTCAGGGCAACTAAGCTTGGATGCTTTGCAAATTATTTACCACAAGTGAATAGAAAATGCTCTTAACAAAAATGCTGTCATTATAGAAAATCTCTTTCATCATGACTGAATGACGACTTACCGGTAAATTGCAGTCTCTTCAGTTCAAGATCCTTAATGCAACTGCTATAGTAATCATTTTGTTCTCAGTGGTTGAGAAATTCTGGACAGAAAAAATATTCCTCTCTCCATGTGACCTCTGGAGTTGAGCTGGGGAAACTAAAATTGCCTTTTGTAAGTTAGCATGCGCAAATTAAAGTGAAGAAGACCAGTGCTCTCTGAAACATCATCAGTATTAACCTGCCAAGAAAACCCTTCTGCTTGGAACCAAAGTGCACTAAAAAAGAAAAGAAAAGAAAAAACAGCCAAATGGAAAACTAAAAGCTTCCAAAACCCAAAAGCTATTGACAGATTCTGCATGTTAATATGAACATTTCTTTTTTTTGAAGTTTAACTTATAAGATTCAACAGTGACTCACATGATTTTCACATGAGTGAAATCCCAAGAGTGGCTCTTGAATCATCCCTTCTTAAGAAAAGTGGCCCAGTAAAGATCAGTAAGCAAGGCTTGTCTCTGCTACTGACCTAGGGCCATTTTAATATCAGAGATATTGAAAACCAAGGGGAATTTCATTCATCAAAACCACTTTCCTGTCCCAGCTGACATTAAAACGCAATTTAGAGGATAGAAAATCAAAGTGTGCAATCTTTGCTGTGAGTGTTGTTCAGAAATTAGGTTGTCTGAATCATTAAACTGGCACAAAAACAGAAAATATGAAGGTTCTTGACCTCAAGGGTTGAAAACCACGTTCTCCCCTTCCCTCTTCAGCGTAACTGCTTTCATACAAACTGGGGACCACTTCTAATCGTTTTGTGACAGGACCGAACAAGTGCCTCAGGGCGAAGAGGAAAGCAGCTCTCACAATGTAATGTATTTGTAATATAAAGCAACATCTGCTCTCCTGATGCAGCCAAGCTGGAGGAGCACTGAGTGGACAGAATCCTTGATGCTTTAAACAGCCTTCATTCATCCTAAGCTCAGGTGGGAAATAGGTTATAAAAGGTTACAGAGTAAAAGACACTTCATTTATTGTGTAAAGTCAGCACACAGGGATTTATCTTGGCACAAATACGGACACACGCGGGAGTAACCAAATATCTCATTTAGAAGATAATGTAGACATATGTATCATTTGTCTCATTAAGACGATCATACTGGACATATTTCTTTCCCTTAAGGGTAAAGAATGCACAGAGTGCAGTTAAATTATCTTAAACTGCACAGTTAACCAGTGTGAGTGTCGCAATCCAAAGTTTCTCAAACCCTCAAGGCTAATTTGCATTTTTCTTTTTGTTTTACTAGAACTCGGCTCAAAGTGCCATAAGTGCAAGCTAACAACGAAGCAAAGCAAATAGCTAATAGGAAAAACAGCTGCAATATCTAAAATGGCAAGGCAATATGTATAGATGAATGATCTTTTACATGCCAAACTAAAAATGTATTGTTGATAAATGTGTGAACCCAGTTATCGATTGGTTGTTTTAAACTGCATTTTAAAACTAGATTTTAGAAACACATTGCGTACTTATGAATTCCAAATTCATGATTTGTTGAAGGATTAATATTGTACCTCATAGGACTTGGACATCACATTTGTCTAGAGCAAAATACAAAATTTAGCTCTACAGGGGCCCGATATCCACTCATGAGGACACTATACTGCCACTGTTCTATCAAAATCTAAAATAAATGTCCTCATATGTGGATCTGATTTTTTTCAGAAAGAAAAATCAGGTAAAAAAAAAAATAAAAATGTAATTCTTTGTTTTTACATCCATCAAGTCCCAATCAGTCCAAATAGCAAAGTGAAATTAAAAATGCATGGCATGAAAAAGTTCAGGTCTTAGGAGGTTAATTCGATTTTTTTTTTGAAATTCATTTTTTCATTGCCTATTAAAACATTAAGTAGTGAGTTACTTTGTAACTGTTACTATAAATATTTCCATGATCTACTAGATAGTAGGTAAAAAATTGGACCGTGGACGGTATTGTTAAAAATTCTTTTTTTTTCAAGTTGTGGCTTTAGATACTGTTAGTGTAAAATCGTAACTCCAGCTATTTATTACCCTGTCTATCACTTACAAAAATGTCTGTTTGTTTTTTTAGATTTCATTATGTAGGTGTTTTGCCTTAACCGAGCAGAATTTGGAATTTGGATGTTTCTGTATTATGTCATTGATAATTATAGAATCCAAATTCACAAATAGCAACTTTTCTTTAAAAAGCATTAGCCCCTTAAGTTGGATTTTTAAACGTCTGTGTTGCAGTAGGACTCAGTAATATTACAAAAGTTTTCAATAACAGTGCAACCAGTGTGATGTGGAAACTTTAAGTTTCCAGCCTGTGAACTCTGAGAAAATCAAAGATGAAGACAACTTAACTGCCTCTAAGAGATTTAGTTTATTAGTTCTGATCTGGCTTCAGAGGTTAGTTTTGTAGTCAAGTACAAAACTTTGTGATTGCCAAGTCTGAAAAATCCCCGAGGCACAACTCACACTTTGTTTTTTTGTCTCGTCCTGTAAAATGGCATGCCAACTTTAAAATAGGGAGCCATAAATCACAACTGAAAAACTGATTTCTCTCAAGATAGTTAATATATTCCAGAAGTAATTACATATGAAGGTTCTATGTAAATGCAATCTCGGTTTACATTTTCGGTGAACTAAACCTACAACCTGCCGCCTCCTCTGTGTCATATTGTACTCTTAGGCAATAGTTTCCATTTGTATAAGCATATAAATCTTAGATCCCACAGTGTACAGAACATTATTCATGCGCTTTTAACTCTGGCTGTGACAAAGCCATTAAAACAATTTACTAGTTGTGACAGTTTGAGGACAGGTGGATGGGTAATGAGAGAATGAAAGAGGTGCTGGAACTTTATAGGCGCTGGATGTGCGCACATCTTTTGTTTGTGTCTGCATCTCCAGGTTAATTTTGGGAGTAATGTATTACAAAGAGGAGAGAATGAAACATTTAGTTTGACCCAAATTCTTCTGAATGTCTACCAGCTGAATATAAACTTTTTACTTCTTATTTTGTCGGCATATTTTTCTGATGTTTTGAGATCACTGTTGTCACTTTTCACGTTGCCGTGATTAATAGGCTTGGTGTATATACAAAAAAATCTGTCTACAAATGCAACAATGGTCTGCTCACTGATTTGCATACATATCTCTTGAATGGGCTCTTTGCATAGAGATATTGTGCTGGTATTTTCCACTAGTAGAGTGGCTATATTACCATTTTGGACAAACATTCATGGCTGCCGCAGTAAAAATTCTGCAGACTTTGCTACCCACCTGAAATGGCTGCAGTAAGCCTGCTGATTGGAACTTCTGATTTATTATATTTTTAGAGTAGTTGGATGGTATGCAATTTCCATCTTAATGAATTATAAAAATGTAAATGATCCCTTTTAATCCACCATAATATAGGTCAAAATTTAAATTTATGCAGCAAATGCCTACAGAAAAAATGGCACTCTCACTGGCATCCGTCTGTGCTTGTTTTTATTGTTCACATTGTCTTCATGCCTTTAATTTCCAGCTTATAAATGATCTGCTACAGACCTATGTCCCTAGCAGGTCTTTGGGGTCATCTGATCAGGGCTTACTTGCTATAAAAAATACTAAGAGGAGGACTAAGGGTGACAGAGCTTTTGCCACTGTGGCCCCTAGACTGTGGAACTCTCTCCCCCAAGCATTAAGAACTGTGGACTCAGTAGCTGTTTTTAAAAAACAACTCAAAACTTACCTTTTTAAAACTGCTTTTGGTTAATTTTTTGCCTGTTTTATTTTCTCTTTTTAAATCTTTTTATGACTTGTAATCTTATGTGCAGCACTTTCTGCACTTTCTGATTCTGTCTTGAAAGGTGCTATATAAATAAACATTTATTTATTTATTATTTATTTATTTATTTATAAAAAAGATACCCTAATTGGGTCAGTAACCATGCTGTATATGCATATATGATGAATTGCATAATTCTGTGAAGTCTGATTACACATAATTACTTAGCAGTAAGTTCTTCTTGCTGCTGATTAGTCTTAATTAATTTCATATATAAGGTGGAAAACCCAGCTAGGTTAAAGAAAACCATTCTCCAAGAATTTTAGAAATGTTTAACTTTTCAAAAAGCAACAGCAAATGGAAAAAGTAACCTCAGACAGGCATTTCAAAAGAGCGAAGAAAGGCTTTTTGTTAGACCTCTGGATTTTTATCTACTTACATGTCTGGATCTCTTACATGTCTGCAGGCATATTTCTCACCCTGGTGAGAAATATGCCTGCAATTTTTTTTTATCAGTCCTTAAATTTCCAAATAGGCTTAAGGTAAACATACACAAAAAAGAAATCTCTATAAGTTTACTGTCACAGATAAGCCAAATATAAGCCTACTTTTTAAATTTTGCAAAGTTTATGGTAGGAGAAAATTTCAAATTCTTCCGGAGTAAAATTTGAATAAGAAATTCTAAGTCATCCAGAGTCAGAAACGATCACAGATGTTTTATTTATATCCACTCACTTAGCATCAGCTCAGCTGAGATGTAATCTCAAAAGCATTACTTTGCAGTTTTCTTGTAGTTGATATAGCATTCACAATCCGAGTGATTGGATAGCTGGATGAAACAAGGGGCATTTTGTCCGAGTGGTAACAGTTACAGCCGAATATAATACTGTCTGCTTTGGATCTACTCCGTATTTAAAAAAATAACTATATAAATAACGTAAGTACAAAAGTAAAAAAATGTGCACAATTTCAATATACATAATTTTACATACTGTATGTACATACTTTTTGTTGGTGTTGGGTTTCTTTTTTTTAAATATAAAAAATGCACATGCATGGTTTATGAGTCCACGGAGGAATATTTGCTGTGAGCTGCATCTCTTATGAGAAACTCTGGATAAATTTTATCTCAGGAAAACCACTAAACACCACTGTGTCAACCTATTAACCTTCAGATGTTTCCACCATTTACTTCACATCTAACATTTTTAGGAAGATTTTCCTGATGTTTTTTTGAGAAAGCTTGATTTGTGGCATAATCTGGAAGCCATGTTGCAATTAGCATTATAAGTGAAACTGAGATAAATTCTCATCGCAAACTGATGTGTAACCAAAAGTATTTTAATGGGAATAACAATAAACTGTATTGGTACGGCTCATTTAATCAAGAAATGCTAACTAAATAGATCACATTTTAAATGCACCTTTCAAGCTGGATAACTGAAATTAAACTTTGGGATACTTCTTGTTGCTCTGTCTGTAGTCTATCTGTCAGTTAGGACCATCATTATCAAAATATGATTAGTGATAACATGTGCTCTAATTTATTTTTGACGCTTTTTCACGCCAAAGAAGAGTGGGCCAAAATTCCTCCACAGCACAGTCAAAGACTCATTGCCAGCTCTCACAAACACTTTCTATCACAAACAAATTCTATTAATTTTCTAATTTAGATCTTTCAGTCTGTTCTGACAACCCGAGTCTGGCTTGAGCTTGAGGTCTGCACAGCATCCAAATTTATATAGATCATAATCACGTCATGTAACCATTCAAGTGACAAAAATAAAGTGCAGTCTGTCTTTTCAAATGGTCTTAAACTTTTGATCGGGACTGCATAACAATATGACATAACATTCTTCCTTGTTCATACACAGACAACTGGAAACAAAGCATGCAAAAGCATGATCCTCTCTACAGAGCTAAGCAGAACATCAGGTCATTACAATGTCAGAGAAACCTTAACAAGAAAGCACTGAGGTATGGGTGGGTATCAAAGTAGCTTGCAGTTTCATGCAAATTAAATAGTGTAACCTTTAAGACAACCAGTAGTAGTAGCAGTAGTACTCATAACTTGATGGATGCGTAGCTCTCAGTGGCACAATCTGATTGTTTGGTTGACATGTCTCAGCTTCGTGTGTAATAAATATTATACTTCAAACTCATGCAACATCACCAGAAATTTTAACAGCATTTCTTTTTTCTTTCTAAAATATATTCTGATTATGATATAACTTAAAGTTCAAAAGTAGAGTATGGCGAATATTAATAAAAAAAAAATAAACATACAAAATGTGAGAATATTATTTCAATATAGTGCAGAGACTGTACTGGCATTCAAGCACACACACATAAAAAAAAGACAAAAGATACCAAAAAACAACAATGCATTGTACCTGGAAAGCATTTTATGCAACTCAAGTGTTGCCGTGTTAAAGTGTTAATCCATGATTACAAGTGTTTACTCTTAGCTTGTCATGTGGTAAAATCCAGCAGCCTGTAAAATTTCAGATATGTAAACTCAGTCTGGGTGAACTCGATATGACAGAGTGCAGTTTATTTTTGTCACTTGAATGGTAACGTGACGTGATTATGAGCTATATAAATTTGGATGTTGTGCAGACCTCAAGCTCTTAAAAGCCAGACTTGGGTTGCCGGAACAGACTGATCTAAATTAGAAATTAATAGAATTTGTTTCTGATAGAAAGTGTTTGTGAGAGCTGGCAATGAGTCTTTGACTGTGCTGTGGAGAATATATGGCCCACTCATTTTTTTTCTTTTGAGCCATTGACAGGTGGATTTGCTGCTATGTTTTAAATTATTGTCCTGCTACATAATTCAAGTGCAGTTGTGCTCGAGGGTATGAACTGATGGCCATACATTCACATTCTAGATTTTTCTGATTTTTTCAGGTCCAAAAGCAACAAAACAGCCCCAAATCATCACCCTACCGTAGGGTGATGATTAACTTTTGTCTCATCAGTCCACAGAATATTTTTCCAAAACTCTCAGGGATTGTCAAAATGTTTTTTTTTTTGTTTTGTTTTGTTTTTTGGCAAATGTGAGACGAGCCTTTGGGTTAATTTTGGTCAGTTGTGGTTTTCTCCTTGGAACTCTCTCCCATGGATGCCATTTTAGCCCAGCCCCTTTCTTATAGCTAAATCATGAACACTGACCCTGAAGCAAGTAAGGCCTGCAACACTGCTGTTCTGGGTTCTTTTCTGATGAGTCACTGATGCATTTTTGGACTAATTTTGCAGGCCAACCTCTGGGAAGGTTGAGATGAGATGATGAGATGAGATAGCCTTTATTTGTCAGTTGCAGGTCTTTTGCCCACAACCGAGATGACAGACCTTGCCGACCGTACATACAATACACAAACATCACATTGGGGAGACAGGTCAGGCTAGGTAGCGAGGAAAAAAACATCGAAATGTGTAACACAGAAGGATAATACAGGAATGCACAGATATCAACACACCATAGCACAATAAACACAGACAAGCAACATGGGAAAGAGTTCCAGTGTGTACATCTGTGTTCACCAGTGGTCTAAGTTTTCTCCGCTTGTGGATAATTACTCCCATTATGTTTCACTGGAGTTTCAAAGCCTTAGAAATGGCTCTGTAAACCTTTCCAGACTGATAGATGTTACTGACTCTGATTCTCAGCTGTTGCTTTAGATTGTGGCATGATGTGGTGCTTTTTGAGATCATTTATCATACTCCAATTCGTCAGACAGATTGTATTTAAGTAATTACTGGATTCTTGATTATTAGATTAGGTTTGGTAGTAATTAGGTCTGGTTTGGCTAGTGAAATCAAACTCAAAAATGTGGTTAGTCACAGTTAATTCATAATTTATTAAGAGGAGTACAATTATTTTTTCACACAGAGGTAGGTAGGTTTTTACTTTAATATATTACATCATCATTTTAAAAGAGAACTTATACTTAATTTATCTTTGTTTAAAAATGTAATGCTTTAAAACATGGCAGGTGTGACAAATATACAAAAACCTTAGGAAATAGCAAAGGGGAAATACTTTTTCACAGCACTCTGGGTATCTAGAAATTGCTAGAAAGGTCTATAATTAAATATATCCAAAACAAAGAAAAATACTATTATAGAAAAATTTACTCCATCATATTGGAGCTGGTGATTCTACCCACAAACACTGTTGCCTCTGAGCTTTTACTGGAGCTCTTGTGGTCAAAACAATAAAAGCCAGCATTAAATCAGTTACTTGGAAACTTGTTTTTAACCAAGACTGGAGAGACAATAGCCAAACCTATAATATAATACTCTGTAGAGCTCTGCTTTAATCAAATATATATATTTCAGTACATTTGAACCAGTACCATCATTCTCCCTTATTTTCTTTGAAATTCTGCATCAAAATCGTGGAAAAATGCACACATGCTAATGTTTCCCTCTCTGGCTCATCTGTAACCAGCTTACATGAAAAAAATACCATGATGATAGTTCTGCAAGCCAACTCACATGGAATATATTATTGTTTGAATGTAGAATGTAGTGTACAGGGTCTGACCTTATCATTTTCCGAAAGATAACACTAAGGCTGGCTTACCACAAGGACTGATGACACAGTAGACAGACTGTGAGCTTATATGTAGGTAAGCATAAGGGTCAGCTTTGGCTTTGGTACTCGATAAACAGCAACATTGAGAAGAGCGGTTTCTGGAAGCGACAACATCTCTTAAGAAACCTTTACAAAGGCTGAAACAGACCAAAGTAGCTAAACTGAGCCACTCACCTAGTTTGGGGGTCACTGCCAACCGTTACTTTCACCTTCCACATCATTTCTAAGTCCTCTCTTGGCCCTCAGTATTTATTGAGCTTCTTGTGTTCATGATGTTGTTATCACTCAGTGCAGCTACATATATCATATGACCTTCGTCCTCTGCTTGTCTATCACTACTATGTCCGGTTGGTTAGTCATCATGGCAAGCTACATTGTAGCCACAGCCACCCTGGGGCGCACTGACAGAGACGAGGCTGCCGGACACTGGCGCCACCGGGTCCTCTGACCACCACTAGTAGGCAACGGGTGAAGTGTCTTGCCCAAGGACACAACGACCAAGACTGTCCAAGCCGGGGCTCAAACTGGCAACCTTCCGATTACAAGGCGAACTCCCAACTCTTGAGCCACGATCGCCCCCATAAGTCATAAGTTTTCCTGTAGTCAATCCAGGCAGTGCACAAGTTGGTCATTCTGGTCTTACAATCTGTAGTAACTGCACTGTGTACAAGTAGCTGGTGTTTTGCTCCTCTGGTGTTTCTGCCAACTACCGCTCATGTATTGAATCACGTGCCTGTTCATCTTAGCTGGTATAATATCTGACAGATAATATACACTATAAAAGCTTCTTTGAAGCCTTTGAAGTTACCCGTCTTTGACAAAAAAATTTAAAAACACGGCCTTTTGAAGTAAAATGTTTTTGTTCAGCACGTCCTCTCCCATATTTATTGAAAGTGTTAATCATCAAGACGTACTGTTACGGCCCTAGCAGGGCCTCCTCCTGAAGGTGCCTGTGTGGGCGTGTCCCACTACCTCTTCTACCTGAGGTGCCACCTTTCCCTTTTGTACAGCAGACTCTCATCAGTAATTAAAAGTATTTAAGCCCAGGGAAAGGTGAGCTCTGGGCCAGAGTGCCATTAGTGTGGTTACAGCTAGTGAGCTGAGTGTTTTGCGGTGTTTGCAGCTAGTGAGCTGTGTTTTTGTGGTTTTCAGCTAGTGAGCTGTGTTTTTGTGGTTTTCAGCTAGTGAGCTGCTCTCTCTTTTTGACTTACTTTTTACATTATTGACCAACGCCTGAGTTTTGTTTGTTTTCCTTAAATGGTGTTAGCGGCTTGTCCGTCTCTTTTAGTTGAGTTTGATAGGAATTTTAATAAAACTCTTTGATTTAACCCTTTTGCCTCCTTGACTCCTTTTTCTGACCCGGACACTTTTTGTTACTTCCCCCTCACCGCCTAGACCCCTCAGGGGAACGTAACAGTACCAACACTGTTGAGATGCTTTACAATCTCACGAGGATAGTCGCCTTTTTTCAGACTCGAGATGTCCTCTTTTTTTTTTGTAATTTTCATTTGTCTTTGTTATGCAGTGCATCTGCTAGCTAATGATAAGGGTTACACACACAGTCAGGTTTTTATAGTGTCTCATTTGTTCTCATTGCAGCTGTATTATTATAGAGCAAGCATTAATTTGTCCCCTGCTACATTTCTGTCTTTATTAAAAATGTAGGCCTTGCAATAACAGCTACAACCCAGAGGACACACTCATCTTCCCCTGTGTCACTGCTGGTGCTGTAATTGATCCAGTCAGTTTTCATTACGGTTCCAATTTTAAGAGCTGAGGAAGAAAAAAGCCATTTTGTTGTGTGTTAAAAGTTGTGGCTAAGTGCTACTTGACCCTGGCTAGATAGTTTGTCTCATAATTGTCACATGTTACAGAGCAAAGGGTTGAATGTAAGGATAAAAATTAAAAAAAAACAAAAAAAACATCACATGAGAAATTTTAATTCAGAGTTGGATATTGGATGTAGAAAAGACTAATACATCTTGTGTTTTGATGGCTATTTTTTGAGAAAAAAAAAATTTTACAGTGGAAAAAGCTTGGAATAGTATTAAAAAGATACTATGGGCAATTTATATTTGTAGCTAATTTGCCACCTGGAAATTGTAGTAAACTTTTTGGATGGTTTTCTTTAACAATCAGGAAAAAAAAAAAACTCCCTATTAAAGAATTCAACTTTTATTGCAGTAAATGTTCCCAATCTTGTTTACCTTCAGTCAATCTTATGTAACTGTCTCCATCTGAAATACCTTTTGGTCTACAATAAACCCTCAAATCATTCTTCTGAAGAAACCCAAGATAAAGCGGGTTGAAAAGATTTAGATCCATAATTTTTATTGACCTCTGAATGGAAATAAAATCAAAAAATGCCTGGCACAAGCTGTATTTGATTTAAACAGTAAAGGTACAGTTACACAATACTGATGAACAAAGACTTAAAGTAAGTCAACACCTGATATTTTTCTTCTTTCAGACAATGAATGCAAGCTGTGCAGTGACTTGAACCAGACAACTATGAGCATCTGGCAAATCCTCCACTGATTCACTGTTGCTGATCAATGACAAACAACGCTATTAAACCTTCACTGGTGTATTATGGTTTACTCTTATGGGACAATTACAAGGATAATTCTTTGCAGCTGCCTATTTATACAGTCAGAGGTCCTTAAAAAGTAAGTTGGATATTGAATTTCATGCATTCTTTTTTTTTTTCCTCAAAAATGAACACAAAATGACTCCAGATTGTTTGGCAAACTTCTGTAAATAATAACAATAATTCAGATTGCCTTTGACAGATTTACTATGCACCCATGGAACATTCAACAGGCAGAGTTGGAGAATAACAGCTACCAAACTGCTGATAAATGAGAGGCTTTAACAAAAAACAGATTTTCATTTATGCCAAAGATTTCTGTTTTGTCATTAATCTTCACCAAAGCTATCTCACCAATCAGGAGCAAAAGCACCAAGAAAGATAGGACTGAGCTAGAAAAGTTTGTTTTCTAGAATTATCTGATTTTAATGACAAACTGTAATGACAGTCGTAGTCCTTCAACAACGTAGTAATTAGTAATTCAGCAGAGAGTAACACCTGCCAGAAATGGCAATCAAAGAGCTGGACTGTTTCCTGAAGCAGTTAGTGAGCTTGAATATCACCATATTTTTAATTTACCTTCAACAGCCTTATTAAAATTGTCAGATACAAAGTTCTGTCTACATTAATGATTTCAATTAATGGGGCCTGAAAAGGTTTTAATTTTTCAAAGCCAAGTAGACATTTCAAGAGATACACAAATTGGAGGTATCTACTTAAAGCTGTAGCTCAGGTGGCAGAACAGGTCAGCCACTAATCAGAAGATCGGTGGTTCGAGCCCACGCTGCCTCCTGGCTGCATGCCAAATATCCTTGGGCAAGATGCTAACCCCATGTTTGCCTACTGGTGTTGGTCAGAGGGCCCGGTGGCGCCAGTCCGGCAGCCTCGCCTCTGTCAGTGCGCCCCAGGGCAGCTGTGGCTACAACGTAGCTTGCCAGTGTGTGAATGGGTGAATGACTGAATGTAGTGTAAAGCGCTTTGGGGTCCTTAGGGACTGAGTAAAGCGCTATACAAATGCAGGCTACTTACCATTTACTATGTATATACACTTTTTTAAATGTTATTTGATCCTGGCCTCAAAGCTGTTTTGTGTTGCGTTAGATTTGGAGATCATTTTTAGGAGTTAGATATTTTTTGCAAATTTCTCTAATGCAGATCTGTCAACACATGATGTTGCACTTGCACACATCTGAATGCACTTTTGCAAGTGGACAGATGATCTGCAGTGCAGCTCTGTAACTGTCACTTGAAAGACTGGTCTAAGTGAAAACATGCTTCAGATGATGAAGCATGTTTCCATGTTCTCAGCCTGGCGTGTCGTGCCCCTCAACCATAACCCCTCTTAATCCCAGCCTCCTTGGGTCAAGCATTATTCCTGAGGAGGTCTCTGGGGGAAGTAGCAAGCTGTCTGTAATGCAACAGAGTGACAACAAGGCGCAAAATGCATTTTAGCTTTTAAGGTCTTTTCATTAGAAAAATTTCATACCCCTTAACTTCCCGTGTAGACCACATAGTGTCAGCTTACTCTCATTTATACAACAGCTGAGCAATCGTTTTGCCAAATGCTCTGGAGAAAAGAGCAAATGATATATTAATATGGTTAAAGTGGGATTTACACTGAGCTGTTCGTATGCTTTTCTTCCTCTAAATTGCCTCATAGGCAATGCAAATTTTACAATCTTGTGCTTGATGAGTGAGCCAAGTAAAATTGTTGAATACAGGGTTAGAACTGATAATAAAGCAGTTTAGCGGGAGGCAATAACATGTGAAGTGAGTTACCTGATGTGCTGTTTGGAATTTAGGGTCTGGCCTTTTCTTAAACTGAGCACTAAGAACAAAGAATATGTGTGCTCGCTGCTTTCAAACTCATATTTATGGTCCGATTTTCACATTTTTCATTTTCAGTTGGTAAGCTATGAACCGATACCAGAAAAAAGGGAGTCTCTCTCATTCACAGCTGCAATAAATAACTTTCTTGCCAAGTTTTTTGGTATCATTCTCCGATCTTCCGTATTTGTCAATGTTAGGCAAGAGACTGAACAATTATATATTATTTTTGTCTGCATACCAAGTTTTCATCTCTTTATCACACTTGGCAATGATCTCTATTGAGATATAATGGAATGAATTCTATTTTAAATAGCCTTTTTACCAACACCTCTTATATATGAATTAGTCAATAGAACAATTTAGTAAGTACATTTAATTGTTAACTTTATGCAAGTGTAGTTCAGTGTGTGGTTTGTTTTTTTTTCATTTAAATGTAATAAACCTACATTCTTTAATAAGTGGTGAAGATGTGAGCGAACGCCCTTCTGACTGTTTTCTCAGTGTACCTGTCCAGAACAGATGTAGAATAGATAAATATGTTGGTGGAGCAGACAGACTACTTCTTGATGTGTTCAAATTAATAATGATCCATTTGTAATTATGCATTACTAATATAGGTTGCCCTACAATTATATAGTTACACAGTCTCTACAGTATGTATATTATTAGGAAGCTTTGCTTTATTCAACTTAGTTAGCCTCTAGCTAGTACAAATAAAAAGCCAAGCAGCATAATTTCCACCTCCCTTATCTCTGCTTTCTGAAAGCCACAGCAGAGGACTTGGACAGCTTTGACGAGGACAGTATCAATATGACAAATGTGACATCTGTGAATAGGAACGTCTGCCTGAGACGCAGACAGACAACTTGACCCACAGTGCACTGTCCTGGTCAGGTTATTTAAGCTACATAAAAAAATTAAAATAAATGTATAATGTTTGTACAAGGAAAGGGTACCAGTTAGGGCTGCAAAAAATTACTATTATTTATTCAGTTTTTGTTTGACTGGTGCAGCAGTCCCCCACAGATACCCAGAACCAAGACTCGGCTCTAGATATCTTAACAATCACTTTGAAGGAGCCAGACAGGATCATGAACAATGATATTATCAGCTAATTCACGTCAATAAGATACATCCAGGAGCATCACTCAGAGAAAAACATATCTTAATTAGATGTAACACATAAGTAAAGTAAAATAGGCATTTCCTTCACCAAGAAACTTGGGTGTTTACATCCTGGACAGTCTGTGCTATTAACCACACAAAAAGCAAGCAAATGCTTTACAAAAGCCAACATACTGCATACAATAGTGAAATAAAAAAATAATTAAACCAGCTAACCATAGCAAATGCACAATCAATGATTTCAAATTAAAATTTCTAAACAACTGCACAAAAAAAATCTCCAAAAAGGCACAAAATTACAAACATGGATCAAAGTTCTTACTAAGCTATGTCAGAAGGTTGTTGGTTATAGTTGCATGCATCACCACAAAGTGTCACTCAAAGCAGCAACCCCCCTAAAAGATCCATGCTATTAAACCTTATTTAAACCCGTGTTTAACCTTCAATCAACCTCAAGTAAAGAAAGGATGGAGCTGTATATGCCCGGTAAATCATCAAAGAGACAAATAAGGTAGGTAAATTAGGTGATAGTAATTATCCAATTAGGTGGAAATTGAGTGATAATAATTACCTAATTGGGTGATAATAGCAAAAACCTGCCCCAAGCATGGTACTTGCCAGGCTTGCAACACTTTTTAAAGTTCATTATTCCATATTTCCTGGTGACTGAAAGAAATGCAAATTGAGAACATACCATGGCATACACAGGGTAATGATGAAATGAACATAAGATATAGAAAATCAAAAAGAACTGGGGGTTCTTTTGAATTTGGGTTTATTTTTAATCAGAGTGAATAAATGCTGTATGTATGACAACTAATAGTTTCATTTAGATGGACCGACCTATTAAAGAAGAGACAGTATACATACATGGTATCATATGTGCATACATATGACACCATTGTTTATAGTAAGTTGCAAAACAATAGGCTACAAAAACTGGAAAATTCATATACACTTGGAACAAAATCTAACATAAAGAAATATGCAATACACTGCATTTACAAATTATTTAAATTAATATCAGGAAATATCTCAAAATTAAGTTAATATAAATAGTAATGATATAATATACACAACATGAAATATATAGTTTAAACAAACTATTCCCTGAATGTGACCTAATTTCCACAGTATCATCTGTAAATAGTTGCCATAAATGGATAATATAAATATGCTTGGAATTTATATTTCACCGGCTGCTGGAGCAGCTGAGGAGGCAAGAGGAATGTGGAAAAAATAAAACTTTAACATGGTCTTAAAACACCAGTGTGATCTCTGGGCATCCTGCAGCATCAGTGTTTCTGCAGGGAGGAAGTGGATCACTGGAGTGATTTCATATGCCTGCTGCCACTGAACTTATTTGCTACCATATCTCCTCGAGTGTTGTCATTATGTCTCTGACTTTTGTCCTGCTGTTGTGACCACTTCAACAATAACTACACAGATGACACACTGGCTGTTTCATTATGTTTAATTAATGGTACTGGAATTGTGTTGTTTTACATATATTTGCCTGTTTGCCCATATGCTTGCCCTACAGCGAGGGGTTTTCAAAAAAAACACAACGGCGGTCCTGTGCAGTTCTCCAAAATTCCAACTGTACACTGCAGAGAGCATCTGTTGTAAGATGTCGCTGTGTGAAAAATATGTGAACTCCTCTGTCCCTGTTAGCCTACTCTATATATACACTTTAGCCACTACAGTACATATGTAAGTAATTAGTGTATAATAAGGTAGTGTTCTTTTAAAAATTCCTCTTTGCCTATATGCTTTTATCTGCTCAAGAATAAAATTAATACAACACAGACAGGAAACTTTTGTAATTCACTGCCCTCTGAGGAGCTTTATATCTGCGTGCAATGACGTCTACACCTTTGTGTTGGCCTTCAGTGAAAGTAGCAAACCTCATAAACCTACAATGCTTTGCTGGCATAAGGACTTCCTTTAATTATTTGTAATTACAAACAGACAAAATAGTTTTTTGAACTTAGCAACAGCTGGCACAAAACTCAGTGTTTGCACTCACATCTGGGAAAATTTTACTGCCATACTCCAGACTATTGCACAAACACATACACATGCTTTTATACTGCACTGTAGTATTCTCAGAGGCAAATGATTTCCCTGATTCAATGTGACACTGCCTGAATGAGCAAAATGATGACCAAGATAGAGTATGATGCCTGCACCTGTGGTCACATAACTATGAAGTATATAAACCATCCATGCTCTTCTGGAGCCTGTCCCAGCTGTTATAGGGAAGAAGCGGGGTACACTCTTGACAGGTCGCCAGTCTATTGCATGGCTAACACATAGAGACAACCATTAGCACTCACACGTATGGGCAATTTGAAATCATCAGTGGTCAGATGGTGGAGTGGAGCTGAGGACCTTTGTGGAATTAAATAAATGATTTTATGGCTACAATATATCCTGCATCATTAATAATATAATCTATAGTATTGATACTGCATTAAGATGTTTATTAAAACCTGCTGGCTTTACATTAACCTTTTTATTACAGGGGCAGCCATAATAATTGTAGACACACACATTGCATTTTGTGCTTATTAAAGAGTTAAAGCTCAGTCAATTAAGGAAAGGTCATAAGCCTCGTTCAGCGCGATGTCCGGGCGATCTATTGTGTAGGTGACTTGAAGCATAGAAGGTTAAAACTGCATACATGCTTACAAAACACATATAATACATACAATCTAGAAACAGGCTTGAGTGAAGGCCTGAATGTATTCAGCTTCTTGTTGCAACCTGTTGCATTTGAGTTTGCTTAGTAACAGATGACAGAAGATGGGCCAACAGGAGGACAAGTCCGCAGGGACCTCCAGGGCCTGAAATCATCGCCATACTTGGAAAAAGATGTTAGAAAGAGGAACTACTGTGTCTGACTTTAGCTCTAAAAATTACTCATTGTCTGTACAAGATGCAAATGATGTTCTTAGAAATACAAATTATGTTCTTAGAACGCAAGAAGGGGCGTCAAACCCTGACGTTATAAAAACAACTCTCTGTGTATTTTTGGAGAAGAAGTCCGCAGATGTGATGCTGTGTGCTTCTTCCCACGCGTGTGTTCTTAATAAACTCTTCATCTGATTGCACTCTACTGGGCCTCCATTGGTTTGTTTTTGTGCCACATTGTTGAAGGCACCTTGCTGTGAGCCACCAGTGCTAATCACCATGCCCAATGAACCAAGGTTTTTGAGTTAATTTTCATACCTTACACCATAGTCACCACACCATACAGTCACCGTGTGCCCATACACAAACATAAATTCTTCACATTACATATTAATGTAGCATTCTTGA
The DNA here is from genome assembly GCF_056152115.1 of Neolamprologus brichardi. Classification (NCBI taxonomy): domain Eukaryota; kingdom Metazoa; phylum Chordata; class Actinopteri; order Cichliformes; family Cichlidae; genus Neolamprologus; species Neolamprologus brichardi. The sequence goes on from NC_142110.1 coordinate 19,742,676, forward strand.
AACACATTTTGTTTAACTTTGCTGGTGTTAAATCTTTTTTCTTTTTCTTTTTTTTAATCTTACATGCTATTAATTGGTCTTCTTGCTTTATCAGTGCCGGGAATACATTGGGCTGCTGAGGTCCACTGGTGATGTGATGTGATAATAGCAAATATACAACACACATCAAGCACTCATATACAATGAGTGTATAAACAGAGGTATTAGTAGATAAGTATTAAGATGAACAGATAAATATAGAGATATAGGTATAGATATAAACATAAATATAAAAGGACAAGTATGTGTGGACATTGGGCCATACCAAACATTACTTCATTATTGGGGTTTATGTCTGAATCATTTATTTTGAGCATGTTATTTTGTTTTTTGAATCCTGAATTTGATGGGTTTTTTGTTTTTCTTTTAATAACTATTAAACAAACTGTTGATTTTGTTTCAGTGTTGTTAGATAATTTTTTTATATTTGTTTCTTCTTGTGTGTTGAACTGTTTTGTTTTCTTGTGTGTTAGGTAGTGCTGTTCAATGCTGCAAACGTTGGTACTGATCTGATACCAAGTAAATACAGAGCCAATATTGGCAATACCGATACGTTTATAATGGCACCTTATGTAGAGGACAGCAGAGTTAAATCATCATCGGTTTGCAAATTCTGAACACATTATAATGACCACAAAATCACTGTGATTTTTAATTTCCAGAATAATTTGTTAACACAACAAAAACACACCTTTCAGCTTTTCATCTATTTTGAAACTGTTTGGACTTTGGATCAACTTCTATTGTTTAAATGTGATGCAGACTATAAATAAAATAGACGTGACAGTCAACACAAAGAGGTTGAAACATTTTCATTGTATAGGTTTGAGGTACATTGTTTCATTTCCAAAAAGTAATGTATTTACTGCTTTAATATTTTAATTTATATATTTAATACTGAACTTTTTTGCCTTTTGCCTTTTTCCTTTTTTGGGTAAATAAAACCAAATCCCCCCCCCCCCCCCCCCCCCAAATTACTGCTGTGTCCTCCTGCTTGGATGTGAAAGAACTGAGTTGGCTTGTGTAGAGCCCTGACCAAATTGATTTGTTTGCACTGATTCAAACACTGTGGCTGGATTGACAACAAGCTTTGCTCCCTTTTCCTTTTAAGAATGGAGAGAAGCAAGGCTATTCATTGCTGGTCACAGCCTTACTTGGATTTATTCAATTGTATTCTTCCAGGTTAAATGCTGTGGCTCTCTCTGTCAGGTTAGTTTGAGAGAGCAGGTCAAATTCTCACTCAGGTAATATTGATTCTTGTATGACTTCTTGGCAAAATAATACAAGCAGGAGAGAAGCTTAGTGCTGAACTATGAGTTCAGGGATGTCAACAGAGGTTATACCAAAATAAAAGAATGTTTTTCAGCTTTTAAATAAAGCTTACCACACTAGCACCTTTACTTTAAGTTTGCACCCCTGCTTATGCCATTTTTCATGCCTTACCAGCTCTGTGCTCAGATCATATTCCTTTTATTAACAGTGCTCTGCTGAACCATTTAATATAAGATAACACACAGCTTGTGTTTTACTGCCAAAGAGGATATGAATGGTGCATTTTATTATTTTTAGTTGGTGCCACTGTTACTAGTATCACTGCCTTGCATGAAGCTGTAACAAGTGGTGGAGTTTGGCATTTGTCCTGTAAGGAGCATTACCTGGGGAGCAAATTCCTCCATCCAGTTTCCAAAATCTAAAAGACTTTCCCAAAAGAGCAGAGGTTGTTATACCATATTAATGGCATATTATACCCTTTGTGTTGACATGAGATGTCAACAGTCACATATGGCTGTAATGGTTGTAATCGTCCACATTTTTTTTCAAGTAGTGGGGGACATTTTATGTATGGAAAACAGTGCATATCCTACAATTATCCCCATTCACTCAACATATAAAATTGCTATGGAATGGGAACAAAAACCTCATCTTGGTACTCAAGTTTTTTGACGATTTCAGTCTACGATATGTATGTGAATGCATTTGCCTCGCTGTTGCTTTCTGTGCCTGGCGGTATTAACCAAGCTGTCAGTGCACGAGTAAAAACGGCTGCAAGAGAAGTCCAAGCCAACAGACTCATGTATATGCACATCAGGAAATCTTTGCTAAACACATGCCCTTAAATATATGAGCCCACTGTTTTGATTTCTTTCATCCACACTGAAATCCAGACAAGTAAGCAAATAGTACGGAGTCTTAAGCAATTTTGACCCATTTGTTGTCCAGTTAAATTGATCAAATCTTAATAACTAATATGTTTTACAAGGAAAGGCAGGGCACCATTAAATACTAGTGATTACTTGTAAGCAGCTTTGATATATGAAGGTATTTTAAGTAGTGAAACTGAACAGTCGTGAGGGAAATAATCAAAAGTTGAGCTTTAATAATTTCAAAACAGTTGATGTTGGGATCTAAAGCTAATGTTCCATTCAAACAGGGGAGACAAGGCAAAATCTATTTACAGTTTTTCTCAAATGCTAAAACACATTTCACAAACGTTTCCACCATGTTCCCCAATGTCTAAACACAACACCCTTTTCTAAAGCTACATAAACACAACCACACCTTCCCACTGCAAAACTCAAACTTTCACACCAAAAGAGCAGCTCGAAGCTTTCAAAAATGTAAACACTATACACATCATTACACACTACAGCAAACAATTGAAAACACAATGCTCAATTTGTGAGAAGGTTCTTTGTTTCATAACTGCCAGTGCATATTTTTAGAAACCATACAGTAACGGATCGTCGTAGATCTCTGCAGAGGATTAGGCATTTAGATTTGTGAGTTTCATATGAAGAGTATAAATCTATAGAAAATCCTGCATGTACGTACACTACTGTAACACAACTCAATGCAAAAACAGAATCTACTGCACACAACAGTACTCATGAAAACATGATCAGGGTGTGAAGTTTTTTTATTTACGTTATATACACCATACACACACCACAATCACTGTGCGGCATCATGTCGCTGAGCTGCATCGGGCCACATCACCTCATCCACATCGCAGGCTATATTGTCTCTTGCCAGGCACCGCGGGAAAAACGCCCTGGAATGGCGAATCCATCCTTGGAAGGCCTCCGCTGGGATGTCAACACAGGCCAGCTCCATTGCCCTTAGGAGGTTCTCTCTTGTGTATGGTTGTCTGTCATAAACCATCCATCTCCACGATGAGAAGAACTCCTCTATAGGGTTCAGGAAAGGGGAGTAGGGTGGCAGACAGACGTTTAAAAAGTGGTCACTGTTGGTGGTGAACCACTCTCTGATTTGGTTTGTTCTGTGGAAGCGGACATTGTCCCAAATGATCACATAAATGTGTTGTGCGGGCCCAGGATGGTGTTGTTGGCGGCCCAGGAGGATGTCTTTTAGCTCCTCTAGGAAGGTGAGGAGACGTTGGGTGTTGTAAGACCCAAGGACAGCATGCCGGTGGACAAGCCCCTCCAAACCCATGGCCGCACAAAGGGTAATATTACCCCCCTGTTGGCCAGGGACCTCAGTGATGGCTCTTTGGCCAATGATGTTAAGGCCTCTTTGCCTTCGTTTCTGCAGGTTGAAGCCAGCCTCATCCAGGAAGAGGTACTCATGAGGTCTGGCCATCACGTCCAACTGTAATATCCTCTGTGAAAATGTGAAAGTGCACAGGTGTTCAGAACAACAGTCAATCAGGTAGCACAGTATTGTCCAGAAGTAATGTAGGCCACTGAGCAACACAGTATGTCCACTAACTGTACTGTGAACATGGATGTATACTTACTCGCACATACTCGTAACGTAGGTCTTTGTGTCGCACAGAGTTGCGCTCAAAGGGAACCCTATAGACCTGTTTCATCCGCATCTTTTTGCGCCGGAGAACTCGGTCTATTGTGGCCAAGCTGACATCGTCAATGCTCTCAAAGTTGACATTATCGGCAATGACTTTGTCTCTGATCTCCCGGAGTCTGATGAGGTTGTTCCCACGAAGCATATCCACAATGAGGGTTTCTTGTGCCGCTGTAAATATGGCAACCCTCCCACCTCTATGTGGCATTCTTTCAACTCTAAAGAAAGAAACATGTGTTGTCAACTGACATGTGTTACAATACAGTCACAACTGATTTGAAACCAATAGACTACTTTCACAGGTTTGTAAAACTGTATTGTGACAAAGACAGCAATCGAGTACAATACCTGTTGTGTTGTCTGAATGCCCTGATAATGGTGGCCACGGTGAACCTACTCAGGTTTGGACGGACTCTTAGTCCTGCTTCAGCCATTGTCATGCCATGGACAATGACATGGTCAATGACTGTTGCTTGCATCTCGTCCGTAATGATGGTGCGAGGTTGTCTTGCTCTCCCTCCTGGACCTTCTCTTCTCCCATGTTGGCCTCCTCCTCTTCCTCGTTGGCCTGCTCCTCTTCCTCCTCTCATTTGAACTCCTCTTCCTCGTTGGCCTGCTCCTCTTCTTCCAGGGTCAGCTCTTCTCCCTCCTCTGCATCGAATTCCTCTTCCCCTGACTCTGCCTTCACCCATTGTGTTTGTTTGGAATCTTCAGCATACTGTGCACTCTGAACTTGCTTTTATACATGTGGTCACAGCATTAGCAAAAGGTGTCTTCAATTTTGAGTCATTGTGTGTAATGAATGACTCCAGGTGTGTTCATTGTATTCAAATATTGCTGACTGTGGCAAGCATGTTGCATCACATGAGCTTTCATTTGAGAATATGAACAGAGTTCTTTTGCAACTTGTGTTTTAGAAAGATGTGTTTAGATTTATGACAACGGAGGATTGTGTTCTGTGAATTGTGTCTTTATGTGACATGTGTTTATGATATTGGTAAATGATGGCTAGATTTAGTAAATGTGTTCAGACAACTGGTCATTTGGTTGGCTTTTGTGTTTAAGCATTTGAGAAAAACTGTAATATAATAAATCTAACACAGAAATGTAGCAGTTTTACTTTGAAAATAAAACCACAGCAAATGTTTGCCATATTGTCTCAAGGAACATTCATATGCACTTAATTAGCACAGCGATCTGTGTTCACTGGAAGCATTTAGTTAAACAACAGGAAATAGTATTGTATGCAGACACTAGAACAAAAATGTTACCAGAGACATTTTTCCAAGACTAGTTAAAGACTAGTCCTGAACAACATTCTGACTGCTTCAGATAATAAGCAAATCTGATGAAGTCAGTTGGACAAATCCACAAAGAGAGGTGAATATCAGAGTAACAACAAAGGTCAGCTAATCACAGAACAATTTATTTATTGTATTTAACAATTTATTACGTGACTTACTTTTATATAATTCTTTTACCATGCTGCAATCCTAGGAATCCTCAAAGGCTAAATCCCATTTTAACCCCTGAGGCTATTTTTTTAAATCTGATGAGAACTGAGAAGTTCTTACTGCAGCATGCTCGGTGAAGGGCAATGGCAGCTGTCACCGCGGAATAGCAGAACTTACGATTATGTAACCAAGGAGAAGTAATGAAAGTGATGCACATCAAGACAGGACATCTCAGTCAAATGGATTTTTACTTTATAAAAATATCCTGATCTTGATTCGCTGTATTATAGCACAGATATATATGACAGTAGTCAGGTTAGGTCGATTTATTCATCACATCATTATAAAAGCAAATACAATCACTGAATGATAAAAAAAAATCCTGATTCCACACATGCCATTAGAAAAAAATAAAAGACAGAAGACTTACTTGGGTGTTACCATCCTGCACATTCACATGTGCCATCATCTAGCTACATTAGAACATCAACATAGCTATCACACCCAGCCACCACATGCAAGGAAGAAAGAAAGGGAAGCTGCACAACAATATGTGTCTGCTACAAACCACAGGAATCTTTAAAAATAAATGAATAGTAAGGTTTTGTTGTGTCTGGATAACAGCAGATGGAATCAATAGTGAATATGGCAAATCTATTTATTAGATAAGCATAAAGACCAAGACAATAGCTTAAATACAAAACAACAGTGACTATGATGTCACAAACCTGCCTCAAGTTAAGAAAATCAGATGCAAGCCTTCTAAATAACTTACAATTTAGGTTGTTTACATCAGCCAAAGCAGGCTCTGGCAACCTGGATTTTGTTTCACAGTCAAGGCCACAGACATTTACTGAAGTCCCTGTAATTAGGTTTGTGAGGTCTGGACACAGAAATCCAATCTGATCACTTGCAAATAACCACTCTGTCCTAAAGGTGTGTTTTCAGGGAAATTAATAATCTGATCTGACTGGAGTCTGAGCAAACCTGCTTACATTAGAAGGGGAACGGTAATGAGACATGAGAAGCATATCAGGATGGAGTGAACAGATGCAAGGGCAGGAAAAGCAGAAGGGCAGGAAATGGAGTATCAGCAACAAGAAGAGAGGCATGCATACCAAAATAAATGCAAGTGGTCCTAAATAAACATACAAAAAAGTCATGACTTTGTGAGCTGGATGAGACATTACTCGGGTTAATTGAAGCATGCAGACTCACTGGGACCTGATTTCTCTAAAATGTCGGGAGCAAGGTCTGTTTGTTGTTGGCACATTATCACCACCTTCATTTTACAACAGCATTACATCATATTTCCCCAGTCACAAACAACTTGATCTGTTGTTGCATGGAAGTGTGCAAGGCTTAGCTTTAAACTTTAATCAAAGTCAGGTGTATTTGGGTATGGTCTGAAGTAGCCTGAAAACATGTTGCACCCGACATGAAAGCTTATCTGCTGAAACTAACTCGTTTAGATCTAATTCAAGATAGTCGTGAATGTTTTCAGTGAAGAATAGAAAGAATGTTCCAAGAATGAGAGAGTGTTTATCTTCTGCTCTCCCCTGTTGGTAATTTGGTTTGCACATTGTAAAGTTCCATGAGATTTTTTTTTTTTTTTTTTTTTGTTATTGTCTCCTTCCATATGTTCCGATTTAGCCTAGATTTCAGCAGACACGCAAATTAACCAACTGGCCCCCAGCGAGGAAATGTGAGGGTGAACAGCTTCACTGCTGAGCAGAGTTTCCAGTTGTGAATGTGTCCCTGGGCACTCTTCACAACAGGTGAAAACAGCTGGACTTCGACAGATGTGTTTATGTTAGGAGAATTTTAAGTGCATTTTGATTCCCAGGGATTTGCTGTGTTTTTCTTATTTTGTTTCTAGTAATCAAGTATTTAAACCATACAATGGTTTATTTTGAAACCATCATTTTGAAATATAATTACAGGGGGTAAAAGTGTTTGTATTATTCAGTCTATTCCTGCTGATTGACAAAAGAAAGTTCCAGAAAACTACAAATTAAAGCCATCAAAATGAATTAGTCAATAAGCTGCTGTCTAAATGCAAAGCTTGGAGTGTTGTGGTCAAAATTCACAGCTACCTGATTTGTTCTGTTGAAGAATGGTCTCTAGTTGACCACTGGGAGATTGTGCTCCCCATTGTATGTATAATGTGTTTTCTCATGGTCGGTGTTGACTCATTAAACATTAATAGCTCTATTGAGTAATTGCATGTTCTTAACCCCCCCCCCCCCCCCCCCCCCCCAACCTCTTTGATTCTCAGCTGATGTGATGTGGGTATTGCCGTGCTTTTCTGAATACAAACCAAGCTTCCCAGCCAAACAGATGATGAGAAACAGTTAAATCCTTTCCAGATGTTCCAACCAATAGCCCTCATTAATCGACCGAGGAGTCCAAAAAACAGGGGTAATTTCCTTTCCTTCTGCAGCAGCAGGACTTGTCCCTGGTGGTGAAAATATACAGCTATGTTTGTGGCTTTACTCACTGACCCCGTGGATGCCCCATAAATTGAAATAACACTACCTTGTCAGTGCATGACTTTTAAATCTATGCCGCCTCCAACGACTGTGTGCACTTCTGGCCACTGGTTCAGACAGAGACTTTTCAGTGTATGATAGGAATTCCTATACTATTTTACACCAAATTAAACCCTATATTTTGTGAGTAGTGAACATATAGTGCCAGACGTCAGTGTCAACAAACATGTTGTTTCCAGCCATTTCCTCATTCTGGCTGACATGCATGTCAGGCATGTGTGCATAACATTTTCTCATAAGGAAAAAGATCATGTTGCTTCTTTTATTGTGGTTAAAACTTTATACCCAAGTCAAGAGCAATAAGATTCATTAAATACAAACTTGCCCCGGCTTTTTCCAAGAAAGAGAACTCGAGTTTTATGACTGTATTGCTTTAAAACAACAGCGACCAGTAAAACAGTGCAGGGTGTCAGGTAAGGACACTGTAACATCCTAAGATGTCTAAGGGGGGTTATTCAATGGGTACTGCCATCATGCCATCACTTATGCCATGCACTGAAAAAGCTGAAGTGCTTTGTTGGACATGCCAACATAATATTTGCCTGCCAGCATCTGTGCTCTCCAGATTTGCCTTCCTGTGACTTTGTCCTCTTATTTAAAATGAATGCAAGTTAAGGAGTCACTGCTTTGACAGTGCAGGCAGTGTGAATGGAACAGAGCGATCTATAAACAGCTGCAGTGGAAAAACAACACTGTCCAATGATATTGCCTTGAAGGGAAGAACTTTATAAGTTTGGTGGTTTGATTTTATTGTTTAGTATTGGAACTTTGTGATTGTACTTAAAATTAAACCTGAGGCCTGCATGAACAAAGTGAGTTCATCATACCGAAGGTATCTTTCTATTATCTGGACTCACTTATCCTATTATCAGCAAACAGGATAAGCAGTCACATGTAGCTGGTTATCAACTTGATAAGTTAATCCAGGGTTTATACTGCATGTTCACATGAAAGCAGTGTTGCTGGCAGCAACTGACCAGTCACAGATATGATATAGATAAATGTACTGGCAGTAGAGTGGCTGACTTTAGAAAGGAATTTAAAACTAAAACAAAACCATAAGAAAAATATGACAATGTTAAACACATAATACAGACTTAAAGTAACACAGGGGCTGCAGACAAATCAGTAATGTGTGTGAGAGGAAAAGTGTTGCGCATTTAGCACTGAAAGTGAATGAGTGCACACACAAAACAGTATTTTGTGTTTGTTCCTTCGTGCTTATTATAAACTTTGAATTTGTTGAACTTTTGTAAATCATCATGACAGTAAACAAAATATTTTGGTATTAAATCAAAGTACCGGTATTATTAAAGACACCTGTGGTTAAAACAGAAGGTTGTTATTTTTACTTCATGATGGAAATGAAAAGTGGAACCAACTAAGTGGACCCAGTGTGCTCTGAGGTGTTGCACCTGTGGTTTTCAGATAAGTACACTGTGAAATCACACAAAAGGTTACCTCTATAATCTTGTTGCACAACCATTGTAATGAGTCCTTTTATGGGCATGGTTGTTTATTTTTTTCTGGTTTCAACCATTGAATCACAAGAGTAAACCACAGGGACTGTTTTTTCCTTTTTTCCAGTTTTACAATGTACCAGTTTTGTGATTGTGTATATCTATTATTAATACTGGGGCCCTGAATACTTGACATATGTGTTGTAAGGAGCTAATTGTGTTGATCTTGTTCTTAAAGCTTCTAAACTTTTCTTTAATGATATATTGAATATTCACAGGTAAGAACAGTCGTAGTAAACCGAAAATAACACTCTGTGACAGATTTACGCTGCCAAGGGAGCTGACTGGGATTTCTGATGGATTGACTCTGAGACCATATAGAACACAGGGGGTCTGATAATGCTGCACAACTATAAGTGCCTATTTGGGCTATACAATTTGAACCTGAGTGATAGCCAATGCTGAGATGTGAAACAAACATTGGAGATTTGAGCAAAGAGAAATGTTTTCACATCTGCACATTTATTATTTGGTTTATAAGTCGTTGTAATAAAATAAAAATAGAACATAAATATCTATATCATAGCTCTGGAACCTTGTGGATTATAACCAAGGATTCCTTTACATTATTGCTCATGTGGTTGTAAGAGAAGTAGTTTTTCTTTTCTTTTAGTTGCAGTCTTGGTGGTGTTTGAGGCTGAGGGTGGGAGGGAAAGTTGCACATAAGGATTTATGTTTATTCTTTGCTCAGTGGGGAAAAACAAAGACCCTTAGATACTATTAAAACATTTTAGACCCTCTTACTCTCCATGCGGAGGCCTGAGCGATCTTCAGTGGTGACACTGCTTTCCAGACTACTGACTGATCAGTAGCACGTGATTTATTGATCTCTAATCTGGAATCTAACCTGCTCCAGAGCAGGTTATGTTTGTAGCAGTTACCATGGTGACATACCAAGGTGAGAAGTGAAACTCCTTTGTTGTACAGAAAACCCAGGGTTAATCCTGATGTTAACCGGATAAGCCTAAATCCTCCTTCGTAATACACTCCTCTGGAGGCAGCAGCACACATACACAAATCACTGAGGAAGCCCTCCAGCTAAGTGACCATGCTGTTTCTCCAGGATTGCACAAACAAAATGACAGATTTTCTCACTGAAAAGCAAGATTGCACAAATGTTACCGATTTAAGCCAATTACCATTATGTGTACAAGAAAACAAAACTGGTCTATAAATAAGGGCTACAGAAAGGATGTCTCAGATGGGATTTTTCTGGAAGAGGTTCAAAGTCGTGCATCTCCTAATTCTGCAGGCTCTACCTCCTACCACTCAGCGTAGCCACTTCTGGTTCCCATCATCACTCTTTGGACAGCCTCCTGAAGCCCAGTGAGATAACTCAGCAACACATGTTTAATTCACATAAACACCATCAGTCATTTCTACATGACACTGTTTAAGCTTAGCCAGCACAAACTTTATTCATTCCTCGAACCTACATTGCATAAGTGCTGATGTGTTTATCATCTGTTCAGTTTGTGTTTGCAGATTGTATGTCACTGGGTTTCCTCAAATGTTTTCATTAAGAATAAAAGATTAGGCTCTTTGACCGCAGACTTTTCAATATGGTTTCTGTTGGGTGAGAAACAGGACCTAAGAAAATCACTGATTAATACAAATATCAACATGTAAAAGATAATGTTTGTGTCAGAATTTGACACCACTGGTGCTTGTTGCTGTATAAGTCAATATGTACAGATTTCCTTTAACATAGCAATCACAACATATAGCAAAGAACTTCTTAGTTTAAAAAACAGTTAAAAACTCTTCTGTTCAAACAAGCCTTTTGTTGATCTACATATTTTATATTTTTTACATTATTTACATTTGATCTTTTACATTGTATATAATGTTTATTGATTTTACTGTTTATTTTAATATTTGTGTACAGCGCTTTGTGATTGTCTGTCTGTGAAAAGCGCTTAATAAATAAAGTTTACTTACTTACTTACTTAGTGTCTGAATACAGAATTTATAAAGCATGGCGCTTCTCAACATTAAAAAAAGGAAGGACTTTTGGGTTTAAGCTATAATGAGAACAATAACATTTACACCAGCTGACTTTCCAGATCGTTTTGTGGATGCATAAGTAAGGCAACATTTTTCCAGGGATTCAAATACTTTTTTTCTACTTTTTACAATTTATTGCTGTTTTAAAATGAAACACCTTCAGGGGGTTTAATCCTCAAACAGCAGTCCCATAGTCTCATCACCTCTACAGGATTTAAACACACATCCAGCTCTAAGTTCTGTTTTGCTTGCTGCTTCTTCTTGCTTGCTTTGGAAGGAATCTGTCTCTTTTGACCAAAAGATATCAAGCAAGATGTGTTACGTATTCATTATTAAACTCATCTCCTCCAAGTTCATTGTCCTCTAGTTTTTTGTGTTTGCATTGATGACTCAAAAATGCAGAGAATACACCATGCAGTGTTTTGACTGATCTTTTAAATGCAGTGTCTTTGGCTTTAGTAATTTCATAATTAAAAATATTTTTCACAATAGGCACCACATCTTTTATATCCTTCTTTTATATCCTACTTCTATTATGCAGTTTGGTATTTTAATGCTGACAAACCTGAAAAAAATATATAATTACACTCACAAGTATCCCCTTTAAAAGTCTTTTCCAAGATATAACACACAGTGTAATTTCTCATTTTACCTGCTTTTTAAATGGATCAACACAGACACATTGAGAAAAATTGCTTTGGCGTCTATAATCTCTGCACTCTTCTTTCACAAACAACATACTGGAGGAAAAAAAAAATCATCTCCTAAGTCTGACCAAAACTTTGGCCTGAAGCTGGGCTAAGTGGGTGAGCTTAAAAAATAATACATCAAATCAGATAATCTTGCACAATCAGCTTGTGCATATTAGTAACTGCTGGCAACGACTTGGGGTGATTAGACTATTTCAAAAACAGACAGCATCACATCATTCTCATCATACTTCACCTTCTTTAACGGCTTAGGTGCTGAAACCAAACGCACAAAGTGTGCGAAAAGAACAAAAAGCAGACACTCACCAGCTGAAACAGCAGTGCAGAGGCAGACTGTAGCCCACTGAGTAAAGAACTAACCAGTAGTAGAGGACATTCATGACTTATGAATGTGTGCAGGTGGGGCCCAACATAGGACAGACCATGTGGTGAGTGGGCAGAAAGTGAACAAAAGAATTAGTAAACAAATATACTAGAGATGATCAAATTTTGACAAATATTTTCAATAAACTCAAAACATTTACAGTAGCCACACAACCAGAGTGTTTTTTAACTATTAACAAAACACCTGCCAAGGACTACACACCCTTTTGGGGCGAAACTTTAGCTCATGGAGCAATTAAGTAGTACTCTGGCACAGCAGTGATGCCCTTCCCCTTTCTAACTGTGCTCTTTCATAACTGTGCTGTGCCCTGCATGAATCTTTGTCCTAAATGTCCCCACATATCATTTCTATAAGTGTCCAGGGTATATCCTTCCATGCATTCTTGGGTTCAGAGGCAGAGCAATGAGAGACAATTTGTGGAAGGGGATATTTTTACATCCATTTCCTTAAAGCTTGCCTCATCCTGGTTTAAAAATGAACTGACCTTATGCTGAGTTGTTTTAATTAGCCTTACTAAAAACTGCCTACAAAGGAAAAAGTTTTTAGTAAGGCCTGCCGCCTCTTAAATGAAAAATAGAAGAAAAGGAATGTCCCTGCTTTAAACATACTTGCTGCATAACTTAAAATCTTTTTCTTCGATTCTAAGCTTTTAGTTTATTGTCATTTGCTTTCAATTTTGTGCCACCAAGGAAATGCCAGGCTTGCCGCCTACTGCTGCGTGTAAAATTGCCGTAAAAATAATGCTTATCTGATGTGAGAATTAGTGTCACACAAAAGAGAAAAGTTAATATGCATGCCACGAAAGATGCACAAGTAAAGTCAGTGTGTGTGTGTGTGTGTGTGTGTGGGGGGGGGGGGGGGGGGGGGGGGGGGGTGGCAACAACAACTTCCAAACCTCTATTTCCTGCATTGCCTCACCGCTCACTCTGAAAGGTTTATTTATTCTAAATTCATATGCTGTTCCAGCGAACCTCCTGCAAGCTGTACATCCAGCATTAACACTGATACCTTTCTCTGCTCTTGTAAAAGGACCATTGGTAAACTGTCACTTCGATGAGGTGTTGATCAGCTCCTGGTGAGGGAAAAGAAAGTAAAAAGCAGGGATTGGATTGAGTACGGTTCTGTTTTGACTGGAAAACACGTGCTTGTTCGCGTGATGTGAACAGGATGCAACTGTTAAGTTTGTGTGCTGTTTCTGTGTAAACACTGACAAATGAGTGCAAAAGTTGTTTTTGGCTGTTTCATGGCTGCTGTTTAAATTAAGACTTAAATTACAAATTTAAATGAGGACAGATACTTCATTAGGTACACCTTTCTAGTTTTGGGTTGGACCCCTTTTTGCCTTCAGAACTGCCTTAATTATTTGTAGCATAAACTCAACAAGTTTTTTGGAAAAATTCCTCTGAGATTTTGGTTCATATTGGTATGACATCATCACACAGTTGCTGCAGATTTGCTAGCTGCACATCCTTGATTTGAATATCCTGTTCCACCACATCCCGGAGGTTCTCTTTCAGTGACTGTGGAGGGTCTTTAAGCACTTTAAGCACAAACTCACTGTTATGTTCAAGAATACAATTTGGGATGATCTGAGATTTCTGGCATGGTGATTCTCCCTACTGGAAGCTGTAGGGATGCTGTCAGGTATGCTGTGGTGTTTTAATGATGCTTGGTTGGTACTAAGTAGCCCAAAGTGTGATAAGAAAATATACAATTACACCACCAACAACAGCCCAAAGCATTGTTAAAAGGCAGGATGGATTCAAATTCTGACCCTGTCATATGAATGTTGCAGCAGAAATCAAGATTCACGAGAACAGGCAGTATTTTTACATTCTTCAGTTGTCCAATTCTGGTGAGCCTGTCTAAATTGTAGCTCCAGTTTCCTGTTATTAGCTGACAGAAGGACTGGGCGATATATCGAGTTTTTTTAAAAATATCGATATATTTTTATACGAGATATAAGATGTGACAATATTGTTTATAACAATATAGTATATGTTACGTTATAATTATACTTGTGGAGCCGCAAGTTTGCCTCTCTTTCGTTCACTTTTGTCTCTGTGTTACTCTGCCTCGCCTCTCCTTTACTGAACACAACTCCCCCTCCCCCATAGCTTTACCTGCAGGCAACGACAAGATGAACACGGCAAATCTCCGTTAACGAGTTACCGTGGATCGTCCCGTGCGTGGGGTTGGACGGCGTCAACGTGTTAGCGAGCTAACCGCGCTAACGACATGCACCCCACAGGGGCTGCATGGCCTAAAACCCTTTCATTTTCTCAAAAATCGACACTGTGCCTTATGTATGAATTCTGGTTGTGCTTACTGACCGCGAACCGATTTTATGTGGTACACGGCGCTCAGCAATCTGTCAAAAAATGTTTTAGTATGACTTTGGTAAGCTACGGAGCTGCACCGCTTGATGGGTTGTCGGAGCATTACGGCTACCGTAGCCTGGAGCCTCGCGGAGTAATACGTACTGTGCTTCAACGTAATATTACCGTATTGTGTGTATAAGGACCATAAATGGGACCTATTAAGAGACATGGTTACGAAGCGGATTTCAAACTTTTTCAGTAATTTCTTCAAGTACATCTACGCTGTATGTTAATAAAATTGCCTGTGTGACATCTAGGACACAGCTTTGACTAAGAACTCTCTTTTTGTTTTATACCTTATGGCTTTTAAAAAAAAAAATCGAGATATATATCATATATCGCCATCCAGCTAAAAAAAAAATCGAGATATGAATTTTGGGTCATATCGCCCAGTCCTAGCTGACAGGAATGATAACCAGTGTGGTCTTCTCCTGCTGTAGCCCAACTGCTTCAAGGTGCTCTTTTGCATACCAAATATTGTCTGGTGGGAAAATCCCAGCAGGTCAGCAGCCTTTCATTTCTAATATGCCTAAATCTTATTTTTTAATTTCAGATTTTCTAATTCTAATTTCACCTATCTATCTGGTTAATACTTAACAGATTTTTAACAAATTGACGTTAAATTTTGCCCACTAGTCTGTAGAACTGTATGTTTTCATTCTGACAGCAGTGAACAGGGATGAATTCTTCATCAGATATACTTATATGGCAGGGACCTTTCTGCTTTTTGTGATTGGAATGCTGGTCCATCCATCCATCCATCTTCTTCCGCTTTATCTGGGGCCGGGTCACGGGGGCAGCAGCCTAAGCAGAGAAGCCCAGACCTCCCCTCTCCCCAGCCCCCTCCTCCAGCTTATCCGGGAGAACACCAAGGCGTTCCCAGGCCAGCCGAGAGATATAATCTCTCCAGCGTGTCCTGTGTCTGCCCCGGGGCCTCCTCCCGTTGGGACATGCCCGGAACACCTCACCTAGGAGGCGCCCAGGAGGCATCCCTTTCAGATGCCCGAACCACCTCAGCTGGCTCCTTTCGATGTGGAGGAGCAGCACCTCTACTCTGAGCCCCTCCTGGATGGCTGAACTTCTCACCCTATCTCTAAGGGAGAGGCCAGCCACCCTTTGGAGGAAGCTCATTTCCGCCGCTTGTATCCGCGATCTCGTTCTTTCAGTCACTACCCACAGCTCGTGGCCATAGGTGAGGGTAGGGACGTAGATCGACCGGTAAATTGAGAGCTTTGCTTTTACACTCAGCTCCCTCTTCACCACGACGGACCAGTGCAGCGTCCGCATCACTGCAGACCCCGAGATTCTTGAACTCTTCCACTTGGGGCAGGAACCATGAACCATGGCCTCAGATTTGGAGGTGCTGATCCTCATTCCCGCTGCTTCACACTCGGCTGCGAACCGTTCCAGTGTGAGCTGGAGGCCATCACTCAATGAAGCCAACAGAACCACATCATCCGCAAAAAGCAGAGATGAGATTCTGAAAGTGAAAGCCCTCTGCCACTTGGCTGCACCTAGAAATCCTGTCCATAAAAATTATGAACAGAATCGGTGACAAAGGGCAGCCCTTGCGGAGTCCATCACCCACCGGGAACGAGTCTGACTTATTGCCGGCAATGCGAACCAAGCTCTTGCAACGGTTGTACTGAGATCGAGTAGCAACGGGCCAGACACCCCATACTCACGCAGCACCTCCCACGGGACACCCCGAGGGACACGGTCGAATGCCTTCTCCAAGTCCACAAAACACATGTAGACTGGTTGGGCAAACTCCCATGCAACCTCTAGTATCCTTGAGAGGATAAAGAGCTGGTCCAGTCTTCCGCGACCAGGACGAAAACCACATTGTTCCTCCTGTATCTGAGGTTCGACTAGCGGACGAACTCTCCTTACCAGCCCCCTTCATAGATTTTCCCAGGGAGGCTGAGGAGTGTGATCCCCCTGTAGTTGGAACACACCCTCCGGTCCCCCTTCTTAAAGATGGGGACCACCACCCCGGTCTGCCAGTCCAGGGGTACTGCCCCTGATCTCCACGCAACATTGTAGAGGTGTGTCAACCAGGACAGCCCTACAACATCCAGAGCCTTCAGGAACTCGGGGCGGACCTCATCCACAACAGGGGCTCTGCCACCAAGGAGTTGTTTAACTGCCTCAGTGACCTTGCCTCCGGAAATTGGCGGGTCATCCCCATCATCCCCAGACTCTGCTTCCTCCTCGGAAGACATGTCAGTGGGATTAAGGAGGTCCTCGAAGTATTCCTTTCACTGCCCGACAGTCGAAGTCAGCAGCGCTCCGCCAGCACTATACACAGTGCAGGTAGAGCACTGCTTTCCCCTCCTGAGACGCCTGATGGTTTGCCAGAATCTCTTCGAGGCAGTCCGAAAGTCTTTTTCCATGGCCTCTCCGAACTCCTCCCACACCCGGGTTTTTGCTTCAGCCACTGCCCGAGCCGCATTCCACTTGGCTTGTTGGTACCTGTCAGCTTCCTCCGAAGTCCCACAGGCTAACCAAGCCCGATAGGACTTCTTCTTCAGCCTGGTGGCTCCCTTCACCTCTGGTGTCCACCATTTGGTTCGGGGATTACCACCACGACAGGCACCAACTACCTTGTGGCCACAGCTCAATGCAGCAGCTTCGGCAATGGAGATGCTGAACATGGTCCATTCAGACTCAATGTCCCCAGTCTCCCTCAGAATGCTGTTGAAGCTCTGTCGGAGGTGTGTGTTGAAGATCTTACGGACTGGGGCCTCTGCTAGGGGTTCCCAGCACACCCTCACAGTGCAGGTCTAAACGTGTAGTGAGGACGTGGCAGGGGAGGACGCTGGTCTGTCCAGCATCCTCCCCCGCCACCTGATCCAACTCATCACCAGGTGGTGATCAGTTGACAGCTCAGCCCTTCTCTTTACCCGAGTGTCCAGAACATATGGTCACAGGTCTGGTGATACGATTACAAAATCGATAATCGACCTGCGGCCTAGAGCGTCCTGGTGCCACGTGCACTTATGGACACTCTTATGTTCGAACAAGGTGTTCGTTATGGCCAAACTGTGTCAATAACAAAACACTGCTCGGGTTCAGATCAGGGAGGCCGTTCCTCCCAATCACGCCCCTCCAGGTCTCGCTGTCGTTACCCACATGAGCATTGAAGTCTCCCAGTAGGACAACAGAGTCTCCAGGTGGAGCACTTTCCAGCACCCCACCCAGGGACACTAAGAAGGCTGGGTACTCTGAACTGCCACTCGGCGCATAAGCGCAGATGACAGTCAGGACCCGTTCCCCGACCCTAAGGCGCAGGGAACAAACCCTCTTATCCACCGGGAAGAACCCCAATGTACCGGCAGCAAGCCGAGGGGATATTAGAATACCCACTCCAGCCCGCCGCCTCTCACCAGGGGCAACTCCAGACTGAGACAGAGTCCAGCCTCTCTCCAGGAGACTGGTTCCAGAGCCCAAGCCATGCGTAGAGGTGTGCCCGACTATATCTAGCCGGTACCTCTTAACCTCACGCACTAACTCAGGCTCCCTCCCCACCAGACAGGTGACATTCCATGTCCCAATTGCCAGTCTTGGTAGCTGGGGATCAGTCCGCCAGGGCCTCCGCTCCTGGCCGCCACCCGGCACACAATGCACCTGACCCCTACGGCGCCTCCTGCGGGTGGTGGGTCTGTGGAAGGATGGGCCCATGTCCCCTTTTCGGCCTTGCCCGGCCGGGCCCCATGGACTAAGGCCCGGCCACCAGACACTCGCCCTCGGGCACCCTCCCCGGGCCTGGCTCCAAGGCGGGACCCCAGTAACCCTATCCCAGGCAGGGTAAACTGTTCCCTCAATGTTTTTCTCATAAGGGTCTTCTGAATCGCTCTTTGTCTGGTCCCCCACCCAGGACCAATTTGCCATGGGAGACCCTACCAGGGGGCAAGAGCTCCCAGACAACATAGCCCCTGGGATCCCTGGGACACACAAACCCCTCCAGCACCAAACTAAAACTTGTTTATATTAACAATTCCATTCATTTTAAATTGTCATTCACAATCAGAATGTTGTGGTTGTGGTTTGCTGCCACTGCAGGTATGACCAGCTATTAAATCCAAAGGCCAGTAGACAAAAAGCTCAAGATAGAGTGTATCTCACAGGCACTTTTAATGAAGATAGACAAGAAGCAAAACGACATCAGTGGGACTGGTTAAATAGCTTTGAAATGAGCACCTTTCTGTTTGAGAGAAATAGGCAGTGATTAAAGATGAGAAGGTAGGTGTGGAAGTGTAGCACAAGGATTTGGAGACTCCAGCTCACAATTAAATCAAAACATATAATTTGAAGTGACGTGAAGATGTCAGAGCACAATAAAGCTTGTCGTCTTTTATCCACACCTG
The DNA here is from genome assembly GCF_056152115.1 of Neolamprologus brichardi. Lineage (NCBI taxonomy): Eukaryota > Metazoa > Chordata > Actinopteri > Cichliformes > Cichlidae > Neolamprologus > Neolamprologus brichardi. The sequence goes on from NC_142110.1 coordinate 19,761,916, forward strand.
GAAAATTATTGTGTTTATCAGTCTTTTTTTTTCAAACAGTGACAGTAAAGATAAGTGAATTGTATTCTGTTGCTTTAAATTTACTCCTCTAAGATAAATAACTATTTAAGCCTAAATGCTATCAGTAGGGAAGGGACTTAAATCTCCATAAATCTGAAATAGCAGGATGACTTATGGACCTGGGTTTTAGTAGAGTATATCTAAGAATGTGAGGTTGTTTTCTCAGTCATAGCTAATGGGCAAACATTTGATGTTGCTCTCGCAGAAAAGCAATATGATTTACAGACGGATTTTGGCGGGATTTACTGTAATGGAGAACCCATGTCTGTGACGTCAAAAACAACTTGTTATGACATTTACTAAAAGCTAATACTATAAAAAAAATAACTCAGCAACTTCTAGTTTTTGTTTGAATTTTCTGAGCTTCTGTGGGGTCAGCAACAAATACACTTATACCCATATCATGGTCTAAACCAATCAGAGATTAGGTGGCGGGAACTCTCTGACAGATATTCATGTCCTACTTGTGTGTATGTTTGAAAGTGCAGGCAGATAAAGAGAGTTGAGTAGCTTGAATAAAGCGTTATCGATTAATTAAATTCTGAATCGACTTTTCAATATAAACGTATTTTGCCAGAAATGCCAGAATCTCAGGTTAAAGCTCACAAAACTATTTCAACAACCACCAAACAGCTAATCAGCAAATGAGAGCAGGTAAGCAGATTCTGCAGTTGAGTCATGGTTTTCTTTAGTTTTTGATCTACTGCAGAATATTTTTAAGGCGGTTATCTGCTATAAAAAGGAAAATCTCCTTCATGTTTTTCTGTATTTTATACTCAGTTACTTTGACACAAAGACATCTGCTGTGATGCTTACACCTCTGATGAAGTAGTCGAATCGAAACCTTGTGAATCAGAATTGAATCGATCATAGAAATCAGTGACAATACCCGAGCCTAGTGAGTAGCCTAGGCCTGACAGAGCATGGATGTAGCTGTGGGCAATGAAAAGATGAAAAGAACAATTGATAACTTTTTCATTAAATTAAGGCCTGATCCATTTGAAATGCATAGCCAGTGCTCTGACACGGAGCCATCAACCTCTCAGGTTATGTCTAATACTGGTCCGGAGACGGCATCAGATAATGAACTGTCTCATGATCTAATCTCTAATGATCGACTCCCAGCCAGACTCTGAGCCAGAGCCCACTGAAAGTAAAGGGGGAAAGTGTATACATTTCGAAGAAAGTAGCCAGTTTCCCTGGCTAAGATACAGTAAAGCTGACAACATGATGCACTGCATTTACTGTTGTGAGTGTGGAAAGACCATGGCTGATAATTCTGCATTTGTGACTGGTGCTAATATGGTTCGAATTGAAACGCTGAAAAAGCACAGTGTATCCAGAAAACACATTATACGCTGCGATAAATGCACTGCCCAAGTGTCCCCTCTCCCCACTGCCGTTCAGCGGCAGACAGCAGCAAACAGGTCATCAGAGGAGGCCAAGATGATGATTAAGTTTAACATTGCTATACAAAATTGCCAAAGAGTGCTAAAGTGCCAAAGCACTTTAAGCACAAGCACTTTTTCAGTAACTTATCTTTCTTGTAGAACTGTGCTCCAAATAAAGAAGTTTGAGTTGACAAGATTGTTAGTTAATCATTTACAAATCAATATTGTATGTATGGGCATGTAAAACTGTAGGGTTCAGCGATGCGGTTGAAAAATTGGGGTGCACCCAACTTTTGTGCGGCTGCACCTAAGAAAAAAAAGTTAGGCGCACCAGTGCAACCATATGATACAAAGTCCTGATATGATACAAAATGTTTTCTTCAGAAATTAATATATAAATAAATATATTAAATTTTTTTACTTTTTTATCACAATAAATTTCCGATACCATTTGATCATGAAAGGTTCACTCTTAAATGGAAAAAAAACTTAAAATAAGGTTCAGTTATAGATTTTCCTACAGTTTGCAAAGAAATTGTGTTGTCTTTAAAAAGGAAGACTAAAGCAAGAATATTATGTCAAACCACAGTATCC